>NW_016807985.1:106971-122139 GCF_001698545.2 Rhinopithecus bieti | reverse complement strand
AAATCTTTATTTTCATTCAGCAGTTTGGAAACACTGTTTTGTATAATCTGCAAAGAGATGTTTTTTAGCATATTGAGGCCTATGGTGAAAAGGAAATATCATCAAATAAAACTAGAAAGAAGTTTTCTGCGAAAATGATTTCTGATGTGTGCATTCGTCTCACAGAGTTAAACCTTTCTTTGGATTCAGCAGTTTGGAAACACTGTTTATGTCCATTCTGCGAATGGAAATTTGGGAGTTCATTGAGGTCATTGGTGAAAAGCTAGTATCCCAGGTTAAAACTAGAAGGAAGCTTTCTGAGAAACTGTTTTGTGATGTGTGCATATATCTTGCAGAGTTAAGACTTTCTTTTAATTCAGCAGTATGGAAACACTGTTTTTGTAGAATCTGTGAGGGATATTTGGGAGTGTATTGAGCACTATGGTGAAAAGGAAACATCTTCATATAAAACAAGAAAGAACCATTCTGAGAAACTTCTTTGTGAGGTGTGAGTTTACCTCACACAGTTAAACCTTTCTTTTTGTTCAGCAGTTGGAAACACTGCTTTTGCCCATTCTGGGAATGGATATTTGGTAGCTCATTGAGGACAATGGCGAAAAAGTGTCAAGCCCAGGATGAAAACCAGATGAAACCTGTCTGAGAAACCGATTTGTGTTGTGGTCATTCATCTCACAGAGTTAAATCTTTCTTTAGATTCAGCAGTTTGGAAACATTGTTTTTGTCCATTCTGTGAATTGACATTGGGGAGCTCATTGAGGCCAATGGTGAAAAAGTGAATATCCCAGAATAAAACCAGAAAGAAGCTCTCTGAGAAACCACTTTGTGATGCCTGCATTCATCTCACCAAGTTAAAACCTTCTTTTCATTCAACAGTTTGTAAACACTCTTTTTGTAGAATCTGTGTTGGGATATTTTGGAGTGCATTGAGGACTATAGTGAAAAAGGAAACATCTTCAGATAAAATTTGAAAGAAGCTTTCTAAGAAACTGGTTTGTGAATTATGCATTCATCTCACTGAGTGAAACCATTCCTTGGATTCAGCAAGTTGGAAACACTGTTTTTGTCCATTCTGCAAGGAACATCTGAGAGCTCATTGAGGCAAATGACAAATATGCAAAATCCCAGAATAAAACTAGAAAGAAAATATCAGAGAAACTTCTTTGCAATGTGTGGATTCATCTCTCAGAGTTAAACCTTTATTTTATTCAGCAATTTGGATACACGGTTTTTGTAGAACTTGCAAAGCGACATTTTGGAGCGCACTGGGGCCTATGGTGAGAAAGGAAATACCTTCAAATAAATACTAGAAAGACGCTTTCTGAGAAATTGTTTTGAGATGTGTCCATTCATGTCACAGAGTTAAACTTTTCTTTAGATTCAGCATTTGGAAACACTGTGTGTGTCCATTCTGTTAGTCAACATTTGGGGGCTAATTAAGGCTAAAGGCAAAAATGTGACTATTGCACGATAAGAACCAGAAGGAAACTATCTGAGAAAGCACTTTGTGATGTGTGCATTCATCTCAGAGTTAAACCTTTCTTTTCATTCAACAGTTTGGTAACACTGTTTTTGTAGAATCTGAGAATGGATATTTGGGAGTGCTTTGAGGCCTATGGTGAAAAAGGAAACGTCTTCAGTTACAAAGCAGCAAGAAGCTTTCTGTGAAACTGCTTTGTTGTGTGGGCATTCATCTCACAGAGTTAAACCTTTCCTTGGATTCAGCAGTTTGGAAACCGTGTTTTTGTCCATTCTCTGAGTGGACATTTGGAACTCATTGAGGGCAATGGTGAAAAAGTGAATATCCCAGGATAAAAAGTAGAAGGAAACTATCTGAGAAACCACTCTGTGATGTGTGAGTACATCTCGCAGAGTTAAATCTTTCTTTTAATTCAGCAATATGGAAACACTGTTTTTGTAGAATCTGATAGGGATATTTGGGAAGGCATTGAGGCCTCTGGTGAAAAAGGAAAGATTTTCAAATAAAAGCTGGAAAGAAGCTTTCTGAGAAATTGCTTTGTGATGTGGGCATTCAACTCACAAAGTTGAAACTTTTTTGAATTCAGCAATCTGGAAACACTGTTTTGTCCATTCTGCCAGTGGACATTTGGAAGTTCTTTGATGCCAGTGGTGAAAACAGAATATTCCAGGATAAAATAGAAGGAAGCTACCTGAGAAACCACTTTTGATGTGTGTATTCATCTCACAGAGTTAAACCTTTCATTTCATCAACAGTTTGGAACCACTGTTTTTGTAGAACATGTGAAGGGATATTTATTGTGATGAGTGCTTTCACCTCGCAAACTTAGACCTTTCTTTTAATTCAGCAGTTTGTAACCACTGTTTTTGCAAATTCTGCTAATAGACATTTGGGAGCCCATTGAGGCCTATGATGGAAAAGGAAACATCTTCAGATAAAAAAAAAGAAAGAAGCTTTCTGAGAAACTGCTTTGTGGTATGTGCATTCCTGTCACAGAATTAAACCTTTATTTGGATTTGGCGTTTTGTGATCACTATTTTGTCCATTCTGTAAATGGATATTTGGGAGTTCTTTGAGGTCAATGGCAAAAAAGGGAATGTTCCAGCACATAAGCTAGAAAGAAGCTATCTGTGACACCATTTGTGATGTGTGCATTCACTTCACAAAGTTACACCTTTTTTTTCATTCAGCATTTTGGAAACACTATTTTTGTAGAATCTGCGAAGGGATATATGACAGCACATTGAGGCCTATTGTGAAAAAGGAAACACCTTAACATAAAAAGTAGAAAGAAGCTTTCTGAGAAACTGCTTTGTGACGTTTGCATTCATATCACAGAGTTAAATATGTCTTTGTATTCAGTCGCTGACAAACACTGTTTTTGTCCATTTGGTGAATGGACATTTGGGAACTCACTGAGGCCGATGGTGAAAAAGTGAGTATCACACGATAAAAACTAGAAGGAAGCTATATGAGAAACTACTTTGTGATGTGTGCATTTATCTCACAGAGTTAAATCTTTCTTTTGATGAGCAGTTTGGAAACAATGATTTTGTCCATTCTGTGAATGAACATTTGGGAGCTCATTGTGATCAATATGGCAAAAGCAAATATCTCAGGATAAAACTAGAAGGAAGCTATCTGAGAAAACACTTTGGATTTTTGTATTCATATCAAAGAGTTAAAACTTTCTTTTCATTCAGCAGTTTGGAAATACTCTTTTTTGTAGAGTCCATGAAGGGATATTTGGGAACTCATTGAGGTCTATGGTGAAATAGGAAATATCATCAAATAAAAACTAGAAAGAAAGTTTCTGAGAAATTACTTTGTGATGAGTGCATTCATCTCTCAGAGCTAAACTTTTCTTTCTATTCAGCAGTTTGTAACTACTGTTTTTGTAAATTCTGATAATGGACATTTCGGAGCCCATTGAAGTCAATAGCAAAAAAGCAAAAATACCAGGATAAAACTAGAAGGAATCTATCGGAGAAACTGCTTAGTTAGGTGTGAATTTATCTCAAATAGTACAACCTTTCCTTGGATTCAGCAGTTTGGAAACACTGTTTTGGTCCATTCTGTGAATGGACGTTTGGGAGCTCACTGAGGTTAATGTCGAAAAAGAGAGTATCCCAGGATTAAATCCATAAGGAAGCTATCTGAGAAACATTGTGTGATATGTGCATTCATCTCATAGAATTAAACATTTCTTTTTATTCAGCAGTTTGGAAACACTGTTTTTCTAGAATCTGCAAAGGGATATTTGGGAGCACTTTGAAGACTATGGTAAAAAAGGACATATCTTCAGATAAAACTAGAAAGATGATTTTGAGAAACTGCCCTGTTTTGTGTGCATTCATCTCCCAGAGTTAGACCATTCTTTGGATTCAGCACTTTGGAAACTGTGTTTTGTCCATTCTGCAAATGGATATTTATGAGCTCATTGAAACCAATAGTTAAAATCAAATATTCCAGGATAAAACTACAAGAAAGCTATCTGAGAAGCCACTTTGTGACGTTTGCTTTCATTTCATAGTGTTAGGTCATTCTTTTCATTCACCTGTTCAGAAACACTGGTTTTGTAGAATCTGCAAAGGGATAATTGGGAGAGCATTGAGGCCTACACTTGAAAAGGAATCATCTTCAAATAAAAATACATAAGAAGCTTTCTGAGAAATTGCCTTCTGAGGTGTTCATTCTTCTCACAGAGTTAAATTTTTATTTGGATTCAGTTGATTGTAAACACTGTTTTTGTCAATTCTATGAGTGGACAATTTGGAGCTCATTGAGGTCAATGGTGGAAAAGATAATATCCCATGATGACAACCAGAAGGAAGCTATCTGAGAAACCACTTTCTGATGTGTTCATACATCTCACAGAATTAAACTTTTATTTGGATTCAGCAGTTTGGAAACACTGTTTTTGTCCGTTCTGCAAGTGGACATTTGAGAACTCATTGAGGCCAGTGGTGAAAAAACGAATATCTCAGTATAAAAACTAGAAGGAAACTTTCTGGAAAACTGCTTCTTGATGTGTGCGTTTCTCTCACAGACTTGAACCTTTCTTTTCATTCAGCTGTTTGAAAACACTGTTTTTGTTGTAACTGTGAAGGGATATTTTGGAGCGCATGGAGGCCTATAGTGAAAAAGGAAACATCTTCAGATAAAAACAAGAAAGAAGCTTTGTGAGAAATTTCTTTGTGATGTGTGCTTTCATCTCACAGAGTTAAAACCTTCTTTGGATTCAGCAGTTAGGAAACACGGTTTTTGTCCATTTTGTAAAAGGTCATTTTGGAGCTCCCTGTGGCCGATGTTGAAAAAGGGAATATCCCAGGATAAAAACTAGAAGTTAGCTATATGAGAAACTACTCTGAGATGTGTGCATTCATCTCGCAAAGTTAAACCTTTCTTTTTAATTCAACAGTTTAGAAACACTGTTTTTTTAGAATCTGTTAAGAATATTTGGGAATGCATTGAGGCCTCTGGTGAAAAGGAAATATATTCAAATAAAACGTAAAAGAAGCTTTCTAGGAAACTGCTTTGTGATTTCTGCATTCATCTCACAGAGATAAACTTTTCTTTGGATTCAGCAGTTTGGAAACACTGTTTTTGTACATTCTGTGAAAGGACATTTGGGAGCTCATATAGTACAATGGCAAAAAAGAGAATACCCCAGGACAAAACCTAGAAGGAAGCTCTCTGAAAAACCTCTTTGTGAGGTTTACATTTATCTCACAGAGTTAAACCTTTCTTTTCATTTGGCAGTTTGGAAACACTGTTTTCCTAATTATAAAAACTGGAAAGAAGTTATCTGAGAAACTGCTCTGTGATGTGTGCATTCATCTCGCAGAGTTAAAACATTCTCTTCATTCGTCAGTTTGAAAACAGTGTTTTTGTAAAATCTGTGAAGGGATGTTTGGGAGTGCACAGAGACCTGTGGTGAAAAAGGAAACACCTTCACATAAAAGTAGAAAAAAACTGTCTGATAAACTACTCTGTGGTGTGTGCATTCTTCACACAGAGTTAAACAGTTCTTTGGATTCATCAGTTTGGAAACACTGTGTTTGCCCATTCTGCGAATGGACATTTGGACGTTCACTGAGGCCTATGTTGATAAAGCAAATATCTGACATTAAAAATTAGAACGAATCTATTTGGGAAACTGCTTTGTGATGTTTGCATTCATCTCGCAGAGTTAAGCCTTTCTTTTCATTCACCAGTTTGGAAACACTGTATTTGTAGAATCTGCAAAGCAATATTTTGGAGCACATTGAGGCCTGTGGTGACAAAGGAAACATCTGCAGATTAAAACAAGAAAGAAACTGTCTGGGAAACTTCTTTGTGATTTTTTCATTCATCTCACAGAGCTAAACATTTCTTTGGATTCAACAGTTTAGAAACACTGTTTTTATCTATTTTGCGAATGGACATTTGGGAGTTCATTGAGGTGAAAGGTGAAAAAGCAAATATCCCAGGAGAAAAACCAGAAGGACATAGGGAAAGAAATAGAGATCAGACAGTTACTGTGTCTATGTAGAAAGGGAACACATAAGAAATTGCATTTTGACCTCTACCCTGAGCAATTGCTTTGCTCTAAGTAACTGTTAATCTACAATTTTGCCTCTACCTCTTTGCACCAACCTTGAGCTCGGAAAAACATGTGTTGTATGGATTCAAGGTTTAAGGGTTCTAGAGCTGTGCAGGATGTGCCTTGCTAACAACTATTTGTGAGCAGTATGCTTGGTAAAAATCATTGCCATTCTCTAGTCTCAGTAAACCAAGGGCACAGTGCACTGCAGAAAGCCACAGGTACCTCTGCCTTGGAAAGCCGGGTATTAGCCAAAGTTTGTCCCCATGTAATAGTCTGAAATATGACTTCGTGGGATGGGAAAGACCTGACCATCCCCCAGTCCGACATGCGTGAATGGTCTGTGTTGAGGTGGATTAATAAAAGAGGAAAGCCTCTTGCAGTTGAGACACAGGAAAGCCACTGTCTCCTGCCTGCCCCTAGGAATAGAATGTCTTGGTATAAAATCCGATTGTACATTTATTCAGTTCTGAGATAGGAGAAAATCTGCCCTATGGTGGGAGGCAAGACATGTTGGCAGCAATGCTGTTTTGTTTTTCTTTAGTCCACTGAGATGCTTGGGCAGAGAGAAATATAAATCTAGCCTACATGCACATCCAGGCATAGTACCTCCCCTTGAATTTAATTATGACACAGATTCTTTTGATCACGTTTTCTTCCTGACCTCCCTATTTTCACTGTGCTCTTCACTGCATTCTTCTTGCTTAGATAGTAAAAATAATAATCAATGAAAACCGAGGGAACTCGGAGGCCAGTGCTGGTGCAGGTCCTCTGTATGATGGGCGCTGTTCCCCTGGGCCCACTTTTCTTTCTCTATACTTTGTCTCTGTGTCTTATTTGTTTTCTCTGTCTCTCGTGTGACCTGATGAGAAATACCCACAGGTGTGGAGGGGCTGGCCTCCTTCATCCGCTGCCCAACGTGGGTGCCTTTCTCTAGGGTGAAGGTACACTAAGAACATGAGCATTGAGGACAGGTGATGAGAGATTCTTGAGTATATCCACGGGCAGGCTTGCATTAAGCTTTTGTGCTCGGAGGAACCCAGCGTAACGATGGGGCGAACGGATAGTAAATACACCTCTTTTCTCAGCTTCATTAAAATTCTCTTAAGAAGAGGGGGAGTTAAAGCTTCTACAGAAATATAATTATGCTATTTCAAGCAATAGAACAATTCTGCCCATGGTTTCCAGAACAGGGAACTTTAGATCTAAAAGATTGGGAAAAAATTGGCAAAGAATTAAAAGAAGCAAATAGGGAAGGTAAAAGCATCCCAGTTACAATATAGAATGATTGGGCCATTTTTAAAGCAACTTTAGAACTGTTTCAAATATAAA
Source organism: Rhinopithecus bieti (assembly GCF_001698545.2). Lineage (NCBI taxonomy): Eukaryota > Metazoa > Chordata > Mammalia > Primates > Cercopithecidae > Rhinopithecus > Rhinopithecus bieti. The sequence continues at coordinate 114,745 of NW_016807985.1, read as the reverse complement.
AATATAGGGTCTCAGTTTCTCGTGCCCCTGGAAGCTGTGTAATACATTGTGAAGAAGATGCCGTGACAGAATCCCAGAAAGGAACAGAAAGTTCATATTGGAAATATATTACAGATTCTGTAATGGTTCGGTCAACACAAAATGTTGACTGCAATCAATTACAGGAAGTAATATATCCTGGTGCCAATTGTTGCCCAATCTACAGTTGAGTACAGTGAAGAAGCAATTCAGACTCACCGTGCAGCATCCTGTCTGGGACAAACAGTGGCCACTCCCTAAGGAAAAGTTGGGAGCGCTACATAAAATAGTTTTAAAAAAATCTATTTTAAAAAGAGACATGTTTCACCCACTTTCTCTCCTTACAATTCTCCAGTGTTTGCAATTCAGAAAGAATCGAGCCGATGGCTCATGCTAACTGACTTAAAAGCCTTTATTGCGGTAACTCAACCTAGGGGGCCTCTCCAAACTGGGCTGCCCTCTCCAGCCATGATCCCCTAAAATTGGCCTTTAATTAAAATTGATCTAAAGGATTGCTTTTTTACCATTCCTCTGACAAAACAGGGTTTTAAAAATTTGCATTTACTCTACCAGCCATAAATGATAAAGAATCAGTCACCAGATTTCAGTGGAAAGTGTTGCCATTTATTATGAATTGCTTAATAGTCCAACTATTTGTCAGACTTTTGTAACACAAGTTCTTCAACCAGTTAGAGACAAGTTTTTAGTCTGTTATGTCATTCATCATGTTGATGATATTTTGTTTGCTGCAGAAACGAGAGACAAATTAATTGACCATCACACATTTCTGCAGACAAAGGTTGCAAATGCAAGACTGACAATAGCACCTGATAAGATTCAGACCTCTACTCCTTTTCATTATTTCGGAATGCAGGTAGAGGAAAGGAAAATCAAACCACAAAAAATAGATATAAGAAAAGACATATCAAGAACTCTAAATGACTTTCAAAAGTTGCTAGGAGATATTAATTGGATTAGGCCAACTCTAGGCATCCCTACTTATGCCGTGTTAAATTTGTTCTCTATCTTGAGAGAGGATCCAGACTTGAATAGTAAAAGAACATTAACTCCAGTTAAAATGGCGATCATTAAAATGTCAGGAAACAACAGGTGCTGGAGATGATGTGGAGAAATACGAACACTTTCACGCTCTGGGTGGGACCATAGACTGGTTCAACATTGTGGAAGAGAGTATGGCAATTCCTCAAGGATCTATAAGGACCTACAACTAGAAATAGCATTTGAACCAGCAAGCACATTACTGGGTATATACCCAAAGGATTATAAATCACACTGCTAGAAAGACACATACACATATATGTCTACTGTGGCACTATTCACAATAACAAAGACTTGGAGACAACCCAAATATCCATTAATGATAGACTGGATTAAGAAAATATGGCACATATACACCATGGAATACTATGCAACCATAAAAAAGGATGAGTTCACATCCTTTGTAGGGACATGGATGAAGCTGGAAACCATCATTCTCAGCAAACTATCACAAGAACAAAAAACACCACATGTTCTCACTCATAGGTAGAAATTGAAAAATGAGAACACTTGGACACAGGAATGGGAACATCACACACAAGGGCCTGTCCTGTGGTGGGGAGAAGGGGGAGGGATAACATTAGGAGATATACCTAATGTAAATGACGAGTTAATGGGTGCAGCACAACATGGCATATGTATACATATGTAACAAACCTGCACCTTGTGCACATGTACCCTAGAATTTAAAATATATATATAAAAAATTGAATTAGTTGAATAAAAATTTCGATCATCACAAGTAAATAAAATAGATCACTTAGCCCCACTCCAGCTTTTGATTTTTGCTACTGTACATTCTCCAACAGGCATTATTGTTCAAAATACAGATCTTGTGGAGTGGTCATTCCTTCCTTACAGTACAATAAAGATTTTTACATTCTACTTAGATCTAATGGCTACATTAATGGGTCAGGCAAGATGACAAATAGTAAACTTGTGTGGAAGTGACTCAGATAAAATCATTGTTCTTTTAAACAAGGAACAGGTTAGACAAGCCTTTATCAATTCTGCTGAATGACAGATTAGTATTGCTGATTTTGTAGAAATTATTGATAGTCATTATCCAAAAACAGAAATCTTCCAGCTTTTAAAATTGACTACTTGGATTTTACTTAAAGTTACCACACATAAACCTTTAGAAAATGCTCTGAAGGTGTTTACTGGTGGTTCCAACAATGGAAAAGTAGCTTATGCCAGTCCAAAAGAATGAGTCATTGAAACTCAATATCACTCAGTTCCAAGAGCAGAGTTGATTGCTGTCATTTCAGTGTTACAAGATTTTAATCAACCTATTAACATTGTATCAGATTCTGCATATGTAATACAGGCTACAAAGGATGTTGAGACAACCCTAATAAAATATAATATGGATGATCAGTTAAACCAGCTGTTTAATTTGTTACAACAAACTGTGAGAAAAGAATATTTCTCATTTTATATTACACATATTCGAGCACATACTAATTTACCACGGCCTTTAACTAAGGCAAGTAACAAGCCGACTTACAAGTATCATCTGCATTCATGGAAGCTCAAGAATTTCATACATTGACTCATGTAAACGCAACAGGATTAAAAAATAAATTTCATATCACATGGAAACAGGCAAAAAATATTGTACAACATTGCACCCAGTGTCAGATTCTACACCTGCCCACTCTAGGGGCAGGATTTAATCCCAGAGGTCTATGTCCTAATGTGTTAGGGCAAATGGATGTCACACATGTACATTCATATGGAAAATTGTCATTTGTCCATGTGACAGTTAATACTTGTTTGCATTTCATATGGGCAACCTGCCAAACACGAGAAAGTACTTCCCATTTTAAAAGACACTTATTATCTTGTTTTGCTGTCACAGGAGTTCCAAAAATAAAAATAAATAAATAAAACAGATAATGGGCCAGGATACTGTAGTAAATCATTTCAAAAATGCTAAAATCAGTGAAAAATTACACATACAACAGGAATCCCTTGTAATTCATAAGAACAGGCCATAATTGAAAGAATTAATAGAACACTCAAAGCTCAATTGGTGAAAGAAAATAGGAAAAAGACAGTAAGGAGTATTACACTCCCCAGATGCAACCTAATCTAGAACCCTAAACGTTAAATTTTAAACGTTTATAGGAATCAGACCACTACTTCTGCAGAACAACATTTTACTGGTAGAAGAAAGCAGCGCACATGAAATAAAACTGATTTGGTGGAAAGACAACAAAAATAAAACAAGGGAAACATGGAAGTTGATAACGTGGGGGAGAGGTTTTGCTTGTGTTTCACCAGGAGAAAAATCAGTTTCCAGTTTAGGTACCTACAACTTACAAAAGAAGTTGCAATCCACGAAGGAAGTGGAGCCACTGACTTCAGCCCAGTTAAAAAGCTGACACTTAGCTGAAAAGAGCCTGAAGTAAACAAGGGTAACATGAACTCCAGAGAATATGCTGCTTGTAGCTTTGATGATTGTATTAAAGGTATTAAGTCTCCCCAAGTCTGCAGGGGCAGCTTCAATTAATTATACTTACTGGGCCTATGTGCCCTTCCTGCCCTTAATTTGGGCAGTCACTTGGATGGATAATCCTATTGAAGTATATTTAATAATATTGCATTGGTACCAGGCCCCAAAGATGACCATTGCCCTGCCCAACCTGAAAAAGAAGATGATAAATATTTCCACTGGGTATCATTATCCTCCTATTTGCCTGGGGAAGGCACCAGAATGCTTAATGCCTACAACCCAAAATTGGTTGATAGAAGTACCTACAGTCAGTGCCATCAGTAGATTTACTTATCACATGGTAAGTGGAATGTCACTTGGGTCACAAATAAATAATTTACAGGACTCTTCTTATCAAAGATCATTAAAATTTAGGCCTAAGGGAAAACTTTGCCCCAAGGAAATTCCCAAATAATCCAAAGACACAGAATTCTTAGTTTGGGAAGAATGTGTGGCTAATACTGCGGTGATATTACCAAACAATAAATTTGGAACCATTATGGACTGGGTCCCTCAAGGACAATTATATTATGATTGTACAGACCAGAGTCACTCATGTTCACAGGCCCCATCTGTCTGGCACAATAATCTAGCCTATGATAGTAATTTAACTAAAAGGCAGGACCAGGTTTATAAAAGGTTAGAATCACCCTCTCCATAAAAACATGGTGAAAAGGGAATTTCATCATCTCGACCAAAGTTAGTTAATCCTGTTACTGGTCCTGAACATCCAGAATTATGAAAACTTACTGTGGCTTCGCACCACATTAGAATTTGATCTGGAAATCAAGCTATAAGAACAAGACATCGTAAGCCATATTATACTATTAACCTAAATTCCAATCTGACAGTTTCTTTGCAAAGTTGTGTAAAACCCCATTATATACTAGTTGTAGCAAACAGTTATTAAACCAGATTCCCAAACTATTTCCTGTGAAAATTGTAGATTGCTTACTTGCATTGATTAAACTTTTGATTGGCAGCAACATATTCTGGGGTTGAGGGCAAGAGAGAGCGTGTGGATCCCTGTGTCCATGGACCGACCGTGGGAGGCTTCCCCATCCGTCTATATTTTAATGGAAATATTAAAAGTAGTTCTAACTAGGTCCAAAAGATTCATTGTTACTTTGGTCACAGTGATTATGGGTCTTATTGCTGTCACAGCTACTGCTGTGGCTGCTGGAATTGCTTTACACTCCTCTTTTGAACCTGCAGAATATGTAAATAATTGACAAAAGAATTCTTCAAAATTATGGAATTCTCAGACCCAAATAGATCAAAAATAGGCAAACTAAATCAAACTATTGATCTCAGAGAAACTGTCATTTGGATGGGAGACAGGCTCATGAGCTTGTGATATCTTTTCCGGTTACAGTGTGACTGGAATGAGTCAGATTTTTGTATTACAACTCGAGCCTGTAATGGATCTGATCATCACTGGGACATGGTTAGATGCCATCTACAAGAAAGAGAAGATAATCTTACTTTAGATATTTCAAAATTAAAAGAACAAATTTTTGGAACATCAAAAGCCCAGATAAATCTGGTGCCAGAAACTGCGGCAATGGTGAAAACTGCAGATAACTTCACAAAACTTAACCCTGTCACATGGGTTAAAACCACTGGAAGTTCTACTATTGCTTATTTTGTATGAATCTTTGTATGTCTGTTCTCTCTGTTGTTAGTCTACAGGTGTATTCAGCAGCTCCAGAGAGACAGTGACCAGCAAAAATGGGCCATGATGATGATGATGCTTTGTCAAAAAGAAAAGGGTGATATGTAGGGAAAAGACAGAGAGATCAGACTGTTACTGTGTCTATGCAGAAAGGGAAGACATAAATTCCATTTTGACATGTACCCTGCAGAATTGTTTTGCCCTGAGATGCTGTTAATCTGTAACATTGCCCCAACCTCTTTGCCACAACCTTGAGTTCACAAAAACATGTGTGGTATGGAATCAAGGTTTAAGGGATCTAGGGCTGTTCAGGATGTGCCTCGTTAACAAATGTTTACAAGCAGTATGCTTGGTAAAAGTCATCGCCTTTCTCTAGTCTCAATAAACCAGGGGCACAATGCACTGCAGAAAGTCAAAGGGACCTCTGTCCTGGAAAGACTGGTATTGTCCAAGGTTTCCCCCATGTGAGAAATGTGGCCTCGTGGGATGGGAAAGACATGACCATCCCCCAGCAAGACACCCATGAAATGTCTGTGCTGAGGTGGATTAGTAAGGAAAACCTCTTGCAGTTGAGATAGAGGAAGACTGCTGTCTCCTGCCTGCCCCTGGGAACTGAATGTCTTGCTTAAAATCCGGATTTTACATTTATTCAATTCTGAGATAGGAGAAAAACTGCCCTGTGGCAGAAGGCGAGACATGTTGTCAGCAATGATGCTTTGTTATTCTTAACTCCACAGAGATGTTTGGGCAGAGAGAAATACAAATCTGGCCTACATGCATAAGCATAGTACCTCCCTTGAACTTTATTATGACAAAGATTCTTTTGTACACATGTTTTCTTGCTGACCTACTGCTATTATCAAGCTGCTCTTCCACCACATTCCTCTTCCTGAGTTAGTAAAAATAGTCAACACAATCTGAGGGAATTCAGAGGCCGGTGCTCATGCAAGTCCTCTGTATGCAGAGCGCCAGTCTTCTGGGCCCACTTTTCTTTCTCTATACTTTGTCTCTGTATCTTATTTCTTTTCTCAGTCTCTCATCCCACCTAACAAGAAATACCCACAGGTGTGGAGGGGCTGGCCACCTTCAGAAGGAAGCTATCAGAGAAACTGCTTTGTGATGTGTGAATTTATCTCACAGAGTTAAACGTTTATTTGGATCGTGCAGTTTGGAAACACTGTCTTTCTTAATTCTGCGAATAGACACTTGGGAGCTCATTTAGGCCAATGGCAAAAAAGCAAATAACCCAGGATAAAAACTAGAACGAATCTATCTAATAAACCACATTGTGAAGTATGCATTCATCTTGCAGAATTAAAATTTTCTTTTGATTCAGCAATTGCAAACAGTTTTTGTAGAATCTGTAAAGGGATATTTGGAAGTCCATTCAGGCCTATGGTGAAAAATGAAACTTCAGATAGACAAAGAAGATGCTTTGTGAGAAACTGCTTTGTAATGTGTTTATTCAACTCAGAGAGTTAAACTGTTATTTGGATTGAGCAGTGGAACACGGTTTTTGTTCATTGTGCGAATTGACATTTGGGAACTCACTGAGGCCAATGGCAAAAAAGCGAATATCCCAGGATAAAAACTTGAAGGAAGCTATCAGTGAAACCACTTTGTGATATGTGTGTTTATCTCACAGAGATAAACTATTAAGTTCATTCAGCAGTTTGGATACATTTTGTTTGTAGAATTGGAGAAGGGATATTTGGGAGCACATTTGGGACTATGGTGAAAAAAGAAACATTTTCACATAAAAAGTAGAAAAAATAGTTTCTATAAACTGTTTTGTGGTGTGTTCATTTATCTCAAATAGCTAAAACTTTCTTTGCATTCAGCAGTTTGGAAAAACTGCTTTTTTACATTCTGTGAATAGACATTTGAGAGCTCACTGAGGCCAAAGGCGAAAAAGCAAATATCCTAGGATAAAAACTATAAGGAAGCTGTATGAGAAAACGCTCTGTAATGTGTTCATTAATCTAGCAGAGTTAAACAATTCTGTTGATTCAGCAGTTTGGATACGGTGATTTTGGAGAATCTGCAAAGGGATATATGGTAGCACATTGAGGCCTATGGTGAAAAAGTAAACACTTTCAGATAAAAGAATACAGAAGCTTTCTTAGAAACTGTATTGTCATGTGTGCATTTGTCTCAAAAGTTAAAACTTCGTTTGGATTCAGCAATTTGGAAACACTGTTTTTGTCCATTCTGTGAATAGATGGACATTTGGGAGCTCATTGTGGCCAATGGCAAAAAAGTGAATATCCCAGGATAAAAAGCACAAGGAAACTATCTGAGAAACCACTTTGTGAGGTGTGCATTTATCTTGCAGAGTTAAACGTTTCTTTTTCATTCAGCAGTTTGGAAACACTGTTTTGAAGAATCTGTGAAGGGATATTAGGTGGTGCATTGAGACCTATGGTGAAAAAGGAAATATCTTCAAATTAAAACTAGAAAGAAGCATTATTAGAAACTGCTTTTCATGTGTGCATTCAACTTACAGAGTTAAAACTTTCTTT
>NW_016807985.1:101391-106807 GCF_001698545.2 Rhinopithecus bieti | reverse complement strand
TGGTGAAAAAGGAAATATCTTCAAATTAAAACTAGAAAGAAGCATTATTAGAAACTGCTTTTTCATGTGTGCATTCAACTTACAGAGTTAAAACTTTCTTTGCAATCAGCAGTTTGGAAACACTCTTTTTGTCCGTTCTGTGAATGAACATTTGAGAGCTCATTGAGGCCAATTCCAAAAAAGGGAATATCCCAAGATAAAAACTAGAAGGAAGATCTCTGAGAAACCACATTGTGATGTGTGCATTCATCTCAAAGAATTAAGCCTTACTTATCATTCAGCAGTTTGGAAACACTGTTTATCTAGAATCTGCAAAGGGATATTTGGGAGTGCATTGAGGCCTGTGGTGAAAAAGGAAGCATTTTCAGATAATAACAAAATAAGATGCTTTCTGAGAAACTGCTGTGTTATGTCTTCATTCATTTCTGAGAGTTAAACATTTCCTTGGATTCAGCAGTTTGAAAAGCCTATTTTTGTCCATTTGGTGAATGGACATTTGGGAGATCATTGAGGCCAAAGGTGAAAGAGTGCATATCCCAGGATAAAAACTAGAAGGAAGCTATCCGAGAAATTGCTTTGTGATATGTGCACTAGTTTGGTGGAGTTAAACATTTCTTTTCCTTCAGCAGTTTCAAAACACTCTTTTTGGAGAATCTGCAAATGGATATTGGGAGGGCATTGAAGCCTATTGTGAAAAAGGAAACATCATAAGATAAAACAAGAAAGAAGCATTCTGAGAAATTGCGCTGTGATGTGTGCATTCATTTCATAGAGTTAAACTTTTCATTGTATTCAGCAGTTTGGAAACACTGTTTTTGTCCATTGTGCGAATGGACATTTGGGAGCTCATTGAGGCCAATGGTGAAAAAGAAAATATCCCAGGATACAAACTGGAAGGAAGATATCTGATAAACCCCTTTATGATGTGTGCATTCAACTCTCAGAGTTCAAACTTTCTTTTCTTTTAGTAGTTGCAAACACTGTTTTTGTATAATCTGCAAAGGGATATTTGGGAGCGTATTGAGGCCTATGGTGAAAAGGGAAATATTTTCCAAAAAAAAAAACTAGAAAGAAGCTTTCTGAGAAACTGGTTCATGATGTGTGCATTCATCTCACGAAGTTAAAAGTTTCTTGGGATTCAGCAGCTTGGAAACACTGATTTTGTTCATTCTGCAAATGGACGTTTGTGAGTTCAATGAGGCCAATGGTGAATAAAGGCATATCCCAGGATAAAAACTAGAAGTAAAGTATCTGAGAACCGCTTTGTGATGTGTGCATTCACCTCACAGAGTTAAACCTTTCTTCAGCAGTTTGGAAACACTGTTTTTGTAGAATCTGAGAAGGGATATTTGGGAACACATTAGGCCTACAGCAAAAAAGGAAACACCTTCAGATAAAAACAAGAAGTTTTCTGAGAAACTGCTTTGTGATGTGTGCATTCATCTCACACAGGTAAAAACTTACTTCGGATTCAGCACTTTGGAAACACTGTTTTTGTACATTCTTGGAATTGATATTTGGTAGCTCATTGAGGACAATGGTGAAAATCAAATATCCCAGGATAAAACTGGAAGGAATTGATATTGGGAGGGCATTGAAGTCTATTGTGGAAAAGGAAACATCATAAGATAAAACAAGAAAGAAATTTTCTGAGAAACCACTTTGTGATGTCTTCATTCATCTAACAATGTTAAATATTTCATTGGATTCAGCATTTTGGAAACACTGTTTTTGTCCATTCTGTAAAAGAACAAATGAGAAGTCATTGAGGATAGTGGCAACAAAGTGAATATCTCCAGATAAAACTGGTCGGATGCTAACTGTGAAACCGCTATGTTATGCCATCTTGCCGAGTTTAACCTTTCTTTTCATTCAGCAATTTGGAAATACTGTTTTGGTGGAATCTGTGAAGGGATATTTGGGAGCACATTGAGGCCTATGGTAAAGAAGGAAACATCTTCCCATAAAAACTAGAAAGAAGCTTTCTGAGAAACTGTTTTTGTGATATATGCTTTCATCTCACATAGTTAAACTTTCTTTGGAATTAGCAGGTTGGAAACACTAGTTTTGTGCATTCAGGGAACTGACATTTGGGAGCTCCCTGAAGCTGGTGGCAAAAAAGCGAATATACCTGGAAAAAAGCTAGTAAGAAGCTATCCAAGGAACTGCTTTGTGATGTGTTAATTTATCTCACAGAGTTGTACCTTTCTTTGAATTCAGCAGTTTGGAAACACTGCTTTTGTGCTTTCTGTGAATGGACTTTTGGTAGCTCATTGAGGCCAATGGCAAAAAAGTGAATATCCCAGGAAAAAAAGCAGACAGAAGCTATCTGAGAAACCCCTTTGTTATGTGTGCATTCGTCTTGGAGAGTTCATCCATTCTTTTCATTCAGCAGTTTGAAACATTGTTTTTGAAGAATCTGTGAAGGGATATTTCAGAGCACTTTGAGGTCTGTGGGGAAAAGGAAATATCTTCAACTAAAACTAGAAAAAAGCTTTCTGAGGAACTGCTTTTAGATGTGAGCATTCATGTCACAGAGTTCAACTTTCTTTGGATTTAGCAATTTGGAAACCGTTTCTGTCCATTCTGTGAATGAACATTTGGGAACTCATTGAGGCCAATGGCAAAAAAGCAAATATCCCAGGATAAAAACTGGAAGGAAGCTATCTGAGAAACCACATTGTGATGTGTCATCTCACAGAGTTAAACTTTTCTGTTCATTCAGCAGTTAGGAATCACTGTTTTTGTATAGTCTGTGAAAGGATATTTGGAAGTACATTTAGGACTATGGTGAAAAAGGAAACATCAAATAAACACTAGAAAGAAGCTTTGTTAGAAACTGTTTGTGATGTGTGCTTTCATCTTCTAGAATTAAACCACTCTTTGGATTCAGCAGTTTGGAAACACTGCTTTCGTCCATTCTGGGAATGAATATTTGGGAGCTCCCTGAGGCCAATGGTAAAAAAGGCAATGTCCAGGATAAAAACTGGAAGGAAGCTATCTCTGAAACTGCTTAGTGGTGTGTGCATTCAACTTGCAGATTTAAACCGTTCTTTGGATTCAGCAGTTTGGATACACTGTTTTCGTCCATTCTGTGAATGGACATTTGGGAGCTAATGCAGGCCAATGGCAAAAAAGGGAATATCCCAGGATAAAAACTAGAAGGAAGCTCTCTGAAAACCACTTTGTGATGTGTGCATTCATCTCACAGAGTTAAACCTTTCGTTTCATTCAGCAGTTTGGAAACACAGGTTTTGCAGAATATGCAAAAGGATTTTGAGAGCACATTGAGGCCTATGGTGAAAAGGAAATATCTTCAGATGAAAACAAGAAAGAAGCTTTCTGAGAAACTGTTTTCTGATGTGTGCATTCATCTCACAGNGGACATTTGGGAGCTAATGCAGGCCAATGGCAAAAAAGGGAATATCCCAGGATAAAACTAGAAGGAAGCTCTCTGAAAACCACTTTGTGATGTGTGCATTCATCTCACAGAGTTAAACCTTTCGTTTCATTCAGCAGTTTGGAAACACAGGTTTTGCAGAATATGCAAAAGGATTTTTGAGAGCACATTGAGGCCTATGGTGAAAAAGGAAATATCTTCAGATGAAAACAAGAAAGAAGCTTTCTGAGAAACTGTTTTCTGATGTGTGCATTCATCTCACAGAGTTACACCTATCTTTGGAATTGGCAGGAAGAGAATATAATCTTACTTTAGATATTTCAAAATTAAATAACAAATTTTTGAGGCATCAAAAGCCCAGATAAATCTGGTAGCAGAATCTGAGAAAATGGTGAAAACTGCTGATAGTCTCACAAATCCTAACCCTGAAACTTGGATTAAAACCACTGGAAGTTCCACATTGCAAATTTTGTATTAATTAATTCTTGTATGCCTGTTCTCTCTGCTCTTATTCTATAGGTGTATCCCACAGTTCCAGAGAGGCAGCAACCAGCAAAAATAGTCCATGATGATGATGGATGTTTTGTCAAAAAGTAAAGGATGATATGTAGGACAAATAAACAGAGGTCAGACTGATACTGTATGTAGAAAGTGAAGACATAAGGAATTCCATTTTGACATAGACCATGAACAATTGCTTTGCCCTGAGATGCTGTTAATCTGTAACTTTGACTCAACGTCTTTGCCCCAGCCTTGAGCTCACAAAACATGTGTTGTATGGAAACAAGTTTTAAGGGATCTAGGGCTGTGTAGGATGAGCCTTGTTAACAAAATGCTTACAAGCAGTATGCTTGGTAAAAGTCTTCATCATTCTCTAGTCTCAATAAACCAAAAGCAGAATGCACTGCAGAAAGCCACAGGGAGCTTTGCCCAGGAAAGTCGGGTATTGGCCAAGGTTTCTCCCCATGTGGTAGTCGGAAATATGGCCACTGGTGGGGGAAAGACCTGCCTGTCCCCCAGTCCAACACGCATGAAGTGTCTGTCCCAAGATGGATTAGTAAAAGAGGAAAGTCTCTTGCAGTTGAGATAGAGGAAGGCCACTGTCTCCTGCCTGCCCCTGGGAACTGAATGTCTCACTATAAATCCTGATTCTACACTTATTCAGTTCTGGGATAGGAGAAAAACCACCCTATGGTGGGAGGCAAGACATATTGGCAGCAAGGATGCTTTGTTTTTCTTTACTCCATTGAGGTGTTTGGGCAGAGAGAAACGTAAGTCTGGCCTATATGCACATCCAGGCATAGTGCCACCCCTACAACATAATTATAACACAGATTCTTTTGCTCACGTGTTTTCTTGTTGACCTTCTGCCTATTTTCAAGCTGCTCTTCCACCACATTACTCTGGCTGAGATAGTAAAAATAATAATCAGTAAAAACTGAGGGAGGGGCGGAGCAAGATGACCAAATAGGAAGAGCTCCAGTCTCCAACTCCCAGCGCGAGCGACACAGAAGACCAGTGATTTCTGCATTTTCAACTGAGGTACTGGGGTCATCTCACTGGGGAGTGCCGGACAATTGGTGCTGGTCAATGACTTTGACGAAATGAGAGAAGGAGGCTTCAGTCCATCAAACATCTCAGAGCTAAAGGAGGAATTACGTACCCAGCACAAAGAAACTAAAAATCTTGAAAAAAGAGTGGAAGAATTGATAGCTAGACTAATTAATGCAGAGAAGGTCATAAATGAAATGACAGAGATGAAAACCATGACATGAGAAATACGTGACAAATGCAAAAGCTTCAGTAACCGACTCGATCAACTGCAAGAAAGAGTATCAGGGATTGAGGATCAAATGAATGAAATGAAGCGAGAAGAGAAACCAAAAGAAAAAAGAAGAAAAAGAAATGAACAAAGCCTGCAAGAAGTATGGGATTATGAAAAAAGACCAAATTCACGTCTGATTGGGGTGCCTGAAAGTGAGGGGGAAAATGGAACCAAGTTGGAAAACACTCTGC
>NW_016807985.1:94323-96827 GCF_001698545.2 Rhinopithecus bieti | reverse complement strand
GATGGCTGCAGCAAACCAACATGGCACATGTATACCTATGTATCAAATCTGCATGTTGTGCCCATGTACCCTAGAACTTAAAGTATAATAATAATAAAAAAAAAAAAACTGAAGGAATTCAGAGAGTGGTGCCAGTGCAGGTCCTCTGTATGCTATGTGCCAGTCCCCCAATCCCACTTTTCTTTCTTTCTACTTTGTCTCTGTATCTTTTTTCTTTTCTCAGTATTTTGTCCCACATGACAAGAAATACCCACAGGTGTGGAGGGGCTGGCCACCTTCAGAAAGAAGCTATGAAAGAAAACGCTTCTGATGTATGCATTTATCTCGCAGTGTTAAACCTTTCTTTGGATTAAGCAGTTTGCAAAGATTGTTTTTCTTCATTCTGCGAACGGGCATTTGAGAGCTCATTGAGGCCAACAGTGAAAAAGTGAATATCGCAGGATAAAAACTAGAAGGAGGCTATCTGAGAAACTGCACTGTGATGTGTAGATACAAATCGCAGAGTTAAAACTTTCTTTTCATTCAGCAGTTTGGAAACACTGTTTTTGTAGAATCTGCAAAGGAATATTTGGAAGTGCACAAAGGCCTATGGTATAAAAGAAATCATCTTCAGATGAAAACAAAAAGGAGACATTTTCTGAGAAAATGATTTGTGATGTGTTCATTCATCTCAGAGAGTTAAAGTTTCTTTGAATTGAGCAGTTTGGAAACAGTTTTTTTGTGATTCTGCAAAGGATATTTGGGAGTGCATTGAAGGCTGTGGTGAAAAAGGAAACATCCTCAGATAAAAACAAGAAAGAAGCTTTCAGAGAAATTGCTTTGTCATGTGTGCATTCATCACACAGAGTTAAAACTTTCGTTGGACTCAGCAGTTTGGCAACAGTGTTTTTGTCCATTGTGTGAATGGACATTGGGGAGCTCAATGAGGGCAAAGACAAAAAAGGATATATTACCAGGATAAAAACTTTAAGGAAGCTAATTCAGAAACTGATTTGTGATGTGTGGATTCATCTCGCAGAGTTAAACCTTTTTTTCATTCAACAGTTTGGAAACAGTGTTTTTGTAGAATTTGGGAAGGGATATTTGGGAGCACATTTTGGCCAATTGTAAGAAAGGAAACAAATCCAGATAAAAACCAGAAATAAGCTTTCTGAGAAACTGCTTTGTGATGTGTGCATTCATCTCACATAGTTAAACCGTTCTTTGGATTCAATACTTTGGAAACACTCTTTTTATCCATTCTGTGAATGGAGATTTTGTAGCTCATTATGACCAATGGTGAAAAAGGGAATATCCCGAGACAAAACTAGAAGGAAGCCATCTGAGAAACTGCTTTGTGATGTTTGCGTTCATGTCACAGAGATAAGCCATCCTTTTGTTTCAGCAGATTGGAATCAATGCTTTTGTAGAATCTGTATAGGTATATTTCAGAGTGCATTGATGGCTATCATGGAAAAGGAATCTTCTTCAGATAAAAACTAGAAAGAAGTTTTCTGAGAAACTGCTTTGTGATGTGTGAATTCATCTCACACATTTAAGGCTCCAGTTGGATTCAGCAAGTTGGAAACACTGTGTTTGTCCATTCTGCAAATGGACATTTTGAAGCACATTGAGGCCATGGCAAAAAGCGAATGTAGCAGCATAGAAACCGGAAGGAAGCCATCTGAGAAACCACTTGGTAATGTGTGCCTTCATCTCATGTAGGTAAACCTTTCTTTTCCTTCAGCCATTTGAAACACTGCTTTTCTAGAATCAACAAAGGGGTATTTGGGACCCATTGAGGCCTATTTTGGAAAACAAACATCTTCAGATCAAAACTACAAAGAATCTTTCTGAGAAACTGCTTTGTGATGTATGCATTCATCTCACACAGTTAAACATTTCTTTCCATTAAGCAGTTTGGAAACACTGTTTTTGTCCATTCTGCCAGTGGACATTTGGGAGCTCATTGAGGCCAATAGCAGAAAAGCGAATATCCCATGATAAAAACTAGAAAGAATCTACCTGATAAATCGCTTTGTGATGTGTGCATTCATCTCGGAGAGTTAATCATTTCTTTTCCTTCAGCAGTTTGGAAACATTGTTTCATAGAATCTGTGAAGGGACATTTACAAGTGCATTGAGGCCTATGGTGAAAAAGGATACATCCTCAGATAATAACAATAAGGAAGATTTCTGCAAAACTGTTTTGTGATGTGTGTGTTAATGTCACACAGCTAAACATTTCTTTGGATTCAGCTGTTTGGAGTCACTGCTATTGTCCATTCAGAATGGACATTAGGGAACTCATTAGGGCCAATGGGGAAAAAGAAAATGTCCCAGGATAAAAAGTAGAAAGAAGCTATCTGAGAAAACACGTTGTGATATGTGCATTCATCTCACAGGTTTAAACTTTTCTTTTAATTCGGCTGTTTGTAAAACTGTTTTGCAGAATCTGCAAAGGGATATTTGGGAGTACATTGAGGAATATGGTGAAAAGGAAACATCTTCAGATAAAACCTGGA
>NW_016807985.1:88080-92498 GCF_001698545.2 Rhinopithecus bieti | reverse complement strand
CTAGAAGCAAGCTATCTGAAAAACTGCTTTGTGGTGTGGGTTTTCACCTTGCAGAGTTAAAACTTTCTTTTTGTTCGGCATTTTGGAAATACTGTTTTTGTAGAATCTGCAATGGGATATTTGGCAGCGCATTGAGGCCTAAGGTGAAAAAGGAAACATCTTCACATAAAAAGTAGAAAGATGCTTTCTGAAAAACTGCTTTGTGATGTGTGCATACATTTCACAGAGATAAATCTTTCTTTGGATTCAGCAGTTTGTAAATACTGTTTTGTCCATTCTGGGAATGGACATTAAAGAGTTCATTGAGGCCAAATGCAAAAAAGGTAGTATCCCAGCATACAAACAAGAAGAAAACTATCTGAAAAACTACTTTGTGATGTGCATGTTCAACTCGCAGAGTTACAACTCTCTTTTCATTCAGCGGTTTGGAATCACTGTTTTTGAAGAATCTGTGATGGGACATTTTGGAGCGCATAGAGGCCTATGGTTGAAAAAGGAATCAACTTCAGATAAAAACTAGAAGGAAGCTTTCTGAGAAACTGCTTTTCAAGGGTTGCATTCATGTCACAGAGATAAACATTTGTTTGGATTCAGCAGTTTGTGAACCCTTTTTGTCCATTCTGCAAATGGACATCTGGGAGCTCACTGAGGCCAATGGTGAAAAAGTGAATATCCAGGGATAAAAAGTAGAAGAAAGCTACCGGAGAAACCACTTTGTGATGTGTGCATTCATCTTGCAGAGTTAAAACTTTCCTTTCCTTCAGCAGTTTGGAAACACTGTTTTTGTAGACTTTGCGAAGGGATATTTGGGAGCACTTTTAGACTGATGATGAAAAAGGAAACATCTTCACATAAAAAGTAAAAAGAAGCTTTCTGAGAAACAGCATTTTGATGTATGCATTCATCTCACAGAGATAAACCTGTCTTTGGATTCAACAGTTTGTAAACACTGTTTTTGTCCATTCTGCAAATGGACATTTGAGAACTCACTGAGGTCAAAGGTGAAAAAGCAAATATCCCAGGATAAAAACTAGAAGGCAGGTATCTGAGAACCTTATTTGTGATGTGTGCTTTCACTTCACAGAGTTAAAACTTTCTTTCCATTCAGCATTTTAGAAACACTGTGTTTGTAGAAACTATGGAGGGATATTTAGGAGTACTTTGAGGCCTATGGTGAGAAAGAAAACATTTTAAAATGTAAACTAGAAAGAAGCGTTCACAGAAACTGCTTTGTGATATATGCATTCACCTTACAGAGTTAATCATTTATTTGGATTCAGCAGCTGGGAAATACTCTTTTGTACATTCTGTCAAAGAACATTTGGGAGACATTTGAGGCCAAAGGCAAAAAATCAAATACCTCAGGATAAAAACTAGAAGAAGGCTATCTGCTAAACCTCTGTGATGTGTGTATTCATCTCACAGTGTTAAACCTTTCTTTTCATTCACCAGTTTTGGTAACACTGTGTTTATGGAATCTGCAAAGGGATATTTTGCAGCACATTGTGGTCTATGCAGAAAAAGGAAACATCTTGAGATAAAAACAAGAAAGAAGCATTCTAGACAACTGCTTTGTGATGTGTGCATTCATCTCACAGAGTTAAACATTTCTTTGGATTCAGAAGTTTGGAAACACTGCTTTTGTCCTTTCTGCCAATGGTCATTTGGGAGCTAATTGAGGCCAATTATGAAAAAGCTAATATCCCAAGATAAAAACAAGAAGGAAGCCATCTGAGAAACCACTTTGTAGTGTGTGCATTAATCTCACAGAGGTAAACGTTTCTTTTCATTCAACAGTTTGGAAACACTGTTTTTGTAGAATCTGTGAAGGGTTATATGGGAGTACATTGAGGCCTATGATGAAAAAGAATCTTTCTGAGAAAATGCTTTGTGATGTGTCCATTTATCTCACAGAGGTAAAATATCTTTAGATTCAGTGGTTTTAAACAATGTTTTCTCCATTCTGCTAATGGACACTTTGTAACTCATTAAAGCCAATGGTGAAAAAGAAAATATCCCAGGAAAAAAACTAGAGGGAAGCTATCTGTGAAACCGTTTGTGATGTGTGCATTCATCTCATAGAGTTAAACCTCTGTTTCCCTTCAACAGTGTGGAAACCCTGTTTTTGAAGAATCTCTGAAGGGATATTTGGGAGTGCATTGAGGCCTATGATGAAAAGGAAACATCTTCGGATAAAAGTAGAAAGAAGCTTTCTGAGAAACTGCCCTGTGATGTGTGCATTCATCTCACAGATTTAAACATTTCTTTGGATTCGACTGTTTGGAAACACTGTTTTTGTCCATTCTGCGAAGGGACATTTGGGATCACATTGAGGCCAATGGCACAAAAGCGAATATCCCAGGATAAAAACTATAAGAAAGATATCTGAGAAACTGCTTTGTGATATGTGCATTCATGTCACAGAGTTAAACTTTTCTTTTCATTCAGCAGTTTGGAAGCACTGTGATTCCAGAGTCTGTGAAGGGATATATGGGAGTGACTTAAGGCCTAGGGTGAAAAGGAAACATCTTCCCATAAAACTAGAAATAAGCTTTCTGATAAACTGCTTTTGATGTGTGCATTCATCTCACAGAGTTTAAACGTTCTTTGGATTCAGTAGTTTGGAAAACGGTTTTGTGCATTCTGAGAATGAACATTTGGGAGGTCATTGAGGCCAATAGCTAAAAGGCAATATCCCTGCATACAAACTAGAAGGAAGCTGTCTGAGAAACTACTTTGTGATGTGCACATACATCTCGAAGAGATATACCACACTTTTCTTTCAGCAGTTTGGAAAAACTGTTTTTGTGGATTATTTGAAGGGATATTTGGAGTGCATTAAGTCCTATAGTAAAAAAGGAAACATCTTCAGATAAAAACCAGAAAGGAACTTTCTGAGAACCTGCTTTGTGATGTATGCATTCAACTCACAGATTTAAACCTCTTTTTAAATTCAGCAGTTTGGAAACACTGTTTTTGTCTATTTTGCGAATGGACATTTGGCAGCTCTTTGAAGCCAAAAGCAAACAAGGGAATTTCCCAGGATAAAAACAAAAGGAAGCTATCTGAGAAACTGCAATATGGTCCATACATTCTTCTCACAGAGTTCACACTTTCTTTTCATACAGCAATTTGTAAACCCTGTTTTTAGAGAATAGAGATGGGATATTTGGGAGTACATTGAGGCATACGGTGAAACAGGAAATATCTTCAGATTAAAACCAGAAAGAAGTTTTCTGAAGATCCTGCTTTGTGATGAGTCCATTCATCTCACAGAGTTTAAACTTTCTTAGCATTCAGTAGTTTGGAAACACTGTTTTTGCAGAACGTGCGAAGAAACTTTGGGAGAGCATTGCGGCCTATGGAGATAAAAGAAACACCTTCTAATAAACACTAGAAAGTAGCTTTCTGAGAAACTGCTTTGTGCTGTGTCCATACGTCTCACAGAGTTAAACTTTTCTTAGTATTCAGCAGATTGGAAACACTGTTTTTGCCCATTCTACAATGGACAATTGGGACCTCATTGAGGCCAAAGGTGAAAAAGGGAATATTCAGGTAAAAAACCAGAGGGAAGCTATCTGAAAAAGCCCTTTGTGATGTGTGCTTTCATTTCATAGAGTCAAATCTTTCTTTTCCTTCAGCAGTTTGGAAACACTGTTTTTGTCAAATCAGTGGGAGCATTGAGGCCTATGTTGAAAAAGGAAACATCTTCAGATAAAAAGCAGAAGGAAGCTTTCTGAGAAACCACTTTCTGATGTGGGCATTTATCTCACAGAGTTAAACATTTCTTTCCATTTAGCAGTGTGGAAACACTTTTTTGGCACAATCTGGGAAGATATATCTGGGAGTGCATTGAGACCTTTAGTAAAAAAAGGAAATAAATAAACCTTTCTTTGGATTCAGCAGTTTGGAAACACTGTCTTTGTCCATTCTGCCAATGAATATTTGGGAACACGTTGAGGCCAACGGTGAGAAAGAAAATATCCCAAGATGAAAACTAGAAGGAAGTTATCTGAGAAAGCACTTCGTGATGTGGGCATTCACCTTGCAGATGTAAAACTTTCTTGTCATTCAGCAGTTTGGGAACAGTGTTTTTGTATAATCTATGAAGGGATATTTGGGAGTGCATTGAGGCCTACAATGAAAAGTAAACATCTTCAGATAAAAGTAGAAAAAAGCATTCTGAGAAACTGTTTTGGAATGTGAACATTCATCTTACAGAGTTAAACTTTTCATTGGATTATGCACTTTGGAAAAACTGTTTTTGTCAATTCTGCAACTGGACATTTAGGGGCTCACAGAGACAAAAGGCAAAATAACAAATATCCCAGGATAAAAACGAGAGGGAAGCATGTGATAAACCACTTTGGAATGTGTGAACTCATCTCAAAGAGTTAAAACTTTCTTTTCGTAGGGCA
>NW_016807985.1:75515-83282 GCF_001698545.2 Rhinopithecus bieti | reverse complement strand
GATGGGTGCAGCACACCAACATGGCAGAAATATACATATGTAACGAACCTGCACGTTATGCACATGTACCCTAGAACTTAAAGTATATTAAAAATAAATAAAAAGAAAAGAAAAAAGAAAAAACTTTCTTTTCATTCAGCAGTTTGGAAACACTGTTTCTGTAGAATCTGTGAAGAGATATTTGGGAGTGCATAGATGCCTATGGTGAAAAAGGAAATATCTTAAATTAAAAAATATAAAGAAGCTTTCTGAGAAATTGCTATGTGATGTGTGCATTCATCTCACAGAGTTAAATCTTTCTTTTCATGCACCAGTTTGAAAACACTGCTTTTCTAGGAAAAAACTTGAAGGAAGCAATTTAAGAAACAACTTTCTGATGAGTGCATTCAACTCACAGAGTTAAACATTTCTTTTCATTCAGCAGTTGGAAACACTGTTTTTGTAGAAAATGTATAGTGATATTTGGGAGCGCATTGAGGCCTATGGTGAAAAAGGAAACATCTTCATATAAAAACTACACAGAGAGCTTTCTGGAGACTGCTTTGGGTTGTGTGTGTTCAACTCACACAGTTAAACTTTTCTTTACATTAAGCGGTTTGGAAATACTGTTGTTGTGCATTCTGCGAATCGCGATTTTGGAGGTCATAGAGGCCAATGGTGAAAAAGCAAATAACCAGGATAAAAACTAGAAGGAAGCTATCTGAGAAACCACTCTGCAGTTTGCAGTGCTAAACCTTTATTTTCATTCATCAGTTTGGAAACACTGTGTTTGCAGAGTCTGCAACTGATATTTGGGAGTGCATTGAGGACTATGGTGAAAAAGGAAACATCTTGAGAAAAAAACAAGAAAGAAGCATTCTAAGGAACTGCTTTGAGATGTGTGCATTCATCTCACAGAGATAAACATTTCTTTAGATTCAGCAGTTTGGAAACACTACTTTTCTCCTTTCTGTCAATTTGGGAGCTAATTGAGGCCAAATGAGAAAAAACGAATATCCCAGGATAAAAACTCAAAGGAAGCTATCTGAGAAACCACTTTGTGATGTGTGCATTCATCTCACAGAGGTAAACGTTTCTTTTCATTCAGGAGTTTGGAAACACTGTTTTTGTAGAATCTGTGAAGGGTTATATAGAAGTGCCTTGAGGCCTATGTTGAAAAACGAAACATGTTAAGGTGAAAACCAAAAGAATTTTTCTGAGAAACTGCTTTGTGATGTGTCCATTCATCTCACAGAGGTAAACATATCTTTAGATTCAGCAGTTTTAAATGCTGTTTTCTCCATTCTGCGAATGGACATTTGGGAGCTCATTGAGACCAATGCTGAAGATGTCCCGGATAAAAACTAGAAGGAAGCTATTTGCGAAACCATTTGTGATGTGTGCATTCATCTCACAGAGTTAAACCTTTGTTTTCATTCATCAGTGTGAGAACTCTTATTTTGAAGAATCTCCAGAGGGATATTTGGGAGTGCATTGAGGCCTATGTCGAAAAAGGAAACATGTTCAGATTAAAAGTAGGAAGAAGCTTTCTGAAGAAACTGCTTTGTGATGTGTCCATTCATCTCACAGAGTTCAAACTTTCTTTTCATTCAGTAATTAGGAAATACTGTTTTTATACAAGCTGTGAAGGCAACTTTAGGAGCACATTGGGCCTATGGAGAAAAAGGAAATATCTTCAAATAAACACTAAAATGTAGCTTTCTGAGAAACTCCTTTGTGATATGTCTGTACATCTCACACAGTTAAACCTTTCTTTTTATTCTGCAGTTAGGAAACTCTGTTTTTGTCCATTCTGTGATAGACATTTTGGAGTTGATTGAGGCCAATGGTGATCACAGGTTAAACACCAGAAGGAAGCAAACTGAGAAAACGGTTTGTGATGTGTGCATTCATCTCATAGAGTCAAATTTTCCTTTCCTTCAGCAGGATCAGTGAAGGGATATATGGGAGTACATTGATGCCTATATTGAATATGGAAACATCTTCAGATAAAAAGTAGAAGGAAGCTTTCTGAGAAGCTGCTTTATGATGTGGGCATTTATCTCACAGAGTTAAACTTTTCTTTTCATTCAGCAGTTTGGAAACACTTTTTTGTACAATCTGTGAAGGTATATTTGGAAGCTTATTGAGATCTTTGGTGAAAAAGGAAATACCAAACCATTCTTTGGATTCAGCAGTTTGGAAACACTATCTTTGTCCATTCAGCCACCGGACATTTGGGTTGACTGTGAGGCCAATGGTGAAAAAGCGAATATCCCAACATAAACACTAGAAGAAAGGTATCTGAGAAATCACTTTGTGATGTGGGCATTCACCTTGCAGAGGTAAACTTTTCTTTTTCATTCAGCAGTTTGGAAACACTGTTTTCGTACAATCTGTGAAGGCATATTTGGGAGCACATTGAGGCCTTTGGTGAAAAAGGAAATACCTTCAAAAAAAACTTGAAAGAAGTGTTCTGAGAAACTACTCTGTGATGTTTGCATTCCTCTCACAGAGTGAAATCTTTCTTTGGATGCAGCCGTTTGGAAACACGGTTTCTGTGCATTCTGAGAATGGACATTTGGGAGCTCATTGAGGCCAATGGCAAAAAAGGGAGTATCCCAGGATAAAAACTAGAAGAAAGCTATCTGAGTAAGTGCTTTGTGATGTTTACATTCAGCTCACAGAGTTAAAAAGTTCTTTCCACTGTGCAGTTTGGAAACACTCTTTTGGTAGAACGTAGAAAGAGAAATTTGGCACCACATTGAGATTTTATGCTGAAAAGAAATATCTTCAAATAAAAGAAGAAGAAGTTTTCTGAGGAACTGCTTTGTGAGGTGAGCATTCATCTCACAGAATTAAACACATTTTTGGATGCAGCAGTTTGGAAACACTGGTTTTGTCCATTCTGTAAATGGACATTTGGGAGACTTTGAGGCCAATAGAGAAAATGTGATTATCCTAAGATAAAAACTACAAGGAAGCTATTTGAGAAACTGCTATGTGATGTGTGCATTCATCTCACAGAGTTAAACATTTCTTTTCATTCAGCAGTTTGGAAACACTGTTTTATAGAATACGTGAGGGGAAAGTTGGGAGAACATTGAGTACTATGGTGAAATAGGAAGTATCTTCAAATAAAAACTCAAAATAAGGTTTCAGAGAAACTGCTTTGTGATGTGCACATTCCTCTCACAGTGTTAAAACTTTCTTTGGATTTAGTGCTTCAGAAACACTGTTTTTGTTCATTCTGCAAATGGACATTTGGGACTTTATTGAGGCCAATAATGAAAAAGCAAATATCCCTGTGTAAAAAACAGAGGGAAGCTATGTGAGAAATAACTTTATGATGATTGAATTCATCTGGCACAGGTAAACCTTTATGTTCATTCAGTAGTTTGGAAACTATTATTGTAGAATCTGTGAAGGGATATTTGGGAGCGCATTGAGGCCTATGGTGAAAAGGGAAATATCTTAAAATAAAAAGTTGAAAAATATCTCTGAGAAACTGTTGTGTGATGTGTGCATGAATCTCAGTGTTAAACCTTTCATTTCATGCAGCAGTTTGGAAACACTGTATTTGTCCATTCTGCAAATGGACATTTAGGAACTTTTGAGGCCAAAGTCGAAAAGTGAATATCCCAGGAAAAAACTAGAAGGAAGCAACTGAGAAATGGCTTTTTGATGAGTGCATTCAACTCGCAGAGTTGAACATTTCTTTTCATTCAGCAGTTTGGAAACACTGTTTTTGTAGAATCTGTGAAGGGATATTTCAGAGCACATTGTGGCCTATGGGAAAAAGGAAACATCTTCATATGAAAACTACAAATAAGCTTTCTGAGAGACTGATTTGTGTTATTTGTGTTCAACTCACATAGTTAAACCGTTCTTTCCATTCAGCAGTTTGGAAACACTGTTTTTGTCCATTCTGTGAATCAAGATTCGGGAGCTCATAGAGGCCGATGGTGAAAAAGCGAATATTCCAGGATTAAAACTACAAGGAAGCTATCTGAGAAACTGCTCTGTGATGTGTGCATTCATCTCATAGTGTTAAACCTTTATTTCATCCATCAGTTTGGAGACACTGTGTTCATAGAATCTGCAACTGATATTGGGGAGTGCATTGAGGCCTCTGGTGAAAAAGGAAACATCTTGAGATAAAAGCAAGAAAGAAGCATTCTGAGGAACTTTTTGTGATGTGTGCATTCATCTTGCAGAGTCAAACATTTCTTTTCATTCATCAGTTTGGAAACACCGTTTTTTAGAATCTGTGAAGGGATATTTGGGAGCGCATTGAGTCCTATGTTGAAGTAGGAAGTATCATCAAATGAAAACTTGAAAGAATCTTGCAGAGAGACTGCTTTGTGATGTCTGCATTCCTCTCACAGTGTTAAACCCTTTTTTGGGATTCAGCGGTTTGGAAACACTGTTTTTGTTCATTCTGTGAATGGACATTTGGGAGCTTATTGAGGCCAATGGTGAAAAAGTGAATATTGCTGTGTAAAAGCGAGAGGCAAGCTATGTGACAATCTGCTTTGTGATGATTGAATTCGTCTGGTGAAGTTAAATCTTTCTGTTCATTCAGCAGTTTGGAAACACTGTTATTGTAGAATCTGCGACGGGATATTTGGAAGTGCATTGAGGCTTATGGAGAAAATGGAAATATCTTAAAATAAAAAGTAGAAAAATCTTTCTGAGAAACTGTTTTGTGATGTGTGCATTCATCTCACATTTTTAAACCTTTCTTTTCATTCAGCACTTTGAAAACACTGTCTTTGTCCATTCTTCAAATGGACATTTAGGAGCTCTTTCAGGCCAAAGTCAAAAACGTGAATATCCCAGGAAAAAACTAGAAGGAAGCAATTTGAGAAATGGCTTTCTGATAGGTGCATTCAACTCACAGAGTTAAACGTTTCTTTTCCCTCCGTAGTTTGGAAATGCTGTTTTGTAGAAACTGTGAAGGGATATTTTGGAGTGCATTGAGGCTTATGGGAAAAAGGAAACATCTTCATATAAAAACTACAAAGAAGTTTTCTGAGAGACTACTTTGTGTTGTGTGTGTTCAGCTCACATAGTTAAACTTTTCTTTGCATTCAGCAGCTTGGAAACACTGTTTTTGTCCATTCTGCAAATCAAGATTTGAGAGTTCATAGAGGCCGCTGGTGAAAAAGTGAATATCTCAGGATTAAAACTAGAAGGAAGCTATCTGATAAACCACTCTGTGATGTGTGCATTCATCTCACAGTGTAAAACCTTTATTTTCATCCATCAGTTTGGGAACGCTGTGTTTGTAGACTCTGAAACTGATATCTATGGTGAAAAAGGAAACATCTTGAGATAAAAAGAAGAAAGAAGCATTCTGAGGAACTGTTTTGTGATGTGTGCATTCATCTCGCAGTGTTAAACCTTTCCTTACATTCAGCAGTTAGGAAACACTCTTTTTTAAAATCTGCAAAGGGATATTTGGGAGCACATTGAGTCCTATGTTGAAATAGGAAGTATCTTCAAAAAAGACTCTAAAGAAGCTTGCACCGAAACTGCTTTGTGGTGTCTGCATTCCTCTCACAGTGTTAAACTCTTTTGGATTCAGCAGTTTGGAAACACTGTTTTGTCCATTCTGCAAATGGACATTTGGGAGCTTATTGAAGCCAATGGTGAAAAAGAGAATATCCCTGTGTAAAAACGAGAGGGAAGTTATGTGACAATCCACTTTGTGATGATTGAATGCATCTGGCAGAGTTAAACCTTTCTGTTTAACTCTGTGAGATGATTCACACATCACAAAGCAGTTTCTGAGATAGTTTCCCTCCCGTTTTCATCCTGGGATATTAGCTTTTTTGCAATGGACCCCCCCAAAATCCCATATGTCCATAAGCAGAATGGACAAACACAGTGTTTCCAAACTGCTGAATCCAAAGGAAGGTTTAACTTTGTGAGATGAATGCACACTTTACAAAGCAGTTTCTCACAAATCTGCTTTCTCTTTTTTATGTGAAGATGTTTCCTTTTTCACCATAGATCTCAATGCACTCTGAAATAGTCCTTCATAGATACTGCAAAAGACATGTTTCCAAACTGCTGAATGAAAACAAAAGTTTAACAATGTGAGATTAATGCACACATCACAAAGCAGTTTCTCAGAAGTTTCTTTCTAAGTTTACCTGAAAATGTTTCATTTTTCAACATAGGCCTCAATGCAAACCCAAATATCCCTTCACAGATTACACAAAAACAGTGGTTCCAAACTGCTTAATGAAGAGAAAGATTTCTCTGGGAGACGAATGCACACATTACAAAGCGGTTTCTCAGATAGCCTACTTCCAGTTTATATCCTGGGATATTCTCTTTTTCACCATTGGTCTCAATGAGCTCCTAAATGTCCATTGGCAGAAGGACAAGAATAGTGATTCCAAACTGCTGAATCCAAGGGAAGTTTTAACTCTGTGAGATTAATATGCACATCACAAAGCAGTTTCTCAGAAAACTTCTTTCTACTTTTTATTGGAATATGTTTCCTTTTTCACCATAGTCCTCAATGCACTCACAAATATCCCTTTGCAGATTCTACAAAAACAGTGTTTCCAAACTGCATCATGAAAAGAAAGGTTTAACTCTGTGAGATGAATGCACTTATAGCAAAGCAGTTTCTCCCAGAAGTTCCTTCTAGTTTTTACCTTGGGATATTCACTTTTTTGCCATTGGCCTCACTGAGTTACCAAATGTCCATTGGTAGAATGGACAAAAACAGTGTTTTCAAACTGGTGAATCAAAAGAAAATTTTAACTCTGTGAGATGAATGCACACATCAAAAGCTGTTTCTGGGAATGCTTCTTTGTTGTTTTATATGAAGATATTTCTTTTTGCACCATAGGCCTCAAAGTGCTCCCAAGTTTCCCATCACAGATTCTAAAAAAATGTTTCCAAACTACTGAATGAAAAGAAAAGTTGAACTCTGCAAAGTGAATGCACACATCATTAAGCAGTTTCTCAGAGAAATTCCATGTAGTTTTTATCCTGGGGTATTCGTTTTTCCGCCATTGCCCTCAGTGAACTCCCACAGAATGGACAAAAGAAGTGTTTCCAAGCTGCTGAATCCAATGAAAGGTTTAACTCTGTGAGATGAACCCACACATCACAAAGCACTTTCTCACAAAGCTTCTTTCTACTTTTCATGTGAAGATGTTTCCTTTTTCACTGTAGGCCAAAATGCACTACCAAATAAACCATCACAGATTCTACAAAAACTGTGTTTCCAAATAGCTGAATGAGAAGAAAGATTTAACACTGTGAGATGAATTCGCACACCACAAAGTGGTTTCTCAGATAGTTTCCTTGTAGTTTTTATCCTGGGATATTCGCTTTTTCACAATTGGCCTCAATGAGCTCCCAAATTTCCATTCACAGAATAGACATAAATAGTGTTTCCAAGCCGCTGAGTCCAAAGAAATTTTAACTCTTTGTGATGAATGAACACATAACGAAGCAGTTTCTCAGAAAGCTTTCTAGTTTTATCTGAAGATGTTTCATTTTCACCATAAGCCTGAATGCTCTGGGAAATATCACTTCAAAGATTCTACAAAAA
This sequence comes from Rhinopithecus bieti, assembly GCF_001698545.2. NCBI lineage: Eukaryota > Metazoa > Chordata > Mammalia > Primates > Cercopithecidae > Rhinopithecus > Rhinopithecus bieti. The sequence goes on along the minus strand of NW_016807985.1, from coordinate 75,721 downwards.
AAATGTTTAAAAATGCTGAATGAGAAGAAAGTTTTAACTCTGCATGAAGAATGCACACATCACAAAGCGATTTCTGAGATAGTTTCCACCTAGTTTTATCCTGGGATACTTGTGCTTTCACCACTGACCACAGGGAGCTCCCAAATGCCCATTTGCAGAAAGAACAAAATAGTTTTCCAAGTTGCTAAATCCAAGAGAAGGTTTAA
>NW_016807985.1:30882-75019 GCF_001698545.2 Rhinopithecus bieti | reverse complement strand
TGGCAGAATGGACAAAAACAGTGTTTCCAAACTGCTGAATCCAAAGAAAGTTTTAACTCTGTTAAATGAATCTGCAAATCACAAAGCAGTTTTTCAGAAAGCTTCTTTCTACTTTTTATCTGAAAATGTTTCCTTTTTCACCATAAGCTTCAATGTGCTCCCAAGTATCAATTCACAGATTCTACACAACCACTGTTTCCAAACTGCTGAATGAAAAGAAATGTTTAAATCTGTGAGATGAATGCTTGCATCACAAATCAGTTTATCAGACGGCTTTCTTCTAATTTTTATCCTGGAATATTCTCATTTTCACCTTTGGCTTCAATGAGTTTTCAAATGTCCTGTTGCAGAATGGACAAAAACAGTGGTTAAAATCTGCTGAATCCAAAGAAAGTTTTAACTCTGTGAGATGAATTCAGGCTTCAGAAAGCAGTTTATCAGAAAGGTTCTTTCTACTGTTTATGTGAAGATGTTTCCTTTATCACCAGAGGCCTCAAAGAGCTTCCAAATATCCCTTCACAGATTCTAAAAAAAACAGTGTTTCCAAAGTGCTAAATGAAAAGATAGTTTTAACTCTGTGAGAGGAATGCACACATCATAAAGCATTCTCACATACCATCCTTCTAGTTTTTATCCTAGGATATTCATTTTTCAACCATTGGCCTCAGTGAGCTCTCAAAAGCCCATATGCAGAATGGACAAAAACAGGGTTTCCAAACTGCTAAATCCAAGGAGAGGTTTAAATCTGTGGGATGAATGCATACATCACAGAGCAGTTTCTGAGAAAGATTCTTTCAAGTTTTTATCTGAAGATGTTTCCTTTGTCACCATAGGCCTCAACATGTTCCAAATATTGCTTCACAGATTCTACAAAAACAGTGTTTCCAAATGGCTGAATGAAAGGAATGGTATGTCTCTTTAAGATTAAAGCACACATCACAAAGCAGTTTCTCAGATAGCTTTCTTCTAGTTTTCACCGTTGACCTCAATGAGCTCCCAAATGTCCATTGGCAGAATGGACAAAAACTGTGTTTCCAAACTACTGCATCCTAGGAAAATTTTGCCATAGTGACATGAATGCACACATCACAAAGCAGTTCCTCAGAATGCCTCATTCTAGATTTTATCAGAAGATATTTCCATTTTCACAACATGCCCCAATGTGCTCCCAAATATAACTTTGTACATTCTACAAAAACAGTGTACCCATACTGCTGAATGAGAATAAAGGTTTAACTCTGTAGGATTAATCCACACATCACAAAGAGGTTTCTCAGATAGATTCCTTCAGTTTTTTTTCCTGGGATTTTCACATATTCACCATTTGCCTCAATGAGCTCCCAAATACCAACTCACAGAATGTACAGAAATGGTATTTCCAAACTGCTGAATCCAAGAAAAGGTTTCTCTCTGTGAGATGAATGCACAATTCACAAAGAACTGAGTTAAAATGTAGAAAGAAGCATTTGGAGAAACTTCTTTGTGATGCGTACTTTCATCTAACAGAGATAAAATTTTCTTTGGATTCAGCACTTTGGGGACACTGTTTTGGTCCATTCTGTAAAAGGACTTCTGGAAGCTCACTGAGGCCAATGGCCAAAAGTGAATATCCCTGTATAAAACTAGAAGGAATCTGTGTGAGAAACTGCTTTGTGATGTGGGCATTCATCTTGCAGAGTTAAACCCATCCTTTAATTCAGCAGTTTGAAAACACTGCTTTTGTAGAATCTGCAAAGGGATATTTGGGAGTGTATTGAGGCCAATGGTCAAAAGGAAACATCTTCACATAAAAGTAGAAAGAAGCTTTCTGAGAAACTGCTTTGAGATGCATGCATTCATCTCAGAGTTAAACCTTTCTCTTCATTCAGTAGTTTGGAAACACTGTTTTTGTGGAATCTGGGAAATGATATTTTGGATTGCATTGAGGCCAATGTTGAAAAGATAACATCTTCCAATAAAACTAGAAAGAAGCTTTCTCTTTCTTTCTGAGAAACTGCTTTGTGATGGGTGCATTCATCTCACAGAGTTAAAACTTTCCTTTGATTCACCAGTTTGGAAACACTGCTTTTTTAGAATCTGTGAGGGGATATTTGGGAGTGCAAACAAGCCTGTGGTGAAAAAGGAAACATCTTCAGATGAAAAGTAGAGAGAAACTTTCTGAGAAACTACTTTGTGATATGTGCATTCATGTAACAGATTTAAACTTTCTTTGGATTCTGCAGCTTGTAAACACTGTTTTTGTCCATTAACGGATATTTTTGTGTTCACAATAATATGCTAGGATAAAAACTAGATGGAAGCTATATGAGAAACTGCTTTGTGATGTGTTCATTCATCTTGCAGAGTTCAACCTTTCTTCTCATTCAGCAGTTTGGAAACACTGTGCTTTCAGAATCTGGAAACGGATATTTGGGAGTGCATTGATGCCTATGGTGAAAAAAGAAATATCTTCATATAAAAGCTAGAAAGAAGCTTCCTGAGAAACTGCTTTGTGATGTGTGCATTCATCTCACAGTGGTAAACCTTTCTTTGAATTCAGCACTTTGAAAACACTGTTATTGTCCATTTTGTGAATGGACAATTGGGAGCTCATTGAGGCCAATGGCAAAAAAGTGAATATCCCAAAATAAAAGTTACAAGGAAGCTCTCTGAGAAACTGCTTTGTGATGTTTGCATTAACCTCGCAGATTTAAAGCTTTCCTTTAAATAATAAACATTTTTTTATAAACATTTTCAGCAGTTTTGGAAGCACTGTCTATGCAGAATCTGTGAAAGAATATTTGACAGTGCTTTGAGGTATATGGTGAAAAAGGAAACATCTTCACGTAAAAGCTAGAAAGTAGGTTTCTGAGAAACTGCTTTGTGATATGCACATTCATCTCATATAGTTAAACATTTATTTGATTTCAGCAGTCGGGAAAAACTGTTTTTGTCCATTAATGGATACTTGGGAGCTTACCAAGGCCAATGGTGATAAAGCATAAATCCCAGTAGAAAAACTAGAAGGAAGCTATCTGAGAAACTGCTTTGTGATGTGTGCATTCATTGCACAGAGTTAAATCCTTCTTTTTAATCAGCAGTTTGAAAACACTGTCTTTGTAGTATCTGCAAAGGGATATTGGGAGGGCATTGAGGCCTATGGTGAAAAAAGAAACATCTTCAGGTAAAAACTAGAAAGAATCTTTCTGAGAAACTGCTCTGTCATGTGTGCCTTCTTCTCACAGAGGCAAACCTTGTTTTTTATTCAGCAGTTTGGAAAAACTGTTTTTGTCCATTTTGCAAATGGACAAATTTGGGAGCTCATTGAGGCCAATGGCGAAAAAACGAATATCCCAAAATAAAAACTAGAAGGAAGCTCTCTGAGAAACTGCTTTGTCATGTTTGCACTCATCTCGCCCTGTTAAAGCCTTATTTTCATTCAGCAGTTTAGAAACACTGTTTTTGTATAACCTACGATGGGATATTTGGGAGCTCATTGAGGCCTATAAGGAAAAGGAAACATCTTCTTATAAAACTAGAAAGAATATTGCTGAGAAACTACTTTGTTGATGTATGCATTCATCTCACAGAGTTAAAATTTTCTTTGGATTCAACAGTGTGGAAACACTTTTCTTGTACTATGTGCAAATGGGCATTTGGGAGCTCATTGAGGCCAATGGTGAAAAAGTGAATATCCCAAAATAAAACTAGAATGATGGTATCTGAGAAACCACTTTGTGATGTGTGCATTCATCTCATGGAGATAAACTTTTCTTTTCATTCAACAGTTTGGAAACACTGTCTTTGTAGAATTTCTGAAGGAATATTTTGGTGTGCTTTGCGGTCTACTGTGAAAAATCATATACCTTCAGATGAAAACAAGAAAGAAATTATCTGAGAGACTGCTATGTGATGTACATTTTCATCTCACATAGTTAAACATTTCTTTGAATTCAGCAGACCAGAAACACTATTTTTGTTCATTGATGGATATTTGAGGGCTCATTGAGGTCCATAGTGAAAATCATAAATTCCAGGATAAAACAAGGAGGAGGCTATATGAGAAATGGCATTATGATGTGTGCATTCATTTTGCAGACTTAAAACCCTTGTTATCATTCAGCAGTTTGGAAACACTGTTTTTAGAATCTCTGAAGGGGTATTTGGGAGCACATTGAGGCCCATGGTGGAAAAGGAAAATGTTCAGATAAAACTGGAAATAAGCTTTCTGAGAAACTGCTTTGTGATGTGTGCATTCATTTCACAGAGCTCAAAATGTCTTTGGATTCAGCAGTTTGGAAACACTGGATTTGTCCATTGCATCAATGGACATCTGGGAGCTCATTGAAGCAAATGGCAAAAAAGCGAATATCCCAGGACAAAACTATTAGAAAGCTATTTGAGAACCCGTTTTGTGATGTGTGCATTCATCTCACACAGTTAAACTTTTCTTGTCATTCAGCAGTTTAGAAACACTGTTTTTTGTTGAATCTGTGAAGCGATATTTGGAAGCACATTGAGACTTACAGTGAAAAGAAAACATCTTCAGATAAAACTAGAAAGAAGCTTTCTGAGAAACTGCCTGTTGATGTGTGCATATATCTCACAGAGTTAAACCTTTCCTTGGATTCAACAGTGTGGAAACACTGTTTTGGTACATACTGTGAATGGACATTTGGGAGACTTTTGTGGCCAATGGTGAAAGACAGAATATCCCAGAATGAAATCTAGAAGGAAGCTATATGAGAAACTATTTGTGATGTTTGCATTCATCTCACAGAGGTAAACATTTCTGTTCATTTTGAGGTTTGGACACACTGTTTTTGTAGAATCTGCAAAGGGGTATTTGGGAGTTCATGGAGGCTTATGGTAAAAAAGGAAATATCTTCAGAAAAAGACTAGAAAGAAACTTTCTGAGAAACTGCCTTGTGATATGTGCATTAATCTCAAAGTTAAACCTTGTTTCAGATTTTCCAGTTTGAAAACACTGTTTTTGTCCATTATACGAATGTACATTTGGGAGCTCATTGAAGCCAATGGTGAAAAAGCGAATATCCCAGGATAAAAGCAAGAAGGAAACTATATGAGAAACCGCTTCTTGATGTGTGTATTCATCTCCGAGTTAAAACTTTCTTTTCATTCAGCAGTTTGGAAACACGTTTTTGTAGAATCTGTGAAGGGATATTTGAAAGCAAGTTGAGGCCTATTGTGAAATAGGAAACATTTTCAGATAAAGCTAGAATGAAGTTTTCTGAGTAACAGCTTTATGATATATGCATTTATCTCAAAGAGTTAAATCTTTCTTTGGATTCAAATGTTTGGAAACACTTCTTTGTCTATTCTGAGAATGGACATTACAGATCTCATTGAGGCTAATGGTGAAAAAGCAAATATCTTAGGATAAAAACTAGAAGGAAGCTATGTGAGAAACCACTTTGTGTTATGTGCATTCATCTCGCAGATGAAAACCTCTTTTTTCACTCAGAGGATTGGAAACACTGTTTTTATAGCATATGCAAAGGGATATTTGGGAGCACATTGAGGTCTATGTTGAAAAGGAAACATATTCAGATAAAATTGGAAGGAAATTTTCAGAGAAACTGCTTTGTGATGTCTACATTCACTTCACCGAGTTAAAACTTTCTTTGGATTCAGCAGTTTGGAAACATTGTTTATGCCCCTTCTGTGTTAGGACGTTTAGGAGCTCATTGAGTCCAATGGTGAAAAAGCGAATCTCCCAAGATAGGAACTAGAAGGAAGCTATCTGAGAAATTGCTTGGTGGTATTTGCATTCATCTCCCAGAGTCAAAACCTTTTCATTCAGGAGTTTGAAAACACTGTTTTTGTAGAATCTGTGAAGGGATATTTGAGAGTAAGTTGAGGCCTATTGTGAAATAGGAAACACATTCAGATAAAAACTAGAATGAAGCTTTCTGAGAAACAGCTTTATGATGTGTGCATTCGTCTCAAAGAGTTAAATCTTTCTTTAGATTTAGAAGTTTGAAAACATTTCTTTGTCCGTTCTGCAAATGGACATTAGGGATCTCATTGAGGCCAATGGCAAAAAAGCAAATATCCAAGGATAATTAGAAGGAAGCAATGTGAGAAACCACGTTGTGAAGCATGCATTCATCTCACAAAGTTAAACATTTCTTTTCATTAAGCATTTTGAAAATGCTGTTTTTGGAGAATCTGCTAAGGGATATTTGGGAGCAAATTGAGGCCTACTGTGAAAAAGGGAACATATACAGATAAAAACTAGAATGAACCTTCTGAGAAACAGCTTTGTGATGTGTGCATTCAACTCCCAGAGTTAACCCTTTCTTCAGATTCAGCAATTTTGAAACACTGTTTTTGTCTATTGTGCAAAGGGACATTTGGGAGCTCATTGGGGCCAATGGTGAAAAAGTGACTATCCAGGATAAAACTAGAAGGATGCTATCTGAAAAACCATTTTTTGAAGTGTGCATTCATCTCGCAGAGTTAAACCTTTCTTATTATTCAGCAGCTTGGAAGCACTGTTTTTCTCCTTTCTGTGAAAGGTCATTTTGGAGCTCATTGAGGCTAATGGCGAAAAGGGAATATCACAAGTTAAAACTAGAAAGAAGCTTTCTAAAAAATTGCTTGTGATGTGTGCATTCATCTTACACAGTCAAAGTTTTCTTTAGATTCAGCAGTTTGGAAACACTCTTTTGTTCATTCTGTCAATGGACTTTGGAGCCCATTGAAGCCAGTGGTGAAAAGCAAATATTCCAGTATAAAACAAGATGGAAGTTCTCAGAGAAACTGCATTGTGATTTTTACATTCATCTCACAGATTTAAACCCCTATTTTCATTCATTTCCCAGAGTTAAAATATTTTTTTCAATCAGCAGTTCAGAAATACTGTTTTCATAGAATTAGGGAATGTATATTTGGGAGCACATTGAGGCCTATTGTGAAAAGGAGACTTCTTCAAATAAAACTAGTAAAAGACTTTCTAAGAAACTGCTTTGTGATGTGTGCATTCATCTCCCAGAGTTAACCCTTTATTTGGATTCAGCAGTTATGAAACACTGTTTTTATCCATTCTGTGAATGGACATTTGGGAGCTCATTGAGGCCAATGGCAAAAAAGTGAGTATCCCAGGATAAAACTAGAAGGATGCAATCTGAGAAACCACTTTTTGAAGTGTGCATTCATCTCACAGAGTTAAACTGTCCTTTTCATTCAGCAGTCTGGAAACACTGTTTTTGTAGAATATGTAAATGGACCTTTGGGAGCTCATTGAGGCCAAAGGTGAAAAGATCATATCCCAGGATAAATCTAGAAGGATGCTGTCTGAGAAACAGCTTTGTGATGTGTGCATTCATCTCAAAGTATTAAACATTTCTTTTCATTCAGGAGTTTGGAAACACTGTCTTTGTAGAAACTGCGAAAGGCTATTTGGGAGTGCATTGAGGCCTATAATGAAAAAGGAAACATCTTCAGATAAAAACTAGAAAGAAACTTTCTGAGAAACTGCTTTGTAATGTGTGCCTTCATCTCACAGAGTTAAACCTTTCTTTGGATTCAGCAGTTTGGAAACACTCTTTTTGTCCATTCTGCGAAAGGACATTTGGGATCTCATTGAGACCAATGTCGAAAAAGTGATTATTCTAGGGAAAAAACTAGAAGAAAACTCTCTGAGAAACCACTTTATTATGTGTGCATTCATGTCGCAGAGCTAAACCTCTCTTTTCATTCAGCAGATTTGAAACATTGTTGTAGCATCTACGAAGGCATATTTGGGAACGCATGGAGGCCTTTGTTGAAGAACGAAACATCTTCAGATGAAAACTAGAAAGAAACTTTCTGTGAAACTTCTTTGTGATGCGTGCATTCAATTCACACAGTTAAACCTTTCCTTGGTTTCAACAGCTTAGCAACACCGTTTTTGTCCATTCTGTGAAAGGTCATTTTGGAGCTCATTGAGGCCAATGGCAGAAAAGGGAAAACTGCATTATAAAACTAGAGGAAAGACATCTGAGAAACTGTTTGTGATGTGCACGTTCATTTCACAGAGTTAAACTTTTCTATGGATTCAGAAGTTTGGAAACACCCTTTTTGTCCATTCTGTGGTGGACATTTGGGAACTCATTGAGGCCAATGGCAAAAAGTGAATATCCCAGGATAAAAACTAGAACGAAGCTCTCTGAGGAATCGCTTTGTGATGTGTGCATTCATTTTGAAAGGTTGAACATTACTTCTTATTCAGCTGTTTGGAAACACTTTTTTAGAATCTATGAAAAGATATTTAGGAGTGCAATGAGGCCTATGTTGGAAAAAGAAACATCTTCAGATAAAACAAGAAAGAGGCTTTCTGAAAACTGTGTTGAGATGCGTGCCTTCAACTCACAGAGTTATACCTTTCCTTAGTTTCAGCAGTTTGGAAACACTCTTTTTGTCCATTCTATTAAACATCATTTTGGAGCTCATTGAGGCCAATGGCAAAAAAGGGAACATTGCATGATAAAAAGTAGAAAGAAGCTTTCTGAGGAACTGCTTTATGATGCATGCATTCATCTCACAGAGTTAAACCTTTCTTTAGATTCAGCAGTTTGGAAACCCTCTTTTTGTCCATTCTGCAAATGGACATTTGGGAGCTCATTGAAGTCAGTGGTGAAAAGATGAATATCCCAGTATAAAAAAATAGATGAAATCTCTTGGAGAAATGGCATTGTGATCTTTGCATTCATCTCACAGAGGTAAACTACTCTTTTCATTCAGCAGTTTGGAAATAATGTTTTCATAGAATCTGTGAATGGATAACTTGGAGTATATTGACCTCTAAGGTGAACAAGGAAATATCTTCAAACAAAAACTAGAAACAAACTTTCTGAGAAACTGCTTTGTGATATGAGCATTCATCTGCCAGAGTTAACCCTTTCTTTGTGCTCAGCAGTTTTGAAACCCTGTTTTTGGCCATACTGAGTATGGACATTTGGGAGCTCTTTGAGGCCAGTGGAGAAAAAGAGAATATCTAAGGATAAAACTAGAAGGATGGTGTCTGAGAAACTGCTTTGCAAAGTGTGCATTCATCTCGCAGAGTTAAACCTTTGTTTTCATTCAGCAGTTTGGAAACACTGTTTTGTAGAATTTTGAAGGGATATTTGGGAATGCATTGAGACCTATGGTGAAAAGTAAACATCTTCAGATAAAAACCATAATCAAGCTTTCTGAGAAATTGCTTTGTGATGCATGCATTCTTCTCACAGACTTAAACATTTCTTTACATTCAGCCATTTGGAAATGCTTTTTGTCCATTCTGCGAATGGACATTTGGAAGCTTATAGAGGCCAATGGCGAAAATGAGAATATCCCAGGATAAAAACTAGAAGCAAGTTATCTGAGAAGCTGCTTTATAATGTGTGCATTCATCTCACAGAGTTAAACTGCTCTTTTCACTCAGCAGATGGGAAGCACTGTTTTTTTTCTTCTAAATCTGTGAAACTATATTTCAGAGCACATTGAGACCTATGGTAATAAAGGAAACATCTTCAAATAAAAATAAGAAATAAGCTTTCTGAGAGACTGTTTTGTGACGTGTGCATTCATCTCACAGAGTTAAACTTTTCTTTGGATTCAACAGTTTGGAAAATCACTGTTTGTCCATTCTGCGAATGGACTTTTGGGAGCTCATCAATGTCAATGTCGAAAAAGTGACTATCTCAGGATAAAAACTAGAGGGAATCCATCTGAGAAACCGCTCTGTGATGTGGGCATTCATCTCACAGATTTAAAACTTTCTTCTTATTGAGCAGTTTGGAAACACTATTTTTCTTCAATCTGCGAGGGATACTTGAGAACGCATTAGGTCTATGGTGAAAAAGGAAATATCTTCAGATGAAAACTAGAAGGAAACTCTCTGAGAAATTGCTATGTGATGTGTTCTTTTATCTCACAGATTTAAACTTTTCTTTGGACTAGCAGTTTAGGAACACCATTTTTGTCCAATCTGCGAATGGACATTTCATATCTCATTGAGGCCAATGGCAAAAAAGCAATTACCCTAGGAAAAAAACTAGAAGGAAACTCTCTGAGAAACTGCTTTGTGATGTGTGCATTCATCTCACAGAGTAAAACCTCTCTTTTCATTCAGCAGATTGGAAACACTGTTGCTGTAGCATCTGCGAAGGCATATTTGGGAACGCATTGAGGCCTATGTGGAAAAAAGAAACATTTTCAGATAAAAACTAGAAAGAAGCTTTCTGTGAAACTGCTTTGTGATGTGTGCATTCAACTCACAGAGTTAAACCTTTCCCTTGGTTTCCACAGTTTGACAAATCTGTTTTTGTCCGTTCTGTGAAAGGTCATTGTGGAGTTCATTAAGGCCAATGGTGAAAAAGGAGTATCGCATGATAAAAACTAGAAGGAAGCTATCTGAGAAACTGTTTTGTGATATGTGCATTCACCTCAAAGAGTTAAACTTTTCTTTGGATCCAGCAGTTTGGAAACGCTCTTTTTGTGCACTCTGCGAATGGACTTTTGGGAGCTCATTGAGGCCAATGGAGAAAAGTGAATAACTCAGGATAAAAGCTAGAAGGAAGTTCTCTGAGGAACCGCTTTGTGATATGAGCATTTGTCTTGAAGTGTTAAACATTTATTTTCATTCGGCACTTTGGAAACACTGTTTTAGAATCTGCGAAAGGATATTTGGGAGCACATTGAGGCCTATGATGAAAAGGAAACATCTTCAGATAAAACTAGAAAGAAACTTTCCGAGAAACTGCTTTGTAATGTGTGCCTTCATCTCACAGAGTTAAACCTTTCTTTGGATTCAACAGTTTGGAAACACTCTTTTTGTCCATTGTGCGAATAGACATTTGGGAGCTCATTGTGGACAATGGTGAAAAAGTGAATATCTCAGGATAAATACCAGAAGGAGGTTATATGAGAAACTGCTTTGTGATATGTGGATTCATCATGCAGATTTAAGACTTTCTCATTACTCAGTTGTTTGGAAACTCTGTTTTTGTTCAATCTGCGAGGGATGTTTGGGAACACATTGAGGGCTGTAGTGAAAAAGGAGACATCTTCCATTAAAAACTAGAATCTTCCTGACAAACTGCTATGTGATGTGTGCGTTCATCTCACAGAATTAAACTTTTCTTTGTATTCAGCACTTTGAAAGGACTGTTTTTGTCAAATCTGTGAATGGACATTTTGGGTGGTCATTGAGGCCAATGGCTAAAAAGCCAATATCCAAGAATAAAAACTAGAAGGAAGCAATATGAGAGACTGCACTGTGACAAGTGCATTAATCTTGCAGAGTTAAACCTCTCTTTTAATTCAGCAGTTTGGAAACACTCTTTTTGTAGAATCTGTGAGGGATATTTGGGAGTGTTTTGAGGAATATGGTGAAAAAGGAATCTTCCTCAGATAAAACAAGAAAGAAGCTTTCTGAGAAACTGCTTTGGAATGTGTGCATTTGTCTCAGAGTTATAACTTTCCTTTGATTCAGCAATTTGGAAACACTCCTTTTGTCCATTCTATGAATGGACATATGGGAGCTCATTGAGGCCAAAGCCAAAAAAGCAAATATCCCTGGATAAAAACTAGAAGGAAGCTATGTGAGAAAATGCTTAGTGATCTGTGCATCCATCCCAGGGAGTTAAAACTTTCTTTTCATTCTGCAGTATGGAAACACTGCTTTTGTAGAATCTGTGAAGGGATATTAGGTAGCACTTTGATGTCTATGGTGAATAATGAAATATCTTCAGATTAAAACTAGAAAGAAGCTTTCTGAGAAGCAGCTTTGTGATGTGTGCATTCATCTCACAGAGTTAAAACTTTCTTTGGATTTAGTAGTTCGGTAACACTCCTTTTGTCATTCTGCGAATGGACATTTTGGAACTCATTGAGGACAACAGCAAAAAGCGAATATCTAAGGATAAAAATTAGAAGGAAGTTCTCTTAGACACTGCTTTGTCATATATGCATTCATCTTGCAGAGTTAAACCTATCTTTGGATTCAGCATTTTGGAAACACTGTTTTTGTCGATTCTGCGAATGGACATTTTGTAGCTCATTGAAGCAAATGGCAAAAAAGCAAATATGGCATGATATAAACTAGAAAGAAGCTATCCGAGGAACCTTTTGTGATGTGTGCATTCAGCTTGAAGAGTTAAACCTCCCTTTTCATTCAGCAGATTGGAAACACTGTTTATGTAGCATCTGCAAAGGGATATTTTGAACACATTGAGGCCTATGTTGAAAAGAAAACCTAGGGAATACCACTCAGGACATAAGCATGTGCAAAAGTCAAAATTGACAAATGGGATCTAACTAAGCTAAAGAGCTTCTGCACAGCAAAAGAGACTACCATCAGAGTGAACAGGCAACCTACAGAATGGGAGAAAATTTTGCAATCTACTTTTCTGACAGAGGACTAATATCTAGAGTCTACAAAGAACTCAAACAAATTTTCGAGAAAATCCAAACAACCCCATCAAAAAATGGTCAAAGGATATGAGCAGACACTTCTCAAAAGAAGACATTTATGCGACCAACAGACACATGAAAAAATACTCTTCNATCTTTGGATTCATCATTTTGGAAACACTGTTTTTGTCGATTCTGCGAATGGACATTTTGTAGCTCATTGAAGCAAATGGCAAAAAAGCAAATATGGCATGATATAAACTAGAAAGAAGCTATCCGAGGAACCTTTTTGTGATGTGTGCATTCAGCTTGAAGAGTTAAACCTCCCTTTTCATTCAGCAGATTGGAAACACTGTTTATGTAGCATCTGCAAAGGGATATTTTTGAACACATTGAGGCCTATGTTGAAAAAGAAAACCTAGGGAATACCACTCAGGACATAAGCATGTGCAAAAGTCAAAATTGACAAATGGGATCTAACTAAGCTAAAGAGCTTCTGCACAGCAAAAGAGACTACCATCAGAGTGAACAGGCAACCTACAGAATGGGAGAAAATTTTTGCAATCTACTTTTCTGACAGAGGACTAATATCTAGAGTCTACAAAGAACTCAAACAAATTTTCGAGAAAATCCAAACAACCCCATCAAAAAATGGTCAAAGGATATGAGCAGACACTTCTCAAAAGAAGACATTTATGCGACCAACAGACACATGAAAAAATACTCTTCATCACTGGCCATCAGAGAAATGCAAATCAAAACCACAATGAGATACTATCTCACACCAGTTAGAATGGCAATCATTAAAAAGTCAAGAAACAACAGGCACTGGAGAGGATGTGGAGAAATAAGAACACTTTTACACTGTTGTTGGAAATGTAAACTAGTTCAACCATTGTGGAAGACAGTGTGGCGATTATTCAAGTATCTAGAACTAGCAATACAATTTGACCCAGCCTTCCCACTACTGGGTACATATCCAAAGGATTATAAATCATGCTACTATAAAGACACATGCACACATATGTTTATTGCAGCACTATTCACAATAGCAAAGACTTAGAACCAATCCAAATGTCCATCAATGATAGACTGGATTAAGAAACTGTGGTACATATACACTATGGAATACTGTGCAACCATAATAAAGGATGAGTTCATGTCATTTGTATGGGCATGAATGAAGTTAGAAACCATCATTCCCAGCAAACTATTACAAGGACAAAAACCAAACACCGCATGTTCTTACTCATAGGTGGGGATTGAACAATGAGATCACTTGGACACAGAAAGGGGAACATAACGCACTGGGGCCTGTCATGGATTGAGGGGAGGGGGGAGAGATAGCATTAGGATATATACGTAATGTAAATGACAAGTTAATGGGTATAGCACACCAACATGGTGCATATTTACATCTGTAACTGTTTTTGTCGATTCTGCGAATGGACATTTTGTAGCTCATTGAAGCTAACCTGCATGTTGTGCACATGAACCCTAGAACTTAAAGTAGAATTTTAAAAAAAGATAAAAAGAAAAGAACAAAAAGAAGAAGAATATTTTCTGACATGTAAAATTTACTTGAGATTCACATTTCAATGTCCATATATAAAGTTGTATTGGATGACACAAAAAAAAGAAATTTAGGAAAAGATCACTGCAGTAATATGTTTGTGTACTTTCTTCTAGAGAGAACCCCCAGGATTTGATCGTATTCTCATATTACCATTCTCCTGATATTGAGCCTTCAATATAAGCTGAATGCTACTCTTTTCCCAGTTTTCATCCTAGTATATTCACTTTTGGCTCAGTGATGTCAATGGTGAAAAGTGAATATACAAGAATGAAAACTAGAATGAATCTATCAGAGAAACTCTTTTTCGAAATGTGCATTCATCTAGCAGAGATAAAGCATTGTTTTCATTCAGCAGATTGGAAACGCTTTTTCTTGTCCATTCTGTGAATGTACATTTGGTAGCTCATTGAGGCCAGTGGGGATAAAGCTAATATCCCAGGATAAAAACCAGAAGAAAGCTATCTGAGAAACCGATTTGTGATGTGTGCATTCATCTCGCAGTTAAACCTTTCTATTAATTCTGCAGTTTGGAAAGACTATCTTTGTAAAATCTGCAAAGGGATATTTGGGAGCACATTGAGGCCTATGATGAAAAGGAAACATCTTCAGATAAAATTAGAAAGAACGTTTCTGAGAAACTGCTTTGTGATGTGTGCATTCATCTCAGAGTTAAAACTTTCTTTGGATTCAGCAGTGTGGCAATACTGTTTTGCCTATTCTGTGAATAGATATTTAGGTGCTCATTGAGGCCAATGGCAAAAAAGGGAAAATCCTAGGATAAAAGCTAGAGGGAAGCTATCTGAGAAACTGATATGTGATCTGTGCATTCATCTCACAGAGATAAATCTGTCTTGTAATTCAGCAGTTTGGAAACATTGTTTTTGTAGAATCTGCAAAGGGATATTTGGGAGCACATTGAGGCCTATGGTGAAAAGGAAACCTCTTCAGATAAAAACAACAAAGAAGCTTTCTGATAAACTGTTTTGTGAGGTGTGCATTCATCTCCCAGAGTTAATCCTTTCTTTTCATTCAGCAGTTTGGGAACATTATTTTTGGATATACCTGTGTTTTAATTCAGCAGATTGGAAACACTCTTTTTGTAGAACCAGTGAAGGGTTATTTGGGAGCACATTGAGGCCTATGGTGAAAATGAAATATCTTGAGATAAAAACTAGAAAGAATATTTCTGAGAAACTGCTTTGAGAAGTGTTCGTTCATCTCACAGAGTTAAACCTTTCTTTGGATTCAACAGTTTGAAGCACTGTTTTTGTCCATTCTGGAAATGGACATTTGGGAGCTCACTGAGGCTAAGGGCAAAAAACAAAATATCCCAAGAAAAAGTAGAAGGCTCCTATCTGAGAAAATGCTTTGTTATGTGTGCATTCATTTCACAGAGTTAAAACTTTGTTTTCATTTAGTAGTTTGGAAACACACTTTTTTAGAATCTGTGAAGGGATATTTGGGAGCACATTGAGTCCTATGGTGAAAAATGAAACATCTTCACATAAACACTAGAAATAAGCTTTCTGTGATGTGTGCATTCATTGCACAGAGCTAAACCTTTCTTTTGATTCAGCAGTTTCGAAATACTCTTTTTGTCCATTCTACAAATGGACGTTTAGGAGCTCATTGATGCCAAAGGCAAAAAAGTGAATATACCAGGATAAAAACTGGAAGGAATCTATCTGAGGCCATCATCTCGTAGATTTGAACCTTTCTTTTACATTCAACAGTTTGGAAATACTGTTTATGTCCATTCTCTGAATGGACTTTTGGGAATCTTTGATGTTCAATGGCGAAAGGTGAATATTTACCGCCGATAAAACTAAAGGGAATCTCTCTGAGGAAACAGCTTTTTCAGTGTGTTGTATTCATCTTGGCAGAGTTAAACCTAACTTTTCATTCAGCAGGTTTGGAAACACTGTTTCAATGTTTTTTGTGAGAATTTGTGATGTGATATTTTTTGGAGCACATTGAGACCATATGGTGAAAAAAGAAGCATCTTTAGATAAAAATTAGAAACATTTCTGGAGAAACAGCTTTATGATGCGTTTCATTCATCTCACAGAGTTAAACTTTTCTCTTCATTCAACAGTTTGAATAACTGTTTTTAGAGGGAATCTGTGAAAGGGATGTTTGGGAGTGCAATGAGGTGAAAAAAGGAAATATCATTTCCAATAAAAACTAAGAGAGAAGATTTCATGAGACACTACTTTTGTGATTTATGTATTCACACACAGAGTTAAAACCTTGTTTAGATTCAGCAGGTTGTAAATACTATTTTTGTCTATTCTGAGAGTGTACATTTGGAGCCTCATTGAGCCAAAAGGCCAAAAAGCGAAGTATCCCAAGGATAAAAAACTACAAGGAGCTACAGAAATCCCTTTGTGATTGTGTGCATTTATTCTCCATGGACTTCAACATTTGTTTTGGATTCAATAGTTTGAAACACTGTTGATGTCCATTCTGTGGAGGTGGGGACATTCTCAGGGCTACATTTGAGGTCAAATGGCAAAAAAGGCAAATATCCAGATAAAACTAAAAGAAGCTTTCTAGGAAAGTGGTTTTGTGCTGTGTGCATTCATCTTGCAGAGTTAAACCTTTATTTTGCATTCAGCATTTGTAAACCCTTTCTAGAATCCACAAAGGGATACTGGGCAATGGTGTCTTTGGTGGAAAAAGGAAAACAATCTTCACTAAAAATTAGAAAGAAACTTTCTGAGAAACCATCATGTGATGTATGCATTTCATCTCACAGTGGTAAACTTTTCTATGGATTCAGCATTTTAGAAACACTGGTTTTGTCCATTCGCAAATGGCACATTTGGGGAGCTCATTTAAGCCAAAGGCAAAAAAGTGCATATTCCAGAATAAAAAAAAAGAAGGAAGTAATCAGAGAATCGATTTGTGATGTGTGTTTTTATCTCACAGAGTTAAAAATATCTTTTCATCAGCAGTTTTAGAAACACTGGTTTTTGTGAAATCTACAAAAGGATATTTAGGAGCACATTGAGGCCTATTTTTGGGAAAGAAAATAGATTGAAATAAAAACTACAAAAGAAATTTTCAAAAACTGCTTTGTAATGTTGTGAATTCATTGCACAAGATTTAAGACTTTTTGTGGATTCAGCAATTTGGAACACCATTTTGTCCATTCTGCACGTGAACATTTGAGGCCATCAGCCAAAAGCGAATATCACAGGATAAAACTAGAAGGAAGCTATCTAAGAAACCATTTTTTGATGTGTGCATTCATCTCGTAGAGTTAAACATTGCTTTTCATTCAACAGTTTGGAAACACTGTTTTTCTAGAATATGCAATGGGATACTTCTCAGCACATTGAGGTATATGGTGAAAAGGAAATACCTTGAGATAAAACTAGAAAGAAGTTTTCTGAGGAACTGCTTTGTGATGTGTGCATTCATCTCTCAGAGTCAAAGCTTTCCTTGGATTCAGCATTTTGGAAGCACTGTTTTTGTCCATTCTGGAAATGGACATTTGGGAGTTGATTGAGACCAATGGCAAAAAAGAGAATATCCCATGATAAATACTGGAAGGAAGCTGTCTGAGAGACCACTTTGAGCTGCATACATTCCGCTTAGGGAGACAAACCATTCTTTTCATTCTGAAGTTTGGAAACACAGTTTTTGCAGAATCTGCGAAGGGATATATTTGAGCACATTGAGGTCTATGGTGAAAAAGGGAAGACTTTCACAATAAAGTAGAAAGAAACTTTCTAATAAACTGATTTGTGATGTGTGCATTCACTTCCCAGAGTTAAACCATTGTTTGGATTCAGCAGTTTGGAAATGCTGTTTTTGTCCTTTCTGCAAATGGACATTTGGGAGCTCATTGACACCAATGGCAAAAATGCGATTATCTCAGGATTAAAACAAGATGGAATCTACCTGAAAAACCACTTTGTGATGTGTGCACTCATCTTGCAGAGTTAAATCTTCCCTTTCATTCAGCAGACTGGAAATCCTGTTTTTGTAGAATCTGCAAAGGGATATCTGAGAGGGAATTGAGGTCTATGGTGTAAAGGGAAACAACTTCAGATAAAAATTAGAAAGAAGCTTTCTGAGAAACTGCTTTGTGATGTGTGCATTCATCTCACAGAGTTAAACTTTTCTTTGGACTCAGCAATGTGGAAACACTGTTTTTGTACATTCTGTGAAAGAATATTTGGAAGTTCATTGAGGCCAAAGGCAAAAAAGAGAATAGCACAGAATAAAGCTTGAAGGAATTTATGTAAGAAACCTCTTTGTGATGTGTTCATTCATCTTGCAGAGTTAAATCTTTCTTGTCATTCAGTAATTTGGAAACATTGTTTTTGTAGAATTTGTGAAGGGGTATTTGGGATCGAAATGAGGTCTATGGTGAAATAGGAAGCAGATTCAGATAAGAACTAGAGAATGGCTATCTGATGTGTGCTTTGTGATGTGTGCATTTATGACACAGACTTAAACCTTTCATTTAATTCAGCAGTTTGGAAACACCGTTTTCATCCATTCTGTGAGTGGACATTTGTGAGCTCATTGAGGCCAATGGCAGAAAGGCTATTATCCCAGGTTAAAAACTAGAAAGAAGCTATCTGAGAAACCTCTTTGCGATGTGTGCATTACTCTAGCAAAGGTAAAACTTTCTTTTCATTCAGCAATTTGGAAACACTCGTTTTTTTAGTATCTGCAAAGGGATATTTGGGAGTGCATTGAGGTCTCTGGTGAAACACGAGACCTCTTCAGATATTAAATAGAAAGAAGCTTTTTGAGAAACTGCTTTCTGTTGTGTGATCTCACTTCACAGTGTTAAACATTTCTTTGGATACAGCAACTTGGAAACACTGTTTTTGTCCATTCTGTGAATGGACATTTGGGAGCTCATTGAGGCCAATGGTGAAAAGAGAATATCCCAAGATAAAACCACAAGGAAGCTATGAGAGAACACTTTGGGATGTGTGCACTCATCTCATGGAGATAAACCTTTCTTTTCATTCAGCTATTTGGAAACATTGTTTTAGTAGAATCTGTGAAGGAATATTTGACAGCACTTTGAGGCCTATAGTGAAAAATGAAACAACTTCAGATAAGCAGTAGAAAGAAGTTTTCTGAGAAACTGCTTTGTGATGTCTGCATTTATCTCACAGAATTAAAACTTTCTTTGGATTTGGCAGTTTGGAATCACTGTTTATGCTAAACCATTGTTTTCATTAAGCAGTTAGGAAACACTGTTTTTACAGAAACTGTGAAGGGATATTTGGGAGTGCATTGAGGCCTATGGTGAAAAAGGAAACTTCTTCAGATAAAGATGAGAAAGAAGGTTTATAAGAAACTGATTTTTGATGTGTGCATTCAACTCACAGTGCAAAACTTTTCTTTGTATTCAGCTCTTTGGAAGCATTACTTTTGTCCATTCTGCAAATTTGCACATGGGAGTTCATTGAGGTCAATGGTGAAAAACTATATATCCCAGGATAAAAACTAGAAGGAAGTTATCTGAGAAACTGCCTGGTGATGTGTGCATTCCTCTCACAGACGTAAATCTTTCTTTCATTAAGCATTTTGGAACCACTCTTTTTGTAGAATCTGCCAAGGGAGATTGGGAGCACTTTGAGGCCTATGGTGAAAAAGGAATCATCTTCAGATATTAAATAGAAATAAGCTACCTGAGAAACTGCTTTGTGATGTGTGCACTCATCTTACAGAGTTAAACCTTTCTTCTTTGGATTCAATTGGTTGGAAGCACTGTTTTTGTCCATTCTGCTAATGGACAACTGGGTGCTCACTGGGGCCAATGGCGAAAAAGGGAATATCCCAGGATGAAAACTAATAGGAAGCTACTTTAGAATCCACTTTGTTATGTGTGAATTCACCTTGCAGAGTTAAACCATTCTTTTCATTCAGCAGTTTAGAAACAATGTTTTGTAGAATCTGCAAAGGGATATCTGGGAGCGCATTGAGTCCTATGATGAAATTGGAAACAACTTCAGATAAAACTAGAAAGAAGCTTTCTGAGAAACTACTTTTAGGTGTGCATTCATCTCACAGAGTTAAACTTTCTTTGGATTCAGCAGTTTGAGAACACTGTTTTAGTACATTCTGTGAATGGAATTTTGGAGCTGATTGATGCCAATGGTAAAAAAGTGAATATCCCAGGATAAAAACTAGAAGGAAGCTATCTGGGGAATAGCTTTGTGTTGTGTGTATTCATCTCCCTGAGTTAAACCTTTCTTTTCATTCAGTCGTTTGGAAGCACTGTTTGTATAGAATCTGCGAAGGGATATTTGGGATTGCATTGATGATTATGGTGAGAAAGGAAACATCTTCAGATAGAAACTAGAAAGAAGTTTTCTGAGAAACTGTTTAGTGATGTGTACTTTCGTCTCCTAGAGTTAACCCTTTCTTTTGGTTCAGCACTTTGGAAACACAGTTTTTTCTATTTTGCAAATGGGCATTTGGAGTCATTTGTAGGGAATGGCATAAAAGAGAATATCCCGAGATAAAAACTAGAAGGGGTCTATCTTAGAAATCACTTTGTGATGTGTGCATTCATCTTGCAGAGTGAAACCTTTCTTTCCATTCAACAGTTTGGAAATACTGGTTTTATAGAAACTGAGAAGGGATGTTTGGGAGCACCTACAGGCCTATGGTGAAAAGTTTTATTCACATAAAAACTAAAAAGAAACTTTCTGAGAAACTGCTTTGTAATGTGTGTGTCGTGTCACAGAGTTAAGCTTTTTTTTGGATTCAGCAGTTTGGAAACACTGTTTTCTTCCATTCTGTGAATGGACATTTGGGAACTCATTGTGACCAATGACAAAAAAGGGAATACACAAAAATAAACACTAGAATGATCCTATCTGGTAAGCCGTTTTTGATGTGTGCATTCATGGTGGCAAAGGTAAAGTTTTCTTTTATTCAGCAGTTTGGAAACAGTTTTTGTAGAATCTGTGAAGGGATATTTGAGAGTGCATTGAGGCCTATGGTGAAAAAGGAAATAGCTTCGAATAAAACAAGAAAGAACCTTTCTGAGAAACTACTTTGTGATGTGTGCATTCATTTCACAGAGTTAAACTGTTCTTTGGATTCAATAGTTTGGAAACACTGTTTTTGTTCATTCTGCGAATGCACCTTTAGGAGTTCATTGAGGCCAATGGTAAAACAGCAAATATCCCATGATAAACACTAGAAGGAAGCTCTCAGAGAAAGTGCCTCATGGAGCGTGCATTCTTCTCACAGAGGTAAACCATTCTATTGTTTAAGCAGTATTGAAACACTGGTTTTGTAAAATCTGTGAAGGGTAATTTGGGAGCACTTTGAGATCTAACGTTGAAAAAGGAACATCTTCATATAAAAACTAGAACGAATTTTTTTAAGAAACTGCTTTGTGATGTGTAGATGCATGTCACACAGTTAAACCTTTCTTTGGATTCACCAGTTAGGAAACACTGCCTTTGTCCATTCTGAGAATGTACATTTTGGAGCTCATTGAGGTCAATGGTGAAAATCAAATATCTCAGGATAAAACTAGAAGGAAGGTATCTGAGAAATTGCGTTGTGATGTTTGAATTCATCTCACATAGTTAACTCTTTCTTTTCATTCAGCAGTTTGGAAACACTGTTTTTGCAGAATCTGTTAAGGGGTGTTTTGTAGTGCATTGAGGCCTATGGTGAAAAAGGAATCATCCTCAGATAAAAACATATAAGAAGCTTTCTGAGATACTGCTTTGAGAGCTGTGCATTCATCTAATAGAGTTAAACCTTTCTTTGGATTCAGCAGTTTGGAAACACTGTTTTGTACAGTCTGAAAAGGGATATTTGGGAGCACATTGAAGTCTATGATGAAAAAGAAAACTTCCTCAGATATGAGTGCATTTATCTCAGTGTTAAATCTTTTTTTTCCCCCCCATTCTGTGCATGGACAGTTGGGAGCTCAGTGACATCTATGACAAAAAAGAGAATATCCTGTGATAAAAACTGGAAGAAAACTTTCTGAGAAACCGCTTGGTGATGTGTGCATTTATCTCACAGAGTTAAACCTTTCTTTTCATTCAGTAGTTTGGAAGCACTGTTTTTGTAGAATCTGTTAGGGGATATTTGGGAGAAAATGAGGCTTATTGTGAAAAGGGAGCATCTTCAGATAAAACAAGTTAGAAGCTTTCTAAGATACTGCTTTGTGATGTGTGCCCTCATCTCACAGAGTTAAAACTTTCTTTGGATTCAGCAGATTAAAAACACTGCTTCTGTCCATTCTGTGACTGAACATTTGGGAACTCATTGAGTCCAGGAGTGAAAAAGTGAATATTCCAGGATAAAAAAGAGAAGGAAACAACCTGAAAAACCAGTTTGTGATGTATGCATTGATCTCTCAGAGTTAAACCTTGCTTTTCATTGAGCAATTTGGAGAGGATAAAAACTAGAAAGAAGCTTTCTGAGAAACTTCTTTGTGATGTGTGCATTCATCCCCCACAGTTAAAATATATTTTGGAATCATCAGTTTGGAAACTCTGTTTTCTCCATTCTGCAAATGGACATTTGTGAGCTCATTGAGGCCAATGGTAAAAAAGAGAATATCCCCAAGTAAAATTAGAAGGAAACAGCCTGAAAAACCAGTTGTGATGTATGCATTTATCTCTCAGAGTTATACCTTTCTTTGGATTCAGCAATTTTAAAACACTGTTTTTGTCCATTCTGTGAATGGACGTTTGGGATCTCATTGAGGCCAATGGTGAAAAAGGGAATATCCCAGGAATGAAAATAGAAGGAAGCTATCTGAGATACCATTGTGATGTGTGCATTCATCTCACAGAGGTAAAACTATCTTTTCATTGAGCAGTTTGGAAACACTGTTTTTATAGAATATCCAAAGGAATATTTGGGAGTGCATTGAGACCTATGGTGAAAAGGAAATATCTTCAGATAAAAAAATGCAAAGAAACTTTGTGAGAATCTGCTTTTTGATATGTGCATTCATCTAACAGAGTAAAACCTTTCTTTCAATTCAGCTGTTTGGAAACACTATTTTTGTCCTTTCTGCGAATGGACATTTGGGAGTTCATTGAGGCCAATGGCAAAAAAAAAGGAATATCCCCAGATAAAAACTAGAAGGAAGCTCTCTGAGAAACCACTTTATGATGTTGGAATTCATCTCACAGAGTTAAACCTTTTTTGAATTCAGCAGTTTGAAAACGCTGTGTTTGTCCATTCTGTGAATACACATTTGGAAGCTCATTGAGGCCTATGGTGAAAAAGAGAATATCCTACGATAAATTCTGGCAGGAAGTTCTATGAGAAATTGCTTTGTCATGTGTGCATTCATTTCTCAGAGTTTAAACTTTTTTTTCATTCAGCAGTTTGGAAACCTTGTTTTTGTAGAATATGCGAAGGGATTCTTGGGAGCTCACTGAAGCCTATGGTGAAAAAGGAAACATCTTCAGATAAAAACTAGAAAAAAGCTTTCTGAGAAACTGCTTTGTGATGTGTGCATTCATCTCACAGAGTTAATCCTTTATTTTGATTCAGCAGGTTAGTAACACTGTTTTTGTCCATTCTGCGAATGGACATTTGGGACCTCTTTGAGGCCAATCATGAAAAGCAAGTATCTCAGGTTAAAAATTAGGAGGAAGCTATCTGACAAAAGTCACTTTGTGATACGTGCATTCATCTTGCAGAGTGAAATTTTTCTTTTCAATCAGCATTTTGGAAACACTGATTTTGTAGAATCTGCGAGTGGATGTTTTGGAGCACATTGAGGCCAGTTGTAAAAAAGTGAACATCTTCAGATAAAAACTGGAAAGAAGCTTTCTGAGAAACTGCTTTCTGATGTGTGCATTCATCTCAGAAAGTTAAACTCTTCTTTGTGTTCAACAGTTTGGAAACACTGTTTTTGTCCTTTCGGTGAATTGGGACCTCATTGAGGACAATGGCGAAGAAAGGAATATCATATGATAAAAACTAGAAGGAACCTGTCTAAGAAACCACTTTGTGATGTTGCGTTCATCTCATAGAGTTAAGATTTTCTTCGATTAAGCAGTATGGAAACACTGTTTTTGCCCATTCTGCAAATGTACATTTAGGAGCTTATTGAAGTCAATGGCAAAAGCGAACATCCTGGATTAAAACAGAAGGAAGCTATCTAAGAAAGCACTTTGTGATGTGTCCATTAACCTCAGAGAGGTATACCTTTCTCTGGATTCAGCCATTTGAAAACACTGTTTTTGTCCATTCTATGAATGGACAATTGGGAGCTCATTGAGTCCAATTGAGAAAATCGAATATCCCAGAATAAAACTAGAAGGAATCTCTGTGAGAAAGTGCTTTGTGGTGTGTGCACTCACCTCACAGAGTTAAACATTTCTTTTAATTAAACAGATTGGAAACATTGTTTTTGTAGAATCTGAGAAGAGATATTTGTTAGTGCATTGAGGCCTATGTTGAACAAGGAAGTTATCTTCAGATAAAATAGGAAAGAAGCTTTCTGAGAAACTACTTTTAATGTGTACACCCATCACCCAGAGTTAAATGTTTCTTTGTATTCATCAGTTAGAAAACACTGTTTTTGTCCATTCTGTGAGTGGACATTTAGGATCTCATTCAAGCCAAACGTGAAAAAGCAAATATCCACAAATAAAACTAGAAGGAAATTTTCTGAGAAACCGCTTTGTGATGTGAGCATTATCTCACAGAGTTAAACATATCTTTGGATTCAGCAATTTAAAGACACTGTTTTTGTCCATTTTGTGAATAGACATTTGGGAACTCATTGAGGCCAATGGCGAGAAACCAAACAGCCGAGGATTAAAAATAGCAGGAAATTATCTGAGAAACCATTGTGATTTGTGTATTCATCCCACAGAATTAAAACTTCCTTTTCATTCACCAGTTTGGAAACACTGTTGTTGTCGATTCTACCAGTGGACATTTGAGAGATCATAGAGGCCAAAAGTGATAAAGAGAACATCCCAGGACAAAATGTAGAAGGAAACCATCTGAGAAACTGTTTTGTGATGTGGCACCCATTTCACAGAGTTAAACTTATGTTTCATTCAGCAGGTTTGAAACACTGTTTTTCTAGGATCTCCGAAGGGATATTTGGGATTCCATTGAGTCCTATGGTGAAAAAGGAAACATCTTCAGATATAAAGTAGAAATGAGCTTTGTGAGAAATTGCTTTGTGATGTGTCCATTCATCTCAGAGAGCTAATCCTTTCTTTTGATCTGCAATTTGGAAACACCATTTTTGTCCATTCTGCAAATGTACATTTGGGAGTTCAGTTAGGCCAAAGGGAAAAGCGAGCATCCCAGGATGAAAACTGGAAGGAAGCTAGCTGAGAAAGAGCTTTGTGATGAGTGCATTCACCTTACAAAGTTAAACCTTTCTTTGGATTCAGCATCTTGGAAATACTGTTTTTGTTCATTCTGTGAGTGGACATCTGGGAGCTCATTAAGACCAATGGTAAAGAAGAGAATATACCAGGATAAAAACTAGAAGGAAGCTATCTGAGAAACTGCTTTGAGTTATGTGCATTCATCTTGCAGAATTAAATATTTCTTTTAATTCAGTAGTTTGGAAGCACTGTTTTTGGAGTATCTGTGAAGGGATATTTGCAAATGCCTTGAGACCTACGGTGAAAAAGGAATCATCTTCGGTTGAAAATTAGAAAGAAGTTTCCTGATAAACTGCTTTGTGATGTGCGCATTCATCTCACAGAGTTAAACCTTTCCTTGGATTCAGCAGTTTGGAAACTCTGTTTTTGGACACTCTGTGAACAGATATTTGAAATGTCTTTGAGGTCAAAGGCAAAACATGAATATCCCGCAATTAAAACTAGAAGGAAGTTATCTGAGAAACCGCTTTGTGATGTGTGTATACATATTGCACAGCTAATCTTTTGTTTTAATTCAGCAGTTTGGAAACTTTTTTTGTAGAATCTGCAAAAGGATAATTGGAAAACCCTTGAGGCCTATGGTGAAAACGGAATCATCTTCAGCTAAAAACAACAAGGAAACTTCCTGAGAACCTGCTTTTTGATGTGTGCATTCATGTCACAGAGTTAAAACATTTTGGATTTAGCAGTTTGGTAACACTATTTTGGTCTTCTATGGGACTTTGGGAACTCATTGATGCCGATGACAAAAGAGTGAATATCCAGGGATAAAACCTAGAAGAAAGCTATCTGAGAAACTGCTTTTGGTGTGTGCATTCATCTTGCAGTTAAAACACTCTTTTCATGCAGCAACTTGGAAACACTGTTTTGTAGAAACTGTGAAGGAATATTTGAGGTCTACTTTGAAAAAATGAAACATATTCAGAAAAAAACTAGAAAGAAACTATCTGAGAAACTGCCTTGTGATGTGAGCATTAATCTAACAGAGTTAAACTTTTCATTCAGCAGTTCAGAAACACTGCTTCTGTAGAATTCACTAAGGGATATTTGGGAGTGCATAGAGGCCTATGGTGAAAACGGAAATATCTTCAGACAAAAACTAGAAAGAGGCTTTCTGAGAAACTACTTTTTGGAGCACATTGAGGCAAATGGCAAAAAAAAAAAAAAAAAGCGAATATTCCTGGATAAAACTAGAAGGAAGCTTTCAGATAAACTGCTTTGTATTTGTGCATTCATCTCAGAGAGTTAAAACTTTATCTTTATTCAGCAGTTCGGAAACACTGTTTTTCTAGAAACTGTGATGGCTTGTTTGGGAGTGCAGTGAGACCTATGGTGAAAGAGGAAACATCTTCAGATAAAAAGTAGAAAGAAGCTTTCTGAGAAACTGCTTTGTGATTTGTTAATTCATCTCACAGAGTTAAACTTTTCTGTGCATTAGCAGTTTGGAAACACTCTTTTTGTCCATACGGTGAGTGGACATTTGGAAGCTCATTGATGCCAATCATGAAAAAGTAAATATCCCTGGATAAAACCTAGAAGGAAGCTATCAGAGAAACTGCTTTGTGACATGTGCATTCATCTTGGAAAGTTAAATCTTTCTTTTCATTCAACAGTTTGGAAACATTGTTTTGTAGAATTTGCTAAGGGATATTTGGGAGTGCATAGAGGCCTATGGTGAAAAGGAAACACCTTTAGATACAAATTAGAAACAGGCTTTCTGAGAAACTGCTTTTCTTTTTGTGATGTGTACATTCATCTCACAGTGTTAAAACTTTCTTTGGATTCAGCAGTTTGGAAACACTGGTTTGTCCATTCTGTGAAATGACATTTTGGTACTCATTGAGGCCAACAGTGAAAGAGTGAATATCCCTGGATAAAAACTTAGAGGGAAGCTATCAGATAAACTGCTTTGTGATGTGTACATTCTTCTCAGAGAGTTAAAACGTTCTTTTATTCTGTAGTTTGGAAGCACTGTTTTGCAGTGACTTATTTGGGAGTGCATTGAGATCTATGGTGAAAAAGGAAACATCTTCAGATAGAAACTAGAAAGAAGCTTTCTGAGAATCTGCTTTGTGATGTGCTGATTCATCTCACAGAGTTAAACATTCCTTTGCATTCAGCAGTTTGGAAACATTGTTTTTGCCCATACTGTGAGTGGACATTTCGAAGCTCATTGAGGCCAATCACGAAAAAGAAAATATCCCAGGATAAAAACTAAAAGGAAGCTATCTGAGAAACCGTTTTGTGATGTGTGCATTCATCTCGAACAGATAAACCTTACTTTTCATTCAGCAGTTTGGAGACACTGTTTTTATAGAATCTGCGATGATACATTTGGGAGTGTATGGAGGCCTATGGTGAAAAAGGAAATATCTTTAGATAAAACTAGAAGGAAGCTTTCTGGGAAATTGCATTGTGATGTCAGCATTCTTGTCACAGAGTTAAACCTTTCTTTGGGTTCAGCAGTTTGGGAACACCGTTTTTGTCCATTCTACAAATTGACATTTTGGAATTCACTGAGGCCAATGGCTAAAAAGTGAAAATCCCAGGATAAACACTGAAATAGAGCTTTCTGAGAAACCACTTTGTGATGTGTGCATTTATCTCACAGAGCTAAACCTTTCTTTTCACTCAGCTGTTTGGAAATCCTGTTTTGTATGATCTGCCAAGGGGCATTTTGGGGTGCTTTGAGGCCTATGATGAAAAAGAAAATATTTTCAAATGAAAACTAGAAAGAAGCTTTCTGATAAATTTACTTGGTGATGTATACATCCATCTCCTGGAGTTAAACCTTTGTATTCAGAAGTTTGGAAGCACTGTTTCTGTCCATTCTGCAAATCAACATTTGGGAACTCACTGAGGCCAGTGGCAAAAGTCCAATATCCCAGGATAAAACCGGAAGGAAAATCTCTTTGAAGCTTCTTTGTGATTTGCACATTCATCTCAAGGAGTTAAACCATTCTTTTCCTTCAGCAGTTTAGAAACACTGTTTTTGTAGAATCTGTGATTGCATATATGGGATTGCATTGAGGCCTATTGTGAAAAGAAAACATCTTCACATAAAACTAGAAAGAAACTTCCTGAGAAACTGCTTTGTGATGTGCGCATTCATCTCACAGAGTTAAACCTTTCTTTGAATTCAGTAGTTTGGAAACACTGTTTTTGCCAAATCTGCAAATGATCATTTGGAAGTTCACTGAAGCCTATGACAAAAAAGTGCATATCACAGGTTAAAAGCTAGAAGAGAGCTATATGAGAAACCGCTTTGGGAAGTGTGCATTCAGCTTACATTGTTAAACCTTTCTTTAACAATGCGGACTTTCCAACCCGGGTTGCCCTCTCCAGCCATGATCTCCAAAGATAGGCCTTTGATTATAACTGATCTAAATGATTGCTTTTATACCATTCCTCTGACAAAACAAGGTGTTAAAATTTTTGCTTTTACTATACCAGCCACAAATAATAAAGAACCAGCCACCAGATTTCAGTGGAAAGTTTTGCCTCAAGAAATACTTAACAGTCCAACTATTTGTCAGACTTTTGTAGCACAAGTTCTTCAACCAGTTAGAGACACGTTTTCATACTGTTATATCATTCATTATGTTGATGGTATTTTGTGTGCTGCGGAAACGAGAGACAAATTAATTGACAGTTACACATTACTGCAGACAGAAGTTGCAAATGCAAGACTGACAACAGCACCTGATAAGATTCAGATCTCTGCTCCTTTTCATTATTTGGGAATGCAGGTAGAGGAAAGGAATATTAAAGCACAAAAAATGGAAATAGGAAAAGACACATTAAGAACATTACACGACTTTCAAAAATTGCTAGGAGATATTAATTGAATTCAGCCAACTCTTGCTATCCCTACTTATGACATGTCAAATTTGTTCTTTGTCTTGAGAGGGGATCCATACTTGAATAGCAAAAGAACATCAATTCCAGTTAGAATGACGATCGTTGAAATGTCAGGAAACAACAGGTGCTAGAGAGGATGTGGAGAAATAGGAACACTTTTACACTTTTGGTGGGACTGTAAACTAGTTCAACCATTGTGGAAGACAGTGTGGCTATTCTTCAAGGATCTACCATTATGGAAAACAGTATGGCAATTCCTCAAGGATCTAGAACTAGATGTACCATATGACCCAGCCATCCCACTACTGGGTATATACCCAAAGGATTATAATCATGCTGCTATAAAGACACATGCACGTGTATGTTTATTGTGGCACTATTCACAATAGCAAAGACTTGGAATCAACCCAAATGTCCATCAGTGACAGATTGGATTAAGAAAATGTGGCACATATACACCATGGAATATTATGCAGCCATAAAAAAGGATGAGTTTGCGTCCTTTGTAGNAACCTGCCCGTTATGCACATGTACCCTAGAACTTAAAGTATAATAAAAATAAAATAAAATAAAATAAAATAAAATAAAATAAAGAAAAAAAGGATCTAGAACTAGAAATACCATTTGACCCAGCCATCCCATTACTGGGCATATACCCAAAGGATTATAAGTCATGCTGCTATAAAGTCACATGCAAACGTATGTTTATTGTGGCACTATTCACAATAAAAAGACTTGGAACCAACCCAAATGCCCATCAGTGATAGGTTGGATTAAGAAAATGTGGCACATATACACCACAGAATATTATACAGCCATAAAAAAGGATGAGTTCATGTCTTTTGTAGAGACATGAATGAAGCTGTAAACCACCATTCTTAGCAAACTATCGCAAGGACAAAAAATCAAACACTACATGTTCTCACTCATATGTGGGAAATGAGCAATGAGAACACTTGGTCACAGGAAGGGAAACATCACACACCAGGGCCTGTCATGGGATGGGGAAGGGGGTAGAGGGAGGGATAGCATTAGGAGACATACCTAATGTAAATGATGAGTTAATGGGTGCAGCACACCAACAACATGTCACATGTATATATATGTAACAAACCTGCATGTTCTGCACATGTACCGTAGAACTTAAAGTATAAAAAAATGAATTGCTCAAAGAAAAATTTTGGTCAGCATGAGTAATTAAATTGATCACTGGGTCCCACTTCAACTTTTGATTTTTGTTACTATACATTCTCCAACAGACATTATTGTTCAAAATACAGATCTTGTGGAGTGGTCACTCCTTCTTCACAGTACAATTAAAACTTTTATGTGGTACTTAGATCATACGGCTACATTAATTGGTCAGGCAAGATTACAAATAGTTAAATTGTGTGCAAATGACCCAGATAAAATCATTGAACAGTTTAAACAAGCCTTTTTAATTCTGCTGAATGGCAGATTTGTCTTGCTGATTTTGTGAAATTACTGATAATCATTATAAAAATAAAAAATCTTCCAGTTTTTAAAATTGACTACTTGGATTTTACCTAAAATTACCAGGCATAAACCTTTAGAATATGCTCTGACGGTGTTTACTGATGGCTCCAGCAACGGAGAAGTGGCTTACATTAGACGAAAGAACGAGTCATTGAACCTCAATATCACTCAACTCAAAGAACAGAGTTGGTTGCTGTCATTTCAGTGTTACAAGATTTTAATCCGCCTATTAACATTGTATCAGATTCTGCATATGTTGTACAGGCTACAAAGGATGTTGAGACAACCCTAATCAATTATGGTATGGATGATCAGTCAAACCAGCTGTTTAATTTGTTTCAGCAAACTTTAGGAAAAGGAAATTTCCCAATTTATATTACTCGTATTTCAGGACATACTAATTTACCAGGGCTTTTAACTAAGGCAAGTAACAAGCTGACTTGCAAGTATCATCTGCATTCGTGGAAGCTCAAGAGCTTCATGCCTTGACTCATGTAAATGCAACAGGATTAAAAATTAACTTGATATCCCATGGAAACAGGCAAAAAATATTGTACAACATTGCACCCAGTGTCAGATTCTACACCTGCCCACTCAGGAGGCAGGAGTTAGTTCCAGAGGTCTATGTGCTAATGCGTTATGGCAAATAGATGTCACACGTGTACTTTCACATGGTAAATTGTCATTTGTCCTTGTGACAGTTGGTACTTATTCACATTTCATATGGGCAGCCTGCCATACAGGAGAAAGTACTTCCCATGTTTAAAGACATTTATTATCTTGTTTTGCTGTCATGGGATTCCAAAAAAAAATTGAAAAAGATAATGGGTCTGGATACTGTAGTAAATCATTTCAAAATGCTGAAATCAGTGAAAATTGCACATGCAACAGGAATCGCTTGTAATTCCCAAGGACAGTCCATAATTGAAAGAACTAATAGAACACTCAAAGCTCAATTGGTGAAACAAAAAAGAAAAAAGACACAAAGGAGTATAATACTCCCCAGATGCAACTTAATCTAGCATTCTATACTTTAAAATTTTAAACATTTTTAGAAATCAGACCACTACTTCTGCAGAACAACATTTTACTGGTAAAAAGAACAGCCCACATGAAAGAAAACTGATTTGGCAGAAAGACAAAAAAGTAAAACATGGGAAATAGGGAAGGTGATAACGTGTGGGAGAGGCTTTGCTTGTGTTTCACCACGAGAAAATTAACATCCAGTTTAGGTATTTACTACTTACAGAAGAAATTGCAATCCACCAAGAAAGTGGAACCGCTGACTTGGGCCCAATTAAAGAAGCTGACAGAGTTAGCTGAAAAAAGTCTGAAGAAAACAATGGTCACATGAACTCCAGAAAATATGCTGCTTGTAGATTTGATGACTGTATCAGTGGTGGTGAGTCTCCCCATATCTGCAGGATCAGCTACAGCTAATTATATTTACTAGGCCTATGTGTCTTTCCCGCCTTTAATTTGGACAGTCACTTGGATGGATAATCCTATAGAAGAATATGTTAATAATAGTGCATTTTACATGTTTTTTTTTTCTGTTGTCTTGCCCCACAGATAATCGTTGCCCTGCTCAATCTGAAAAAAAAAAAAAGATAAATATTTCCATTGGGCATCATTATCCTTTTAGTTGCCTGGGGAAGGCACCAGAATGCTTAATACCTACAACCCAAAATTGGTTGGTAGAAGTACCTGTTGTCAGTGTTATCAGTAGATTTACTTATCACATGGTAAATGAAATGTTAGTCCAGTCACAAATAAATGATTTACAGGACTCTT
The DNA here is from genome assembly GCF_001698545.2 of Rhinopithecus bieti. Lineage (NCBI taxonomy): Eukaryota > Metazoa > Chordata > Mammalia > Primates > Cercopithecidae > Rhinopithecus > Rhinopithecus bieti. Next base: position 42,523 of record NW_016807985.1, on the reverse strand, counting down.
CTTATCAAAGATCTTTAAAATTTAGGCCTAAGGGAAAACCTTGCCCCAAGGAAATTCCCAAATAATCCAAAGACACAGAAGTCTTAATTTGGGAAGAACGTGTGGTTAATACTGCGGTGATAATACAAAACAATAAATTTGGAACTATTATAGACTGGGCCCCTTGACGCCAGTTACATTATGATTGTATGGACCAGACTCACTCAGAATCACAGACCCCATCTCTCTGGCCCACTAATCCTGCCTATAACGGTAATTTAACTAAAAGGCAGGACCAGGTTTACAAACGGTTAGAATCACCCTCTCTGTAAAAATGGGGCGAAAAGGGAACTTCATCACCTCGACCAAAGTTAGTTAGTCCTGTTACTGTCCTGAACATTCAGAATTATGAAAACTTACTGTGGTTTTGCACCACATTAGAATTTGATCTGGAAATCAAGCTATCAGAACAAGACATAGCAAGCCATATTATACTATTAACCTAAATTCCAATCTGACAATTCCTTTGCAAAGTTGTGTAAAACCTCCTTATATGCTAGTTGTAGGAAACATAGTTATTAAATGAGATTTCCAAACTATAGCCTGTGAAAATTGTAGATTGCTTACTTGCATTGATTCAACTTTTGATTGGCAGCACCATATTCTGCTGCTGAGGGCAAGAGAGAGTGTGTGGATCCCTGTGTACATGTACCAACTGTGGGAAGTTTCCCCATACATCCATATTTTAACAGAAATATTAAAAGGAGTTCTAACTAGGTCCAAAAGATTCATTTTTACTTTGATTGCAGTGATTATGGGTCTTATTGCAGTCACAGCTACTGCTGTGGCTGCTGGAAGTGCTTTACACTCCTCTGTTCCACCTGCAGAATATGTAAATAATTGACAAAAGAATTCCTCAAAATTGTGGAATTATCAGACCGAAGTAGATCAAAAACTGGCAAACCAAATTAGTGATCATAGACAAACTGTCATTTGGATGGAATATAGATTCATGAGCTTGGAATATCTTTTTCAGTTACAGTGTGACTGGAATACGTCTGATTTTTGTATTACACCTTGAGCATATAACGAATCTGAATATCACAGGGACATGGTTAGACGCCATCTACAAGGAAGGGAAGATAATCTTACTTTAGACATTTCAGAATAAAAAGGCCAAAGTTTTGAGCCATCAAAAGCCCACATAAATATGGTGCCAGAAACTGAGGCAATGGTGAAAACTGCTGAGAACCTTGCAACTCTTAACCCCTGTCACTTGGATGACACTATTGCAAATTTTATATTAATACTTGTATGTCTGTTATCTCTGTGGCTAGTCTACAGGTGTATCCAACAGCTCCAGAGAGACAGTGACCAGCAAAAATGAGCCATGATGACAATGGAGGTTTTTTCAAAATGAAAAGGGGGATATGTAGGAAAAAGAAAGAGAGATCAGACTGTTACTGTGTCTGTGTAGGAATGTAAGACATAAGAAATTCCATTTTGACATGTATCCTGCACAATTGCTCTGCCCTGAGATGCTGTTAATCTGTAACTTTGCCCCAACCTTGAGTTCACAAAAACCTGTGTTGTATGGAATATAGGTTGAAGGGGTCTAGGGCTGTGCAGGATGTGCCTTGTTAACAAAATGTTTGCAAGCAGGATGCTTGGTAAAGGTCATCACCATTGTCTAGTCTCAATAAACCAAGGGCACAATGCACTGCAGAAAGCCACAGGGACCTCTGCCCAGAAAAGCCAGGTATTGTCTAAGGCCTCTCCCCATGTGATAGTTTGAAATATGGCTTTGTGGGAGAGAAAGACTTGTCCATTCCCCAGCCTGACACGCATGAAGGGTCTGTGCTGAGGTGGATTGGTAAAAGAGGAAAGCCTCTTGCAGTTGAGATAGAGGAAGGCCACTGTCTCTTTTCTGCCCCAGGGAAGTGAATGTCTGGGTATAAATCCCAATTTTACACTCATTCAATTCTGAGATAGGAGAAAAGCCACCCTATGGCGGGAGGCCATACATGTTGGCAGAAATAGTACTTTTTCATTTTTTACTCCAGTGAGATGTTTGGGCAGAGAGAAACATAAATCTGGCCTACATGCACATCCAGGCATAGTACCTCCCCTTCAACTTAATTATGACATAGATTATTTTGCTTACATGTTTTCTTGCTGACATTCTCCCTATTATCAAGCTGCTGTTCCATGACATTCCTCTTGCTGAGATAGTAAAAATAATAATCAATAAAAACTGAGAGAACTCAGAGACCAGTGCTGGTGCAGGTCCTCTGTATGCTGACAGCTGGTCCCCCGGGACCACTTTTCTTTCTTTATACTTTGTCTCTGTGTCTTATTTTTTTCTCTCAGTCTGTCGTCCTGCCTGACAACAATACACACAGGTGTGGAGGAGTTGGCCTCCTTCAGCAGGAAGCTATAAGAGAAACTGCATTGTGAGGAGTGCATTCATTTCACAGATTTATTCCTTCTTTTGATTCAGCACTTTGGAAACACTGCTTTCTCCATTATGTGAATGGACATTTGGGAGCTCATTGAGACCAATGGTGAAAAAGCAAATATCACAGGATAAAAATTAGGAAGTAAGCTATCTGAGAAATCACTATGTGATGTGCTCATCCATCTATCAGTGTGAACTCTTTCTTTTCATTCAGCAGTTTGGAAGCAGTGTTTTTGTAGAATTGGCAAAGGGATATTTGGAAGTGCATTGAGGCCTATGGTGAAAAAGTAAACATCTTCAGAGAAAACAAAAAGAAGATGATTTCTGAGAAACTGCTTGGTGATGCACTCATTCATCTCAGAGAGTTAAACCTTCCTTTTGATTCAGCAGTTTGGAAACACTGTTTTTGTCCATTCCAAGAATGGATATTTTGGAGGTCATTGAGGCCAAAGGTGAAAAAGTGCATATCCCAGGATAAAAATCAGGAGGAAGCTATCTGAGAAACTGCTTTCTGATGTGCACAGACGTCTGGCAGAGTTAAATCTTTCTTTTCAATCAGCAGTTTGGAAACACTGTTTTTGTCCATTCAGTAAATGGACATTTAGGAGGTCATTGAGGACAGTGGCATAAAAGAGAATATCCCATGGTAAAAACTAGAAGTATCCTACCTGAGAAACTGCTTTGTGATATGTTCACTCATCTCACAGAGTTAAAAATTTCTTTGGATTCAGCAGTTTGGTAATACTGTTTTTGTCCATTCTGCTAGTGGACATTTTAGAGCCCCTTTAGGCCAAAGGCAAGAAAGTGCACAGTCCAGAATAAAAAATAGAAGGAAGCTATTGAGAAACACATTTGTGATGTGTGCATTCATCTCACAGTCTTAAACCTTTCTTTTCATTCGGCAGTTTGGAAACACTGTTTTTGAAGGATCTGTGAATGGATATTTGTGAGTGCATTGAGGCCTTTGGTGAAAAAGGAAATATCTTCAAATAAAATCTAGAAAGAAGCCTTCTGATAAATTTTTTTCTGATGTTTACATTGATTTCATGCAATTAAATCTCTTTGTATTCAGCAGTTTGGAAGGACTGTTTTTGTCTACTCCGAGAATAAACATTTGGGAGCTCATTGAGTCCAATGGTGAAAAAGTCAATATCCTAGGATAAAAAATGGTAGGATGCTGTCTGAGAAACCGGTTTGTATGTGTGCTTTCAACTCACAGAGTTAAACGGTCCTTTTCATTCAGCAGTTTGTGAAGACTGTTTTTTGTAGAATCTGAAAAGGTATATTTGGGAGCTCATTGATGCCTCTGGTGAAAAGGAAATATCTTCAGATAAAATTAGAAAGAAGCTATCTGAGAAAGTACTTTGTGATGTGTGCATTAATCTCACAGAGTTAAACTTTTCTTTTGATGCAGCAGTATGGAAACACTGTTTTTGTCCCTTCTGTGAATGGACATTTAGGAGCCCACTGAGGTGAATTGCAAAAAAGCAAATATCTCAGGATAAAAACTAGAAGGAAGTTATCTGAGAAAATGCTTTGTGATGTGTGCATTTATCTAGGAGAGATAAACCTTTCTTTTCATTCAGCAATTTGAAAACACTGGTTTTGTAGAATATGCAACAGGATATTTGAGAGGCCATTGAAGGCTAGGGAGAAAAAGGAAACATCTTCAGACAAAAGCAAGAATGCTTTCTGAGAAAGTGCTTGGTGATGTGTGCATTCATCTCACCATGCTTGGATTCAGCCATTTGAAAATGATGCTTTGGATTCAGCAATTTGGAAACACTGTTATTGTTCATTCTGTGAATGGACATTTGGGAGCTATTCGAGGCCAGTGGTGAAAAAACAAATATAAAAGTATAAAAACTAGAAGGAAGCTACTTATGAAACTGCTTTTGGATGTGTGCATTCATCTCACAGACTCAAACCTTTCTTTTCAGTCAGCAGTTTGCAAACATTATTTTTGGAGAATCTACAAAGGGATATTTGGGAGTGATCTGAGTCCTATGGTGAAAAGGAAACACCTTCTGATAAAAACTAGAAGGAAGCTTTCTAGGAAACTGCTTTGTGCTGTGTGCATTCACATCACAGAGTTAAAAATGTCCTTGCATTCAAGAGTTTTGTAACACTGTTTTTGTCCATTCTGCTAATGGACTACAGGGAGCTCATAGAGGTCAATTGTGAAAAAATGAATATCTCAGGATAAAAACTAGAAGGAAGCTATCTGTGAAACCTCTTTGTGTTGTGTGCATTCACCTCACAGCATTAAACCTTTTGTTTCATTCAACAGATTGGAAACACTGGTTTTGTAGAATCTGTGAAGGTATATTTGGGCGCATTGATGACTATGGTGTAAAAGGAAATATCTTCATATAAAAAGTAGAAAGAAGCTTTATGAGAAACTGCTTTCTGATGTGTGCATTCATTTCATAGAGTTAAAGCTTTCTTTGCAATCAGCAGTTTGGAAACACTGTTTTTCCCCATTTTGAGAAGGGACATTTGGAAACTTTCTGAGGTCAATGGTGAAAAAGTGAATATCCCATGATAAAATCTAGAAGGAACCTATCTCTGAAACCATTTTGTGATGTGCGCATTCATCTCGCAGAGTTAAAACTTTCTTTTGATTCAGCAAGTTGGAAACACTGTTTTATTCCATTCTTTGAATGGACATTTGGGATCTCATTGAGGCCCACGGCAAAAAAGCTAATATCCCAGGATAAAATATAGAAAGAAGTTATCTGAGAAATTGTTTTGGGATGTATGCATTTCTCACAAGAGTTAAAACTTCTTTCATTCATTCGTGGGAAACACTGTTTTTAATAGAATCCTGAAAGGATATTTTGGAGCACATTGAGGCCATGTTGAAAAAGGAAACATCTTCAGATAAGACAAAAAAGAAGTTATTTTTGGAAGATTATGAAAATTGCTTTGTGATGTGTTCATTTACTCAGAGAATTAAACAATTCTTTGGATTCTGCTGTTTGGAAACACTGTTTTCGTCCATTCTGCAAATGGACATTTGAAAGCTCTTTGAGGCCAAGGGTGAAAAAATGCCCATACCAGTATAAAAGTCATAAGGCAGCTGTCTGAGAAGGCACTTTGTGATGTGTGCATTCATCTGGCATAGTGAAATCTTTGTTTTCATTCAGTAGTTTGGAAACACTGTTTTTGTAGAATCTGTGAGAATATATTTGGGAGCGCACTGCACCCAACGGTGTAAATGGAAACATCTTCAGATAAAAAAAAGAAAGATGCTTTCTGAGAACAGTTTTGTGATATGTGCATTCATCTCACAGAGATAAACCATGCTTTGGATCCAGAAGTTGGAAAACACTCTTAGTGTCCATTCCATGAATGTACATTTGTGAGCTCATTGAGTCCAATGGCAAAAAGCAAGTATCTCAGGATAAAACTAGAAGGAAGCTATCAGACAAACTGCTTTGTGATGTGTGAATTTATTTCACAGAGTTAAATCTTTATTTGAATTCATCAGTTTGGAAACACTGTATTGTAGTATCTGGGAGGGTATATTTTGGAGTGCCTTGAGGTGTACCATGAAGAAGTAAACATCTTCAGATAAAAATAGGAAATAAGCTTTCTGAGAAACTGCTTTGTGATGTGTGCATTCAACTCACAGAGGTAAACCTTTCTTTGAATTCAGCTGTTTGGAAACACTGTTTTTGTCAATTCTAGGAAAGGACGTTTGGGACCTCATTGGAGCCAGTGGCTTAAAAGTGAATATCCTGCAATAAAACCAGAAGAAAACTATCTGAAAACTGCTTTATGATGTGTGCATTATTCTAAAAGATTTAAACTTTTTTTTCATTTCCCAGTTTGGAAACACTGCTTTTGAGGAATTTACGAAGTGATATTTGGGAGTGTGTTGGGGCCTACGGTGAAAAAGGAATCTTCTTCAGATAAATACTAGAAAGAAACTTTTTGAAAAACTGCATTTTCATGTGTACATTCATCTCACAGAGGTAAACCTTTCTTTGGATTCAGCAAAACACTGTTTTGCTCATTCTGCAAATGGACATTTGGGAGCTCACTGAAGTCAATCTAGAAAATTGAATATCCCAGGATAAATACTAGAAGGAAAATCTGAGAAATAGCTTTCTTTGGATTCATCAGTTTGGAAACACTTTTTCTGCTCATTCTGCTAGTGGACATTTGGGAGCTCATTGAGTCCAATGGTGAAAAAGTGAATATCCCAGGGTAGGAACTACAAGGATGGTACCTGAGAAACTGCTTTCTGATTAGTGCCTTCATCTCACAGAGTTAAATGTCTCTTTGGATTCTGCAATTTGGCAATGCTATTTTTGCCCGTTGTTCCAATGAACATTTTGGGGAACATTGAAGTGAATGGAGAAACAACGAATATCCCGGGATAAAAAATAGAAGGAAGTGATCTGGGAAACGGCTTTGTGATGTGTGCATTCATCTCACAGAGTTAAATCTTTCTTTACATTCAGCAGTATGGAAATACCATTTTTGTAGAATCATTGAAGGGATATTTTGAATCACACTGAGGCCTATGGTGAAAAAGGAAACATCTTCAGATAAAAACTAGAAAGAAGCTTTCTGAGAAGCTGCTTTGTGATGGTGGCATTCAGTTCATAGAGTTTACCATTATTTGGATTCAATGGCTTGGAAATCACTGTTTTTGTATATTGTGCGACTGGACATTTGGGAGCTCATTGGGGCCAAAGGCTAAAACGTGTATATCCCAGGATAAAAATGAGAAGGAAGCTATCTGCCAAAACTCTTTGTAACGTGTGCATTCTCCTTGCAGAGTTAAACCTTTCTTTTCATTCAGTACTTTGGAAGCACTGTTTTTGAAGAATCTGCAAAGGGATATTTGGGAGTGCATTGAGGCCTATGGTGAAAAAGGAATCGTCTTAAGATAAAAACTAGAAAGAAGATTTCTGAGAAACTACTCTGTGATGTGTTCATTCATATCACAGAGTTAAACCTTTCTTTAGATTATACAATTTGGAAACAGTGTTTTTGCAGAATCTGCGAAGGCATATTTGGGAGAGCATCAAGGCCTATGGTGAAAGAGGAAGTATTTTCAGATAAAAATAGAAAGAAGAATTCGGAGAAACTGCTTTGTGATGTGTGCATTCATGTCACAGAGATAATTCATTCTATTGAGTGAGGCACTTGGAGAAATTTTTTTTTTTTTTTTAGAATCTGCAAAGGATATTTTCAAGCACTTGAGGCCTACTTTGAAAAATGAAACATGTTCGGGTAAAAACAGGAGAGAAGCTCTCTGAGAAACTGCTTTCTCATGTGTGCATTCATCTCACATAGTTAACCCTGTTTTTGGATTCAGTAGTTTGGAAAACTTTTTTTTGTCCATTCTGCGAATCTACATTTGGGAGCTAATTGAGGCCAATGGAAAAAAAGTGAATATTGAAAGATAAAACTACAAGGAAGCTATTTGAAAACCGCTTTGTAATGTGTGCATTAACTTTGCAAATTTAAATCTTTCGTTTCATTCAGCAGTTTGAAAACACGGTTTTTGTAGAATCTGGGAAGGGATATTTGGGAACACATTGAGGCCTATTGTGAAAAAGGAAGCATCTTCAGGTAAACACTGGAAGGAAGCTTTCTGAGAAATTGTTTTGTGATGGGTGCATTCATCTCATAGAGTTAAACCTTTCTTTGGATTCAGCAGTTTGGAAACACTGATTTTGTCTGTTGATGGATATTTGGGAGGGTATTGAGGCCAATGGCAAAAAAAAGAATTTCACAGGATAAAAATTAGAAGTTATCTGAGTAAGAGCTTTGTGATATGTGCATTCGTCTCACAGGGTTAAACTTTTTAGGAGATATACGTAATGTATATGATGAGTTAATGGGTACAGCACACTAATGTGGCACATGTATACATATGTAACAAACCTGTATGTTGTGCACATGTACCCTAAAACTTAAAGTATAATAATAAAAAAATGTTTAAAAAACTTTCTTCTCATTCAGCAGTTTGGATTTACCATTTCTGTAAAATCTGCAAAGCAGTGTTTGGGAGCATGCATTGAGGCCTGTGGTGAAAAAGGAAATATCTTCAGATAAAAATTAGAAAGAATCTTTATGAGAAACTGCTTTGTGATGTGTGCATTCATGTTCCAGAGATAATCCATTCTTTGAGTGAGTCACTTGGAAAAACTGTTTGTAAGAATCTGCAAGCACTTGAGGCCTATTTTCAAGCACTTGAGGCCTATTTTGAAAAATTAAATATCTTCAGGTAAAAGCCGGAAAGAAACTCTCTGAGAAACCTCTTTCTCACGTGTGCATTCAACTCGCATAGCTAACACTTTCTTTGGATTCAGCAGTTTGGAAAAACTTTTTTTTCCCCATTCCCTGTGAATCTATATTTGGGAGCTAATTGAGGCCAATGGAGAAAAGCAAATATTGAAGGATAAAACTATAAGGTAGCTATTTGAGAAACTGCTTTGTAATGTATGCATTCACCTCACAGAGTTAAACTTTTCTTTTCATTCAGCCATTTGAAAACAATGGTTTTGTAGAATCTGTGAAGAGATATTTGGGAACACATTGAGGTCTATTGTGAAAAAGGAAACATCTTCAGGTAAACACTAGAAAGAAGCTTTCTGAGAAACTGCTTTGTGATGTGTGCATTCATCTCACAGACTTAAGTCTTTCTTTGGATTCAGCAGTTTCAAAACACTGAGTTTGTCCATTCTGCAAATGGATATTTCTGAGCTCATTGAGGTCAATGACGAAAAAGTGAACATCCCAGTATAAAAACTACAAGGGAGATATCTGAGAAGCTGCTTTGTGATGTGTGCATTCACATCACCAAGTTAAACCTTTCTTTTCACTCTGCAGTTTGGAAACACTGTTTTTTGTAAGGACTACAAAGCAATGTTTGGGGGCATATTGAAGCCTACGGTGAAAAAGGGAGCATCTTCTAATAAAACTAGAAAGAAGCTTTATGAGAAACTGCTTTGTGATGTTTGTACTCAGGTCAAAGAGTAAAATCTGTCTTTGGATTCAGCAGTTTGGAAACACCGTTTTTGTACATTCTGCAAATGGATATTTGGGAACTGATTGAGGCCAATGGCAAAGAAAGTGAATATCCCAGGATAAAAACTAGAAGGAATCTATCTGAGAAACTGCTTTGTGATGTGTGCATTCACCTTGCAGATTTAAATCTTTCTTTTCATTCAGCAGTTTGCAAATACTGCTTTTGTAGAAACTGCGAGGTGATATTTGGAAGTTTATTGAGGACTAAGTTGAAAAGAAAATATCTTCAGATTAAAATAGAAAGAAACTTTTTGAGAAACTGTTTTGTGATGGGAGCATTCACCTCACAGAGTTAAAACATTCTTTGGATTCAGAAGTTTGGTAATACTGTTTTTGTCCATTCTGTGAATGGGCATTTGGAAGTTCATTGAGGACAATGGTGAAAAAGATAATATCATGGGATGAAAACCAGAAGGAAGCTATCTGAGAAACAGCATGCGATGTGGCCATTCATTTCACAGAGTTAAACCTTCCTTTTCAATCTGAAGTTTGGAAAAACAGTTTTCTAGAATCTGTGAAGGGATATTTGGATGCACATTGAGGCCTACAATGAAGAAAGAAACATCTTCAGATAAAAATTGGAAATTAGCTTTCTGTAAAACTGCTTTGTGATGTGTGCATTCATCTCACAGAGTTAAACTTTCTTTACATTTAGCAGTTTGGAAACACTGTTTTTGTAGAGTAGGTGAAGCGATATTTGGGATCACATTGAGGCCTATGGTGAAAGAGGAAACATCTTCAGATAAAACTAGAAATAATTTTCTGAGAAATTGCTTTGTGATGGGGCATTCATCTCACAGAGTTCACATTCTTTGGACTCAGCAGTTTGGAAACACTGTTTTTGTCTATTGAACACGTGGACATTTGGGAGCTCATTGAAGCCAAAGTCTAAAACACAAATATCCCAGGATAAATACTAGAAGGAATCTATCTGGGAAAATGCTTTGTGATGTGTACATTCACCTCGCAGATTTAAACCTTTCTTTTCATTCAGCAATTTGGAGACACTGTGTTTGAAGGATCTGCGGAGGGATATTTAGGAGAGCATTATGACTTATGGTGAAAAAGGAAATATCTTAAGATAACAATTAGAAATAAGTTTTCTGAGAAACTGCTTTATGATATGTGCATTCATCTCACAGAGTTAAAGCTTTCTTTAGATTGTGTACTTTGGAAACACTGGTTTTGTAAAATCTACAAAGGCATGTTGTGGAGAAAATTGAGGCCTATGGTGAAAAAGGAAAGATCTTCAGATAAAAACTCGAAAAAAGATTTCTGAGAAACTGCTTTCTGATGTGTTCATTCATCTCACAGGGTTAAACCATGCTTCTGATTGAGCAGCTTGGAAAAACTGTTTTTGTAGAATCTGTGAAGGGATATTAGGGAGTGCATTGAGGCATATTTTGAAAATGAAACATCTTCAGACAAAACTAAAAGAAGCTATCTGAAAACCACTTTTGAAGTGTGCATTCACCTCGCAGAGATAAACTTTACTTTTCCTTCAGCAGTTTGGAAACACTGTTTTTGTAGAAGGCATATTTGGGAGTGCATTGAGGCCTATGGTGAAAAAGGCAACATCTTCAGAAAAAAACTGGAAATAAGCTTTCTGAGAAACTGCTTTGTGATGTGTGCATTCATCTCACAGTGTTAAAAATTTCTTTGGATTTAGCAGTTTGGAAACACTGTTTGTGTCCAATCTGTGAATGGACATTTCGGAGTTCATTGAGGCCAAAGGCAAAAATGGAAATATCCCAGGATAAAAACTGGAAGGAAGCTATATGAGAAACCACTTTGTGATGTGTGCATTCCTCTTGCAGAGTTAAACTCTACTTCTCATTCAGCAATTTGGAAACACTGTTTTTGTAGAATCTGCAAAGGGATATTTGGGAGCTCATTGAGGCCTATGTCAAAAAAGGGAAAACATTCAGATAAAAACAAGAAAGAAGATTTCTGAGAAGCTGCTTTGTGATGAGTGCATTTATCTCACAGATTTAAACCTTTCCTGGGATTCAGCAGTTTGGATACACATTGTCCATTCTGCCTATGAACATTTTGGATCTAATTTAGGCCAAATGTGTAAAGGCGAATATCCCAGGATAAAAACTAGAAGGAAGGTATATGAGAAACTGCTTTGTGATGTGTGCATTCACC
>NW_016807985.1:24640-30408 GCF_001698545.2 Rhinopithecus bieti | reverse complement strand
AAAGAATCTCTGAGAAACTGCTTTGTGTTGCTTGCATTCACCTCATACAGTTAAACCTTTCTTTGGATTCAGCTGCTTGGAAACACTGTTTTTGTTCATTCTGCAAATGGACATTTGAGGCCAGTGGCAAAAAAGAGAATATCCCAGGTTAAAAAACTAGAAGGAAGCTATCTGAGAAACCATTTTGTGATGTATGCACTCATCTCAGAGAATTAAACCTTTCTTTTCATTTGACAGTTTGGAAACACTGTTTATTGTAGAATCTGTAAAGAGATATTTGGGAGTACTTTGAGGTCTATGATAAAAAAGGAAACAAATTCAGATGAAAATTAGAAAGAATTTTTCTGAGAATCTGCTTTGGGTTGTGTGCATTCAACTCACCGAGTTAAAACTTTCTTTGGATTCAGCATTTTGTAAACACTGTTTTTGTCTATTGTGTGAATGGACATTGAGGTGCTCATTGGGGTCAATGGTGAAATAGCGAATATCCCAGGATAAAAACAAGAGAAATCTATCTGAGATATCGCTTTGTGATGTGTGCATTCACCTTGCAGAGTTAAACCTTATTTCTCATTCAGCAGTTTGGAAACACTGTTTTCGTAAGATCTACTAAGGGATATTTGGGAGCATATAGAGGCCTATGTTGAAGAATGAAACATACTCAGATAAAACTAGAAAACAGCTTTCTGATAAACCTTTGTGATGTGTGCATTGATCTCACAGATTTAAAACTTTCTTTTCATTCAGCAGTTTGGAAATACTGTTTTCTAGAATAGGCAAAGGGATATTTGGGATCGCCTTGAGGCCTATAGTGAAAAGGAAACATCTTAATATAGAAAATATAAAGAATCTTTCTGAGAAATTGCTTTGTGATTTTGGAATTCATCTCACAGAATTTACCTTACTTTTGATTCAGCAGTTTGGAAACACTGTTTTTGTCCATTGTGTGAATGAAAATTTGGGAGCTCATTGAGGACAAAGGCGAAAACGCGAATATACCAGGGTAAATATGAGAAGGAAGCTATCTGTGAAAATGCTTTGTGATGTGTACATTCAACTCTCAGAATTGAACCTTTCTTTTCATTCCACAGTTTGGAAACAATGTTTTGAAAATATGTGAAGGGATATTTGGGAACGCTTCGAGGTCTATTCTGAAAATGAAACGGCTTCAAATAAAAACTAGAAAGAAGCTTTTTAAGTAACTGCTTTGTGATATGTACATTCACCTCACAGAATTATACCTTTCTGTGGATTCAGCAGTTTGGAAACACTGTTGTTGTCCATTCTGCATATGGACATTACACAGCACTTTGAGGCCAATGGCACAAAAGTGAATACCTTACCATAAGAACTAGAAGGGTGCTATCTGACAAACCATTTTTTGATGTGTGCATTTATCTCACAGAGTCAAACCTCACTTTTCATTCAGCAGTTTTGAAACACTGTTTTTGTAGAATCTGTGATGTGATATTTGGGAGTGCACTGAGTCCTATGCTGAAAAAGAAAACATCTACAGACAAAAGTAAGAAATAATCTTCATGAGAAAGTGATTTGTGATGTGTGCACTCATCTCACAGTGTTAAAAGTTTATTTGGATTCAGCGCTTTGGAAACACTGTTTTTGTCCATTCTGCAATAGGATTTTACTGAGCTCACTGAGGCCAATGGTGACAAAACAAATATCCCAGGATAAAAACTAGCAGAAAGCTACCTCAGAAACCACTTTTGTGATGTGTGCATTCATCTCTCAGAGTTAAACCTTTCTTTTTTTCTGCAGTTTGGAATCACACTTTGCTTATAGACCTATGGTGAAAAAGGAAACATCTTCACATAAAATCTAGAAAAATGTTTTCTGAGAAATTGCTTTGTGATGTGGGCATTCATCTAAAAGACTTAGACTTTTGTTGGATCTTGCAATTTAGAAACACGGTGTTGTCCATTGTGCGAATGGAAATTTGGGTGCACAATGAGGCCAATGGTGAAAAAGCAAATATCTCAGGATAATCACTGGAAGGAAGCTATCTGAGAAACCTATTTGTAATGTTTGCATTCATATTGCAGAGTTAAAATTTTCCTTTCATTCAGTAGTTTGGAAACACTGCTTTGCTGAATCTGCAAAGCGATATTTGGAAATACATTGAGGCCAATGGTAAAAAAGGCAATATCTTCAAATATAAACTAGAAAGAAGTTTCTGATAAACTGCTTTGTGAGAGGTACATTCATCTCCAGAGTTAAAGTTTCCTTTTCATTAAGCAGTTTGGAAAAGCTGTTTTTGTAGAATCTGCATAGGGATATATGAGAGTGTATTGAGTCCTATGGTGAAAAGGAATTCGCTTCAAATAAAACAAGAAAGAAACTTTCTGAGAGATTGCTTTGTGATGTGTGCATTATCTGAGAAAGATAAACATTTCTTTGTATTCAGCTGGCTGGCAACACTGTTTTTGTCCATTCTGCAAATGGATATTTGGGAGTTCATTGAGGCCAAAGGCAAAAAAGTGAATATTTGCAGATAAAAACTAGAAGGAAGCTATCTGAGACAATGCTTTGTGCTGTGTGCACTCATCTCACAGAGTTAAACCCTTCTTTCATTCAGCAATTTGGAAACACTGTTGTTGTAGTCTGTGAAGGCATATTTGGGAGTGTATTGAGGCCTACAGTGAAAAAGGAACACACTCACATAAATAGTAGAAAGTATTTTTCTGAGAAAGTACTTTGTTATGTGTGCATTCATCTAACAGAGTTAAACCTTTCTTTGGATTCAGCAGTTTGGAAACACTGTTTTTGTCCATTCTGCAAATGGACATTTGGGAGCTCACTGAGGCCAATGGCAAAAAAAAAGGGAATATTTCAGGATTGAAACTAGAAGGAAGCTATCTGAGAAATGGCTCTGTGATATGTGCATTCATCTCACAGACTGAAACCTTTCTTTTCATTCAACAGTTTGGAAATTCTGATTTTCCAGAATCTGCAAAGGAATATTTGGGAGTGCATTGAAGCCTATGGTGAAAAAAGGAAACATCTTCAGATACAAACCAGAAGGAATCTTTCTGAGAAATTGCTCTGCTATGAGTGCATTCATCTCACAGAGATAAACCTTGCTTTTCATTCAGCAGGTTGGATGCACAGTTTTTGTAGAATCTGCAAAGGGATATTTTGGAGAGCATTGAGGCCTATGGTGAAAATGAAACATCTTTATATTAAACCTAGAAAGAATCTTTCTGAGAAACTGCTTTGTGATGTGTGCACTCATCTCACAGGGTTAAACCTTTCTTTGGATTCAGCAGTTTGAAAACAGGTTTATGTCTATTCTGCAAATGGATACTTGGGAGATCACTGAAGCCAATGACAAAAAAGTGAATACCCCTTGAAAAAAACTAGAAGGGATCTATCTGAGGAAACGCTTTGTGATGTTTGCATTCATCTCACAGAGATAAATCTTTCTTTTCATTCAGCAGTTTGGAAACACTGTTTTGTAGAATCTGCAAAGGGATATTTGTGAGCGCATTGAGGCCTATGGTGAAAAAGGAAATATCTTCAAATAAACACTAGCAAGAAGCATTCGGAGAAACTGCTTTGTGATGTTTGCATTCACCACACAGAGTTAATCCTTTCTTTTTATTCAGCAGTTTGGAAATCCTGTTTGTTTTTTTTCCCATTGTGCCGATGGACATATGGGAGCTCACTGAGGCCAATTATGAAAAAGCAAGTATTCCAGGAAAAAAACTAGAAGGAAACTATTTGAGAAATGACTTTGTGATGTGTGCACTCATCTCACAGAATGAAATATTAGTTTTCATGAGCAGTTCAGAAATGCTGTTTCTGTAGAATCTTTGGGAACATGTTGAAGCCTATGGTGAAAATGAAAATATTCACATAAAACTAGAAAGAAGCCCTCTGAGAAACTGCTTTGTGCTGTGTGCATTCATCTCACAGAGTTAAAAGTTTCTTTGGATTCAGCAGCTTGGAAACACTGGTTTTGTCCATTTTGTGAATGGACATTTGGGAGCTCTTTGAGGCCAATGGTGAAATAGCGAGTATCCCACTATAAAAAAAATAGAGGGATGCTGTCTGAGAAACCACTATGTGATGTGTGCATTCATCTCACAGAGTCAAACTTCACTTTTCATTGAGCATTATGAAAACACTGTTTTCACAGAATCTGTGAATTGATATTTGAGAGCACCCTGAGGCCAGTGTTGAAAAAGGAAACATCTTCAGACAAAATTTGAAAGAAGCTTTCTGAGAAATAGTTTTATGAAGTGTCCATTAATCTCACAGAGTTAAATATTTCTTTGGATTCAGCAGTTTGGAAACACTATTTTTGTCCATTCAGCAAATGGACATTTGTGAGCTCATTGAGGCCAATGGCGAAAAAGTAAATATCTGAGAATAAATACTAGAAGGAAGCTCTCTTAGAAATTGCTTTGTGATATGTGCACTCATCCCCTAGAGTTAAAATTTCTTTTCATTCAGCAGTTTGGAATTACTGTTTTGTAGTTTATGCAAAGGCATATTTGGGAGCACATTGCAGCCTAAGGAGAAAAGGAAAGTTATTCATATAAAATTGCAAAGAAACTTTCTGAGAACCTGTTTTGTGATGTGTGCCTTCGTTTAACAGAATTAAACCTTTCTTATGATTCAGTAGTTCGATAACACTGTTTATATCCATTCGGTGAATGGACATATGAGAGCTCATTCTGGCAATGGTAAAGAAGCAAATATCCCAGGTTAAAAAACAGAAGGAAGCTATCTGAGACACTGCTTTGTAATGTGTGCATTGAACTTGCAGTGTTAAAACTTTCTTTTCATTCAGCAGTTTGGAAACATTGTTTTTGTAAAATATGCAAAGGGATATTTGGTAGTGCATTGAGGCTTATACTGAAAAGGAAATATTTTCAAATAAAACTAGAAAGAGTCTTTCTGAGAAGCTACTTTTGATGTGGGCATTCATCTCACAGATTTAAACCTTTCTTTGAATTCAGCAGTTTGGAAACACTGTTTTTGTCCATTCTGTGAAAGGCAATTTGGAAGCTCACCAACGCCAATGATTAAAAACCACTTCTTTATGATGTGTTCTTTGATCTCATGGAGTCAAACCTTTCTTTGGATTCAGTAGATTGGAAACACTGTTACTGTCCATTCTGTGAATGGACACTTGGGAGCTCTTTGAGGCCAATGGCCAAAAGTGAATATCCCAGGATAAAACTAGAATGAAGCTATCTGAGAAACTGCTTTGCGTTGTGTGCATCCATCTCACAGCGCTAAACCTTTCTTTTCAATAAGCAGTTTGGAAACACTCTTTTTGTAGAATCGTCAAAGGGATATTTGGGAACACATTGAGGAATACGGTGAAAAGGAAATATCTTCAAATAAAAACTGGAAAGAACGTTTCTGAGAAACTGCTTTGTGATGTGCGCATTAATCTCATGGAGTCAAATCTCTCTTTGGATTCAGCAGTTTAGATACCCTGTTTTGTCCATTGTGTGAATGGACATTTGGGAGCTCATTGAGGTCAATGATGAAAAGTGAATATCCCAAGATTAAAACTAAAAGGTAGCTATCTGAAACACCACACTTTGATGTGTGCATTCATATCACAGAGTTAAACTTTATTTCATTCAGCAGTTTGGAAGCACTGCTTTTTTTCAATCTACAAAGGGATATTTGGGGAACATTTAGGCCTATGGTGAAAAAAGAAACGTGTTCACATAAACAGTAGAATGAAACTTTTGATAAACCTTTTGTGATGTGTGCATTCATCTCACAGA
>NW_016807985.1:11032-23430 GCF_001698545.2 Rhinopithecus bieti | reverse complement strand
CCTTTCTTTGCATTCAGCAGTTTGGAAACAATGTGTTTGCAGAATCTGCAATGGGATATTTGGGAGCGCATTGAGGCCTATTTCAGTGAAAAAGGAAATATCTTAAGATAAAAATTAGAAAGAAGCTTCCTGAGAAACTGCTTTGTGATGCTTTAATTGGCCCATTGAGTCCTACAGTGAAAAAGGAAACATCTTCAGATAAAAACTAGGAAGAAGCTTTCTGAGAAACTGGTTTGTGAAGTTTTAATTGCCCCGTTAAGTCCTATGGTGGAAAAGGAAACATCCTGAGATAAAAACTAGGAAGAAACTTTCTTAGAAACTGCTTAGTGATGTGTCCATTCATCTCACAGAATTAAAGCTTTCTGTGGATTCAGTTGTTGGGAGACACTCTTTATGTCCATTCTGTGAATGGACATTTTGGAGCTCATTGAGGCCAATGGCAAGAAAGTGAATATCCCATGATAAAAACTAGAAGGAAGTTATCTGAGAAACTGCTTCAAGATGTGTGCATTCATCTCACAGAGTTAAAAGTTTCTTTTCATTCAGAAGTTTGTAAAAACTGTTTTGTCCATCCTACAAATTAACATTTTAGAGCTCACTGAGGCCTATGGCAAAACGCAAATAACCCAGGATAAAACTATAAGGAAGCCATCTGAGTAGCTTTGTTATGCGTACATTCCTCTCACAGAGGTAAATCTTTCTTTTCATTTAAGAGGTTGGAAACACTGTTTTTAGTCTCTGTAAAGGGATATTTGGGAGTGTACTGAGGTCTATTTTGAAAAGTGAAACACCTTCAGATATAAACTAGAAAGGATCTTTCTGGGAAACTGCTTTGTGATGTGTACATTCATCTCACAGAGTTAAACGTTTCTTTTTTTTTCAGCAGTTTTGAAAGGCTGTTTTTCTCCATTCTGCAAATGGACATTTGGGAACATATTAAGGACAATGGTGAAAAGAGAATATCCCAGGATAAAACCAGAAGGAAGTGATTTCAGAAACTGCTTTGTGATGTGTGCATTCATCTCTCAGAATTAAAGCTTTCTTTTCATTCAGTACTTTGGAAACACTGTTATTTTAACATCTGCAAAGGAATAGTTGGGAGCGCATTGTGGCCTGTGGTGAAAAGGAAACAACTTCAGATAAAAGTAGAAAGAAGAATTCTGAGAAACTGCTTTGTGATTTATATATTCATCATGCATTCACCTCACAGAGTTAAACCTTTCTTTTCATTCAGCAGTTTGGAAACACTGTTTTTGTAGAATCTGCATAGGGTTATTTGGGAGTGCATTGAGGCCTGTTTTGGAAAAAGGAAACACCATCACATAAAAATTAGAAAGAAGCATTCTGATGAACTGCTTTGTAATTTGTGATTCATTGTGCATTCACCTCACAGAGTTAAACCTTTCCTTTCATTCAGCAGTTTAGAAATACTGTTTTTGTAGAATCTGCGTAGGGATATTTGGGAGTGCATTGAGGCCTGTTTTGAAAAGGAAACATCTTCACATAAAATTAGAAAGATTGTTTTGGACAAACTGCTTTGTTATGTGTGCATTCATCTCACAGAGTTAAATCTTCCTTTGGATTCAGCAGTATGAAGAAACAGTTTTTGCAGAATTTGTGAAGGGTTATTTGACAGCACATTGAGGCCTATGGTGAAAAGGAAGCATCTTCACATAAAAGTAGAAAGAAGCTTTTGGAGAAACTGCTCTGTTATGAATGCATTCATCTCACAGAGTTAAAAGTTTGTTTTCTTTCAGCAGTTTGGAAGTACAGGTTTTGTAGAATCTGCAAAGGGATATTTGGGAGCTCTTTCAGGGCTATGTTGAAAAAAAATCTTCAAATAATAACTTGAAAGAAGCCCTCTGAGAAACTGTTTTTGATGTGTGCATTCATCACATAGAGACAAACCTTTCTTTGCATTCAGCAGTTTCAAAACACTGTTTTTGTCCATTCTGCAAATGGGCATTTTGGAGCTCACGGAGGACAATGGTGAAAAGTGAATATCCCTGGATAAAACGAGAAGAAAGCTATCTGAGAAACCACCTTGTGATGTGAATGGATATTTGAGAGTTTAAAACTTTCTTTGGATTCAACAGTTTTAAAAGTTGTTTTTGTCCATTATGCAAATGGACCTATGTAACTTCATTGAGGCCAAAGGTGAAAAGCAAATATCCCATTGTAAAACTGCAAGGAAACTGCCTGAGAAACCCCTTTGTGATGTGCACATTCATCTCACATAGCTAAAACTTTCTTCTGATTCAGCAGTTTTGAAACACTGATTTGTAGAATCTGCAATGGGATATTTGGAGTGCATTGGGGCCTAAGGTGAAAAAGGAAATATCTTCAGATAAAAACTAGAAAGAGGCTTTCTAAGAAACTGCCTTGTGATGTATATCTTCATCTCACAGAGTTAAACATTTCTGTGGATTCAGCAGTTTGGAAATACAGTTTATGTCGGTTCTGCAAATGGATATTAGGGAGCTCAATGAGTCCAATGGTGAAAACGAATACCCTAGGATAAAAACTAGAAGGAAGTTATCTGAGAAACCATTTTGTGATGTGTGCATTCACCTCGCAGACATGAATGAAAGAAACCTCTCTTTTCATTCAGTCATTTGGAAACACTGTTTTCCAGAATCTGCGAAGGGACTCTTGGGAATGCATTGAGGCCTATGGTGAAAAATGAAATATCTTTAGATAAAAAATAGAAACAAGCATTGTGATAAACTGCTTTCTGATGCTTGTGTTTATCTCAGAGTGAACCCTTTCTTCTGTTGGAGCAATTTGGAAACACTGTTTTTGTAGAAAGTGTGAAGGGATATTTAGGAGAACATTGAGGCCTATGTTGAAAAAAGGAAACATTTTCACATAAAAAGGAGAAAGAAGTTTTCAGAGAAACTGCCTTGTGATGTTTGCATTCATCTCACAGAGTTAAAACTCTATTTGGAATCACCAGTTTGGAAATGCTGTTTTTGTTCATTCTGCCAATGGACGTTTGGGAGCTCATTCAGGCCAATGGTGAATAAGCAAATACATAATGATAAAAGTAGAAAATGGTGAAAACGAAATAACTTCAAATACAAACTGGAAATATGTTTTCTGATAACCTCCTTTGTGATATGTGCATTCACCTCACAGAGTTAAAGTTTTCTTTTCATTCAGCAGTTTTGAAACCCTCTTTTTGTAGTATCAGCAAAGGGATATTTGGGAGTGCATTGAGACTTATGTTGAAAAGTAAATATCTTCAGATTAGAACTAGAAAGGAGCTTTCTGAGAAACTGATTTCTGATGTGTCCATTTATCTCACAGAGTTAAACGTTTCTTTTATTCAACAGTTTGGAACCATTGTTTTTGTCCATTCTGTAAATGGACATTTGGAAGCTCATTCAGGCCACTGGTGAATAAACAAATACACAATGATAAAAAGTAGGTATCAGAGAAACTGCTTTGTGATAGGTGCATTCATCTTGCAGAGTTAAACCTATACTTTCATTCTGCAGTTTGGAAACACTGTTTCTGTAGAATCTGTGAAAGGATATTTGGGAATGCACTGAGGTCTATGGTGAAAAAGGAAACATCTTCAGATAAAAACTAGAGAGAAGCTTTCTGAGACACTGCTTTGTGATGTGTCCATTCATCTCACTGATTTCAACCTTTCTTTGGATTTAGCAGTTTGGAAACACTGTTTTTGTCCACTCTGAGAATGGACATTTTGGAGCTCATTGAGGCCAATACAAGAAAAGAGAATATCCCAGGATAGAAACTAGAAGGAAGCAATTTGAGAAACCATTTTGTAATGTGTGAACTCTTCTCACAGAGTTACACCTTTCTTTTCATTCAGCATTTTTTTTTTTGGTAGAATCTGCAAAGGGGAGTGTATGCGTACTGTTATATAGAGGCCTACAGTGAAAAAATGAAAATATTCACATGAGATAAAAAGTAAAAGAGCACCCTAGTCCTGGAGGAAAAACCCTGTCCGTTAGTATGTAATGTGCGCTAGTTGGCGCAATCACAGCAGTTTAAACAGTTCCTCATTGTTTTAACAGTTCAACACCACATGGTACTATGTCCTTTGACGATATGGTCGTGAGGCGGCTATGTACTAGACACCGCGACAATGACAAAAAGTGAATATACTTCCAGGATTTTATTGCACCATCCAAGAACGACAAGACAGCTGAAGAAACCACTTTGTGATATGTGCATTCAACTCACAGATTAAACCTTCTTTTAATCATTCACGTGTTGGGGAAACACCTCAGGTTTGACCTGTGTGAGATATCTGCAAAGGCCATCACTATTATGCGAGAGATTACAGAAATGGAGAACACAAAATGATGAAAGAAAGGAAACATCTGTGCGAGTATAAATTGTAAGATGCCTCACCTATGTATATATGTTCGTCTTGTGACCTGAAAAAATGCTTGTGATTAATATCAAATTACATTTCTTTTTCACTTCATCTAGAGGAGGAGAAGCGATTGTTGCTAAGAAGGGTATCAGCAAGCGGCGAAGCATGCAGGAAATTATATCGATCCTCTATCAATCTATGAAGGTAAGACATTGAGGGAGCTCTTTGAGTCCAAGTTGAAAATGGCGAGCCATATCCAATGTGGTAAACCTAAAGGACGCGCATTTGAGAAAGCTGGCTTGCGCGTGATGTGTGCATGCCTCAGCGTAATCTCACATAGATACACCCAGCACTAGTTCTCGTTTACGTGTTGGCAGTCTAGGGGAGCACGGACAGTGTTGGTATGTAGACATCTCTGGGGCAAGGGGAGAATATCTTTGGTGAGGGATGAAACCCCCTAGTGTGTCTCTACTAGTGCCAACATGAGTAGAAAGACAAATCAACCTCCCCTAGATCCATTCCTAAACACTTAAAATTATCCGAGCAAACAGAGCTTTAATAATCCATGAGCAGCATTTCATGGCTCCCCGAGAGAACACATCCTTGGTGAATTCAGTCCCAGCTCACCACTGGTGAGTGCTGAGGGACAACTGGAGAGTCCAATCTGTGAAGAACATTGCTGGTGAAACCTCCATGGTGAGGGGCGCGCACATGCAAGAGAGAGAGAACCGATACTATCACAGCCAGCTAAAAACAACAGACACAAGCGCGGAACAGAGTCGAGTATGAGATCCAGACGTCGCCGTGGATGAGCTTCATGCTACTTCATCAACAAGAAGAATAAACAAATAAAACTAAAATCATGATAAACCAAGAAAGAAGAATAAGAGCAACATTCAAATTTCTATAGAGAGACAAAGTGATAAGCAATGAGAATAGATGAGTAGCATTCGGTTCATACACCTTGAGGTATGGGGAAAAGAAGAGAACATCAGTAAAATAACCCACTCAGAAATGGAAACGTTTTCGCCTTTGCGTGATGTGTGCATCATCTAACAGAGTGAAACATTGCCTGATTCAGCAGCTTGGAACAGTTTTGTCCTATTCGCCACGGACATTTGGAGCTCATTCCAGGCCAATTTGAAAAAGGCAAAATCTAGTGGATAAAATCAGAAAGGAATCTATCTGAGAAACCTCTTTGTGAGGTGCCTTCATCTGCCCAGAATGAAAACTTCTTTTCGTCAGCAGCTTGAAAAACACTGTTTTGTAAAACTGTGACAGAGTATTTGGGAACACAGAGTCCCTGTGTGAAAAAGGAAACATGTTCAGATAACCACTAGAAAGAAACTTTCTGAGAAACTACTTTGTGATGTGTGCATTCCATCTCACAGAGTTAAACTTTCTTTGGATTCAGCAGCCTGGAAACACTGTTTTAGTCCATCTTGAGAATGGAACTTCAGCGTCTTCCCATAACGTGACCTTAACAAACCTACCAATACAACTTTTAATAAACAACAGGCGAGAGAGCCACTTTGTGATGTGCATTCACCTCACCATACCATCTCTTTCACTCAGCAGTTGTAAACAATGTTTTTTGTAGAAAGTAAAGGGATATTTGGGAATGCATCTGTGGACTAAAGTGAAAAAGGAGGTGTCCCTTCAGAAAAATTAGAAAAGAAACTTTTGAGAAACTGTTTGTGATGGTACATTAATCTCACAGAGTGAAGTAATCGCCTTCTGGTCGCCCAGTTGAGACACTGTTTGTCGTTCTGTGGCCCGGAGGAGGACACTTGGGAGCATCATGAGGCGCGCCACACATCCGCAAAAGTACTATTCAGCGCAACACAACAAATATCTGAGAATCGTATTGTTATGTGGGCCTTCATCTCACAAAGTTAAACTTTCTTTGTTCAGCAGTTTGGAAACCACTATTTTTGTAGAATCTGTGAAGGGGTATTTGGGAGCGCATAGAGGCCTATGGTGAGAAAAGAAATACTTCAAATTGAAACTAGAAAGAAGTTCTGAGAAACCCTTGTGATGTGTGCATTCATCACACAGAGTTAAAAACTTTCTCTGGATCACAGTTCGAGACAGCTGTTTTTTTCCCATTCTGCGAGTGGAAATTTGGTAAGCTCTTTTGAGGCCAATTTGAAAAAAGCGAATATCCAGGATAAAAACAGAAAGGAAACTGTCCTGAGAAAACGTTGTGATGTGTGATTCATCTCACAGAGTAACCTTTTCTTCATTCAGCAGTTTGGAAACAATTTTTTGTAGAATCGTGAAGGATATTTCAGAGTGCCTGAGGCATATGTTGAAAAGGAAACATCGCATAAAAATCAGAAAGAAGCTCTGAAAACCGCATGTGATGTGTGCATTCCAATCTCTTAGTTTTAACCTTCTTTTCATTCAGCACCTTTGGAAACACTGTTTTTGTACGTACAATCTGCAAAGGGATATTTGGGAGCCCATTGGGACCTATGGTGAAAAGGTAACATTTTCCAATAAAAGTAGAAAGAAGCTTTCTGATAAACTGCTTTGTGATGTGTGCCTTCACCTCACGGAATTAAAACTTTCTGTTCATTCCCATATTGGAAAAAGTGTATTTGTAGAATCTGCGAGGGGATATCAGGGAGTGCATAGAGGCCTATAGTGAAAACGGAAACATCTTCAGATTTGAACTAGAAAGAAGCATTCTGAGAAACTGGTTTGAGATGTGTGAATTCATCTCACAGAGAGTGAATTCAGCAGTTTGGAAACACAGCTTTTGTCCATTCTGTGATTGGATATATCAGAGTACACTGAGGCCAATGGTGAAACACAGAACATAGCAGAATAAAACCTAGAAGGAAGTTATCTGACAAACTACTTTTGATGTATGCATTCATCTCAAAGAGTAAAACCTTTCTTTTATTCAGTATTTTCTATGCAGTGTTTTGAAGTATCTGTGAAGGGATATTTGGGCCCAAATTGAGTCCTATGGTGAAAAGGAAACACATTCACATAAAAGTATAAAGAAGTTTTGAGAAACTGCTTTGTGATGTGCGCCTTTGTCTCACAGAGTTAAACTTTTCTTTGGATTCAGCTGTTGGGAAACACTGTTTTTGTCCATTCTGCATATGGACATTTGGGAGATCATTGAGGCCAATGGGGAAAAGCAAATATCCCAGGATAAAACTAGAAGGAAGCCATCTGAGAAACTGCTTTGTGATGTGTGCATTCATCTCACATAGTTAAGCCATTCTTTCATTCAGCTGTTTGGAAATACATTTTGTACATTCTCTGAGAGGATATTTGGGAGCGCCTTGAAGCTTATGGTGAAAAAGGAAACATCTTCACATAAAAAGTAGAAAGAGCCTTCTGATAACCTACCTTGTGATGTGTACATTCATCTCACAGATTCAAAACTTTCTTTGGATTCTGCAGTTTGCAAACACTGTTTTTGTCAAACAGTCCATTCGGTGAATGGACATTTGGGAGCTCATGGAGGCCAATGGCAAAAAAGGGAATGTCCCAGGATATACACTAGAAAGAAGCTATCTGATAAACCGTTTGATGATGTTTGCATTCATCTCATAGAGTTAAACATTTCTTTTCATTCAGCAGTTTGGAAACACTGTTTTGTATAATCTGCGAAGGGACATTTGGGAACACTTTGAGGCTTAGGGTGAAAAGGAAAATCTTCAGAAAAAACTAGAAGGAAGCTTTCTGAGAAACTTCTTTTTGATTTGTGCATTCCTGTCACAGAGTTAAACCTTTCTTTGGATTCAGCTGTTTTGGAACACTGTTTCTGTCCATTCTGTGAATGAACATTTGGGAACTCATTGAGGTCAAATGTGAAAAAGCTAATATTCCAGTATTAAAACTAGTGGGAATCTATCTGGAAAACCATTTTTGTGATCTGTGCCTTCATCTCACTGAGTTAAACCTTTCTTTTCATTTAGTAGTTTGGAAACACTGTTTTGGTAGAATCTGTGAAGGGATATTTGGGAACGCATTGAGGCCTATGGTGAAAAAAAAAATCTTCACATAAAAAGTAGAAAGAAGCTTTCTGAGAAACTGCTTTGTGATGTATTCATTCATCTCACAGAGGCAAATATTTCTTTTCATTCAGCAGTATGGAAACACTGTTTTTGTAGAATATGTGAAGGGATATTTGGGGGCATATTGAGGCCCATGGTCAAAAAGGAAACATCTTCAGAGTGAAGATAGAAAGAAGCTTTCTGAGAAAATGCTTTGTGACAAGTCCATTCATCTCACAGAGTTAAACTTTTCTTTGGATTCAGCACTTTGGAAACACTGTTTATGTCCATTCTGTAAATGGACAATTGGAAGCTCATTGAGGCCAATGGTGAAAAAGGGAATATCCCAGGATACAAACTAGAAGGAAGCTACACAAAAAACCACTATGTGATGCATGCTTTCATCTCGCAGAGTTAAACCTTGCTTTAAATTCAGCACTTTGGAAACACAGTGTGTGTAGAATCTTTGAAGGGATATTTGGGAGTGCATTGAAGGCTATGGAAAAAGGAAATAACTTAAAAAAACTAGAGAGAAGATTTCTGAGAGACTGCTTTGTGATGTGAGCATTCATCTCAGAGACTTAAACCTTTCTTTGGATTCAGTGGTTTGCAAACACTGTTATTGTCCATTCTGTGAATGGAATTTGGAGCTCACTGAGGCCACTGATGAAAATCAAATATCCCAGCATGACAACTAGAAGGATGCTATCTGAGAAACCACCTTATTGTGTATGTATTCACCTGGCAGAGTTAAAACTTTCTTTCCATTCAGCAGTGTGGACACACTGTTTTGTAGAATTTAGGAAGAGATATTTGGGAGCACATTGAGGCCTATGGTGAAAAGGGAATCATCTTAACATAAAACTTAAAAAGAAGCTTTCTGAGAAACTGCCCTATGATGTGTGCATTCATCTCACAGAGGTAAGCCTTTCTTTTGATTCAGCAGTTTGGAAACACTGTCTTTGTCCATTGTGTGACTGGAAATTTTGGAGTTTATTGAGGCCAATGGCGTAAAAGCAAATATCCTAGGATAAAAACTAGAAGGAAGTTCTCTGAGAAATTGCTTTGTGATATATGTATTCATCTTGCAGAGGTAAACGTTTGTTTTCTTTCAGCAGATTTGAAACACTGTTTTTGTAGCATCTGTGAAGGAATATTTAGGACCGCATTGAAGCCTATGTTGAAAAGAAAACATCTTCAGATAAAACTAGAAAGCAGCTTTCTGAGAAGCTGCTTTGTGATGTCTACATTCAACTCACAGAGTTATACATTTCTTTTGATTCAGCAGTTTGGAAACACTGTTTTTGTCGATTCTGCGAAGGGGCATTTGGGAGCCCATTGAGGCCAAAGGCAAAAAAGATAATATCCAGGGATAAAAACTGGTGGGAAGGTATCTGAGAAACTACTTTGTAATGTGTGCATTCATCTCATAGTGTTCAACTCTCTTTGGATTCCACAGTTTGGAAACACTGTTTCTTCCTTTCTGTGAATGGACATTTGGAGCACATTGAGGCCAACAGTGAAAAAGCGAATATCTCAGGATGAAAACTAGAAAGAGTGTATCTGATAAACTGCTTTGTGATGTGTACATACATATGGCAGAGTTAAATTTTCCTTTTCACTCAGCACTTGGGAAGCACTGCTTTGTAGAATCTGCAAAGGGATATCTGGGAGCACACTGAGGCCTATTGTGAATAAGCAAACATTCAGATTGAAATTAGAAGGAAGTTCTTTGAGAAACTGCTTTGTGATGTGTGCATTCATCTCACAGAGTTCAACATTTCTCTGGATTCAGCAATTTGGAAACCATGTTTTTTTCCTTTATATGAATGGACATTTGATAACTCATTAAGGCCAATGGTGAAAAGCCAATAGCCAACTATAAAACTAGAGGGAGGCTATCTGAGAAACAGATTTGTCATGTGTGCATTCATCTCACAGAATTATAAATTTCTTTTCATTCAGCAACTTGGAAACACTGCTTTTCTAGAATCTGTGATGGGACATTTGTGAGTACATTGAGGCCTATGATGAAAAAGGAAATATCTTCAGATAATAGCTAGAAATAAGCTTTCTGAGAAACTGCTTTGGGATGTGTGCATTCATCTCACAGAGTTAAACTTTCCTTTAGATTCAGCAGTTTGGAAATACTGTTTCTATTCATTCTGTGAATGGACATTTGGGAGCTCATTCAGGTCAAAAGTGAAAAAGCTAACATCCCATGATAAAATTAGTGAGAAGGTATCTAAGAAACCACTTTGTAATGTGTGCATTCATCTCGCAGTGTTAACCTTTCTTTGGATTCCACAGTCTGGAAACACTGTCTTCCTTTCTGTGAATGAACATTAGGGAGCACATTGAGGCCAATGTTGAAAAGCAAATATCTCAGGACAAAACTAGAAGGATTCTATCTGTGAAACAATTTCACGATGGATACATATATATAGCAGAGTTAAATTTTTTGTTTCGTTCATCAGTTTGGAAACACTGTTTTTGTAGAATCTGCAAAGGAGTATCTGGGAGCACATTGAGGCTTATCATGCCAAAGCAGACATATTCAGATAGAAACTAGAAACAAGCTGTTTGAAATACTGCTTGGTGATGTGTGCATTCATCTCACAGAGTTCAACATTTCTTTGGATTCAGGAGTTTGAAAACCATGTTTTTGTCCTTTCTACGAATGGACATTTGGGAACTCATTGAGGCCAATGGTGACAAAACCAATATCCACTATAAAAACTAGAGGGAAGCTATCTGAGAAACAGCTTTGTCATGAGTGTATTCATTTTGCAGAGGTATACCTTTCTTTTCATTCAGCAATTTGGAAACATTGTTTTTCTAGAATCTGTGAAGGCATATTTGTGAGATAATTGAGGTCTGCAGTGAAAAAGGAAACATCTTCAGATAATAACTAGAAAGAAGCATTCTGAGAAACGGCTTTGTGATGTGTGCATTCATCTCAGAGAGTTAAACTTTCCTTTGGATTCAGCAGTTTGGAAACGCTGTTTTTGTCTGATCCATGAATGGACAATTGAGAGCTCATAGAAGCCATTGGGGAAAAACATAATATCACAGGTTAAAAACTAGAAGGAATGAGTCTGAGAAAGCTCTTTGTAATGTGTCCGTTTATCTTGCAGAGTTAAGCCTTTCTTTTCATTCAGCATTTTGGAAACACTGTTTTTGTAGAATCTTCAAAGGGATATTTGGGAGTGCATTGAGGCCTATGGTGAAAACGGAAACATCTTCAGATAAACATTGGAAGGAACCTTTGTTAGAAACTGCTTTGTGATGTGTGCATTCATCTCACTGTTAAAGCTTTGTTTGTATTCAGCAATTTGAAAAACACTGTTTTTGTCAATTGTTCGAATGGACATTTGGGAGCTCATTGAGGCCATTAGGGAAATAATGAATATCCCAAGATGAAAACTAGAAGGAAGATATCTGAGAAACCTCTTTGTGATGTGTGCATTCATCTTTCACACTGAAACCTTCCTTTGGATTCAGCAGTTTGGAAATACTGTTTTTGTTCCTTCTGCAAATGGACATTTGGGAGCTCATTGAGGCCGAAGGCATAAAACTGAATTCCCAGGATGAAAATCAGAAGAAAGGAAACTGAAAAAGTGCTTTTTGATGTGTGCATTAATTTCGCAGTGTTAAAACATTCTTTTGTTTCAGCAGTTTGGAAACACTGTGTTTGTAAAATCTACAAAAGGATACTTGGGAGAGCATTGAGGTCTATAGTGAATATGGAAAAATCTTCAGATAAAAACAAGAAAGAAGCTTTCTGAGAATCTGTCTAATGATGTGTGCATTCATCTCACAGATTTAAGCCTTTCTTTGGATTCAGCTCTTTGGAAACACTGTTTTTGTATAATCTGCAAAGGGATATTTGGGATGGCATTGTTTCCTGTGGTGAAGAAAATAATCATTTTCACATAAAAACAAGAAAGGAGCTTTCTGAGTAACTGCTTTGTGATGTCTGCATTCATTTCACAGACTTAAACTTTTCTTTAGATTCAGGAGTTTGG
>NW_016807985.1:0-10630 GCF_001698545.2 Rhinopithecus bieti | reverse complement strand
GGTGAAAAAGGAAATATCAGATAAAAACTAGAAAGAAGCATTCTGAGAAACTGCTTGGTGATGTGTGCGTTCATCTCCTAGAGTTAAACATTTCTTTGGATTCAACAGTTTGGAAACACTGTTTTTGTAGAATCTGTGAAGGGATATTTGAGAGCACATTGAGTTCTATGGTGTAAAAGGAAACATCTTCAGTTAGAAACTAGAAAGAAGCTTTCTGAGAAACTGTTTTTGATGTGTGCACTTATCTCACAGAGTTAAACCTTACTTTTAATTCAGCAGTTTGGAAACACTGTTATGGTCCATTCCACGAATGGTCATTTGGGAGTTCATTGAGGTGAATGCTGAAAAAGCAAATATTCCAGGACAAAACTAGAAGGAAACTATCTGAGAAACAGCTTTATGATGTGTGCAATCACCTCATTGACTTAACCTTTCTTTACATTTAACCATTTGTAAGCACTGTTTTTATATAATCTGTGAAGGGACAAATACAGAGGGCTTTCAGTCCATTGGTGAAAAAGAAACATCTTCAGATGAAAAGCAGAAAGAAGCTTTCTGAGAAACTGCTTTGTGATGTGTGCATTCATCTCCCAGAGTTAAACCATTCTTTGGATTCAGCAGTTTGGATACACTGTTTTTCTCCATTGTGCGAATTGACAATTGAAACTCACTGAAACCAATGGTGAAAAAGCAAATATCCCAAGATAAAAACTAGAAGAGAGCAATCTGAGAAACCGCTTTGTGATGATTTGTGCATTCATTTCACAGTCTTAAACCTTTCTGTAGATTCAACATTTTGGAAACACTGTTTTTGTCCTTCTGTGAATGGACAGTTCGGAGCTCATTAGGGCCAATGCAAAAAAGCGAATATCTCAGGATAAAAAGTAGAAGGAGTCTATCTTAGAAACTTCCTAGTGCTGTGTGCATATATATTGCCGAGTCAAAACCTCCTTTTCATTCAGCAGTTTGGAAAACTGTTTTGTTTTGTAGAATCTGCAAAGGGATACATGGGAGCACATTGAAGTTTATGGTAAAAAAGGATACACTTTCAGAAAAAAACAAGAAAGAAGGTTTCTGAAAAACTGCTTTATGATTTGTTCATTCATCTCAAAGAGTTAAACCTTTCTTTGGATTCAGCAGTTTGGAAACACTGCTTTTATCCATTCTGCCAATGGACTCTTGGGAGCTCATTGAGGCCAAAGGTGAAAAATTGGAAATCCCAGTATAAAAAATAGAAGGAAGCTATCTGAGATACCACTTTGTGATGTGTGCCTTCATCTCACAGAGGTAAAGGTCTCTTTTCATTCAGCAGCTAGGAAACACTGTTTTTGTAGAATCTGTGAAGGGATATCTTGGAGCATATAGAGGCCTATGGTGAAAAAGGAAACATCTTACTATAGAAACAAGAAACAAGGTTTCCTAGAAACTGCTTTGGATTGTGTGCATTCATCTCACAGTGTTAAAAGTTTCTTTGGATTCAGTAGTTTGGAAATTCTGGTTTTGTCCATTCTGCAAATGGACTTTTGGGAGATCCTTGACATCAATGATGAAAATGAATATCCCAGGAAAAAAAAACTTGAAGGAAGCTATCTGAGAAACAACTTTGTAATGTTTGCATTCATCTCATAGAGTTAAATCTTTCTTTTCACTCAGTAGCTTGAAATCCCAGGATATCAAATTTCCTTGGAATACATATATCCTGTGAATATCTCAGGATAAAAACTAGAAGGAGTTCACCTCAGAAACCACTTTGTCATGTGTGCATATATATCACAGTTAAACTTTTCATTCAGCAATTTGGAAATCTGTGATGTGCACATTCATCTCATAGAGGTAAACTATTCTTTGATTCAACAGTTTGGGAACACCGTTTTTTTCAATTCTACCAGTAGACACTTGGTAGCTCATTGAGGTCAAAGGCAAGTTTTGAAAATCCCAGGAATAAAACTAGAAGAAAGCTTTCTGAGAAGCTGCTTTGCGAGTGTGCAGTCATATCACAGAAGTAAAACTTTCTTTTGATTCAGCAGTTTTGAACACTGTTTTTGTGGCATCTGCAAAGGGATATGTGGGAGTGCATTGAGGACTATGGTGAAAAGGAAACATCTTCAGATAGATCCTAGAAACAAGCTTTTGAGAAACTGTTTTGTGATGTCTGCATTCCTCTCATAGAGTTAAATTTTTCTTTGGATTCAGCAGTTTGTAAACACTGTTTTGGTCATATCTGTGAATGGATATTTGGGAGTTCATTGAGACCATTGGGGAAAATACCATCCCAGATAAAACTAGAAGGAAGCTATCTGAGAAACCATTTTGCAATGTGTCCATTCATCTCACAAAGTTAAACTTTTCTTTTCATTTAGCAGTTTGGAAACACTGCTTTTGTAGTATCTTCGATGGGATACTTGGGAGCACATTGAGGCCTATGTCAGTAATGGAAACTTCTTCAGATAAAAAGTAGAAAGAACCATTCTGAGAAACTGCTTTGTGATGTGTGCATTAATCTTACAGTGAAACTTTTCTTTAGATTCAGCAATTTGGAAACACTGTTTTGTTCATTCTGCCAAAGGATATTTGAGAGCACACTAATGCGAAAGTTGAAAAAGTGAATATTCCAGGAAAAAAAACTGGAAGGAAACTGTCTGGCAAACCTCTTTGTGATGTGTGCATTCATCTAGCAGAGTTAAAACTTTATTTTCATTCAGCAGTTTGGAAACACAGTTTTTGTAGAACCTGGGAAGGATGTATTTGGACATATCGAGGCCTATGTTGAAAAAGGAAACATCTTCAGATAAAAGCAAGAAAAGAACTATCTGACAAACCGATCTGTGATGTGAGCATTAGTCTCACAGAGTGAAACCTTTCTTTTCATTCAGCACTTTGGAAACACTGCTTTTGTACACTCTGTGAATGGACATCTGGGAGTTCATTAAGGACAATAGCAAAAAAGTAAATATCCCAGGATAAAAACTGAAAGGAGTGTATCTGAGAAACCACTTTGTGGGGTGTACATTCATCACTCAGAGTTAAAACTTTGTTTTCATTCAGCACTTTGAAAACACTGATTTGTAGAATCTGTGAAAGGATATTTGGAGTGCATTAAAGTCTTTGGAGAAAAATGAAACATCTTCAGATAGAAACTAGAAACAAACTTTCTGAGAAAATGCTTTGTGATGTGTGCATTCATCTCACAGACTTAAATCTTTCTTTGGATCAGCAGTTTGAAAACAGTGTTTTTGTCCAATCTGTGTTTGGACATTTGGGAGCTCTTTGAGGACAATGGTGAAAAAGTGAATAACCCAGGATAAAAACTAGAAAGAAGCTATCTGAGAAATGGCATTGTGATGTGTTCATTTGTCTCACAGAATTAAACCTTTCTTTTCATTCAGTAGTTCCTCAGAAAGCTTCTTTCTACTTTACATGTGAGCATGTTTCCTTTTTCACCTTAGTCCTCAATGCACTCTAAAATATTCCTACACAGATTGTGCAAAAATAGTGCTTCCAAATTGCTGAATGACAACAAAGGTTTAACTCTGCCAGGTGAATGCACACACAAGAAAGTGGTTTCTCATATACCTTCCTGCTAGCTTTTATCCTGGGCTATTTCCTTTTTTTCCATTGACCTCAGTGAGCTCCCAAATGTCCATTCACAGATTGTACAAAACAGTGTTTCCAAACAGCTGATTCCAAAGAAAGGTTTAACTCTGTGAGATGAATGCACACATCACAAACACTTGTTCACAATGTTTCTTTCTACTTTATATCTGAAGTTGTTTCCTATATCACCATAGGCCTCCATGTGCTCCCAAATATCCCTTCCCATATTCAACAAAAACAGTGTTTCCAAACTGCTGAATCCAAGGAAAGGTTTAACTCTGTGAGTTGAATGCACACATCAGAAAGCAGTTTATAAGAAAGTTTCTTTCTAGTTTTTATCTGAAGTGGTTTCCTTGCACACCCTAGGCTTCAATGAGCTCAAAATATCCCTTTGTAGATTCTGGAAAACTGCGTTTCCAAATTGCTAAATAAAAGAAAGTTTTAACTCTGCCAGGTAATTTGCACACATCAAAAAGTGGTTTCTCAGATAGCTTCCTTCTCGTTTTTATCCTGGGATATGTGCTTCTTCACCATTGGTCTTAATGAGCTCCCAAATGTCCTATTGCAGAATTGACAAAAACAGTGTTTCTAAACTGCTGAATCCACAGATATGTTTACCTCTGTGAGATTAATGTACAATAACAAAGCAGTTTCTCAGAAAGTTCTTTGCAGTTTTTATATGAAGATTTTCCTTTGTCACCATAGACCTCAAAGCACTCCCAAATATCCCTTCGCAGATACTACAAAAAAGTGCTTCCCAACAACTGAAAAAAAAAGAAATGTGTGTGTGAGATGAATGCACACATCACAAAGTGGTTTCTCAGATAGGATTTTCTCGTTTTATCCAGGGATATTCACTTTTCACCATTGTCCTGAGAGAGCTTCCAAATGTCCATTCACAGAACAGACAAAACAGTGTTTCCAAACTGGTGATTCCAAAGAAAGGTTTAACTGTGCGAGATGAAATGGCACAACACAAACCAGTTTGTCAGAAAGCTTCTTTCTACTTTTTATCTGAAGATGCTTCCTTTTCCACTGTAGGCCTCAATGCACTCCCAAATATCACTTCTCAGACTCTACAAAAGCAGTGTTTCCAAACTGCCAAAACAAGAAAGGTTTAACTTTGTGAGATGAATGCACACATCATAAAGTGTTTTTTGTCAGATAGCTTCTTCCTAGTTTTTATCCTGAGGTACTTGCTTTTTGCAATTGGCCTCAAAGAGGTCCCAAATGTCCATTGGCAGAATGGACAAAAAGAGTGTTTCCAAACTGCTGATTCCAAAGAAAGGTTGAACACTATGAGATGAATGCACAAATCACAAAGCAGTTTCTCACAAAGCTTCTTTCTAGTTTTTCTATGAAGTAGTTTTCTTTTTCACCCTAGGCCTCGATGCATTCACAAATATCCCTTAACGGATTCTGGAAAAACAGTGTTTCCAAATTGCTGAATAGAAAGAAAGGTTTAACTCTGCAAGATGAATGCACCCATCACAAAACGGTTTCTCAGATAGTTTTCTTCTCGTTTTTACCAAGAATATTCACTTTTCTGCCATTATCCTCAGTGAGCTACCAAATGTCCATTCACAGAATTTATAAAAACAGTGTTTTCAAATTCTTGATTCCAAAGAACGTTTTAACTCTGCAAGACGAAAGGACACATCACAAACCAGTTTATCAGAAGGCTTCTTTCTACTTTTTATCTGAAGATGTTTCCTTTTTCACTGTAGGCCTCAATGTGCTCCCAAATATCCTTTCACAAATTCTACAAAAACACTGTTTCCAAACTGATGAATGAAAAGAAATGTTTAACACTGCAAGATGAATGCACACATCACAAAGCGGTTTCTCAGATAGCTTCCTTCTGTTGTTTATCCTGGGACATTCTTTTTTTTGCTTTTTGCCTCAATGAACTCCCAAATGACCATTTGCAGAATGGACATAAACAGTGTTTCCAAACTACTGAATCCAAAGAGTGGTTTAACTCTGTGAAATGAATGGACACATCACAAAGCAGTCTCTCAGAAAGCTTTTTTCTACTTTATATCTGAAGATGTTTCCTTGTTCACCACAGGCATCAAAACAATCCCAAATAGCCCTTCACTGATTCTACAGAAACAGTGTTTCCAAACTGCTGAATGAAAAGCAAGGTTTCACTCTGCGAGATGAATGGACATATCACAAACCGGTTTTCAGACATCTTCCTTCTAGTTTTATCCTTGGATATTCAAATTTTTGCCATTGTCCACAATGAGCTCCAAAATTTCCATTTGCAGAATGGACAATAGTAGTTTTTCCAAACTGCTGAATCCAAACAAAACTTAACACTGTGAGGAAAGTGGACACATCACAAAGTAGTGTCTCAGGAAGGTTCTTCATGCTTTTTATATGAAGATATTTCCTTTTCAGTATAGGCCTCAGGGCACTCCCAAATATAGCTTCACAGTTTCGACAATAACAAGGTTTCCAAACTGCTGAATCCAAAGAAAGGTTTAACTATGTGAAATGAATGCACACATCAGAAAACAGTTTCTCAGAAATTTTCTTTCCTGTTCTTATCTGAAGATTTCTCCCTTTTCACCATAGGCCTCAATGAGCTACTAAGTACACCTTTGCAGATTCTAAAGAACAGTGTTTCCAAACTGCTGAATGAAAAGAGATGTTTATCTCTGTGAGGTGAATGCACACATCACAAAGCAGTTTCTCAAATAGCTTCCTTCTCATTTTTATCCTGGGATAATCCCTTTTCCACCATTGGCCTCAGTGAGCTCCCAAATGTCTATTCACAGAATGGACAAAAACAGTGTTTCCAAACAGCTGATTCCAAAGAAAGGTTGAACTCTGTGAGATGAATGTACAAATCACAAAGCAGTTTCTCACACAGCTTCTTTCTAGTTTTTATCTGAAGTAGTTTCCTTTTTCATCCTAGGCCTCAATGTGCTCACAGATATCCCTTTGTAGATTCTGGAAAAAAAGTGTTTCAAAATTGCTGAATAAAAAAAGGTTTAGCTCTGGAAGGTGAATCCCACGTCAGAAACGGGCTTCTCAGATAGCTTCCTTCTAGTTTTTTTCCTTGGATATTTTGTTTTTCACCTTTGGCCTCTGTGAGCTCCCAAAAGACCATTTGCAACATGGACAAAAAAAGTGTTTCCAAACTGCTGACTCCAAAGAAAGGTTTACCTCAGTGAAATGAATGCGGACATAATAAAGAGTTTTCAGAAAGACTATTTCTACTTTTATCTGAAGATGTTTCCTATTTCACCAGAGGCCCCAAGGTACTCCAAAATATCCCTTCGCAGAGTCTAACTGCTGTGTTAGAATCTGTAGCAGTGTTTGCAAACTGCTGAATGAAAAGAAAGGTTTAACTCTTTGAGATGAATGCTCACATCACAAACCATTTTCACAGAAAGCTTCTTTCTAGTTTTTATCTGAAGTAGTTTCCTTTTTCACCTCATATCTCAATGTGCTTCTCAAATAAATATCCCTTTGCAGATTCTGGAAAAAAGTGTTTCCAAATTTCTGAACGAAAAGAAAGGTTTAACTCTGACAGGAGAATGCACACATGGGAAACATTTCTCAGATAGCTTCCTTCTCAGTTTTATCCAGGGATATTCACTATTTTGCCATTGCCCTCAGTGATCTCCCAAATGTTCATTCACAGAATGGAAACAAACAGTGTTTCCAAACTGGTTATTCCAAATAAAGGTTTAACTCTCTGAGATGAATGCACACATCTCAAGGCAGTTTCTCTGAAAGCTTCTTTCTCCTTTTATGTGAAGATTTTCCTTTTCCACCATAGGCCTCAATGTGCTCCGAAATATCCCTTCACAGATTTTACAAAAACAGTGTTTCCAAACTGATAAATGAAAAGAAAGTTTTAACTCTGCAAGATGAATGCACACATCACAAAGCAGTTTCTCAGATAGCTTCCTTCTAGTTTTTATCCTGGGATATTCGTATTTCAGCCATTGGCCTCGATTACCTCCAAATGTCCTTTCACAGCATGGACATAGACAGTGTTTCCTAGCTGCTGTTTGCAAAGAATCATTTAACTCTGTGAGATGAATGGAAACATCACAAAGCAGTTTCTCAGAAAGATTCCTTCTAATTTTTTTCTGAAGATGTTTCCTATTTTCCATAAGCCTCAAGGTGCTCCCAAACATCCATTCACAGATTCTACAAAAACAGTATTTCCAAACTGTGGAATCCAAAGAAGGGTTTAACTCTGTGAGATGCATGCACATGACAAAGCAGTTTCTCAGAAACTTTCTTTCTAGTTTTATGTGACTATGCTTCCTTTTTCACCTTAGGCCTCAAAGAGCTCCCCAAATTCCCTTTGCAGATACTAGAAAAACAGTGCTTCCCAACTGTTGGAAGAAAAGAAATGTTTATATCTGTGAGACAAATGCACATGTCACAAACTTGTTTCTCAGATATCTTCCTTGTGTTTTTTATCCTAGGATATTCATTATTTTGCTTTTGGTCTCAGTGAGCTCCAACATGTCCATTTGCAGAATAAACAAAAACAGTTTTTCCAAACTGCTGTATCTAAAGAAAGGTTTAACTCTGTGAGATGAATGGACACATCACAAAGCAGTTTCTCAAGCTTCTTTCTACCTTTTATCTGAAGATGTTCTCTTTTTCTCCTAGGACTCAATGTGCTCCCAAATTTCCCTTCATAGATTTCACAAAGCATTTTTTCAAACTGCTGATTCCAAAGAAAAGTTTAACTCCATGAGATGAATGCACACATCACAAAACAGTTTCTCAGAAAACGTCTTTCTACTTTTTATATGAAAATGTTTCCTTTTTCACTATAGGCCTCAACACACTCCCAAATATCACTTCACAGATACTACAAGAACAGTGTTTGCAAACTGCTGTATGAGAAGAAAGATTTGACTCTGTGAGATGAATACACACATCACAAAGTGGTTTCTCATATAGCTTCCTTCTAGTTTTTGTTCTGATATGTTCCCTTTTTTACCCACAGGCCTCAGTGTACTGCCAAATATCCCAATTTGGAAAAGTCGTGTTTCCAAATTGTTGAATGGAAAGAAAGGTTTAACTCTGCCAGGTGAATGGACACAATGTGAAGTGGTTTCTAAAATAGCTTTCTTGTAGTTTTAATCCTGGGATATTCACTTATTTGCCATTGACCTCAGTGAGCTACAAAATGTCCATTTGCACAATGGACAAAAACAGTGTTTCCAATCTGCTGATTCCAAAGTATGGTTAAACTCTGTGAGGTGAATGCATACATCACAAAGTAGTTTCTCACAAAGCTTCTTTCTGCTTTTATCTGACAATGTTTCCTTTTCACTAGAGGCATCAATGCACTCTCAAATATCCCTTCGCATATCCTACAAAAGTGTTTCCAAACTGCTGAATGAGAAGAAAATTTAACTCTGTGAGATGAATGCAGACATCAAAAGTAGTTTTCAGATAGCTTTCTTCTAGTTTTTATCCTGGGATATTCGTTTTTTTGCCGTTGTCCTCAGTGAGCTCCCAAATGTCCATTAGCAGAATGGACAAAAACAGTGTTTCCAAACTGGTTTAATTTTGTGACATGAATGCACACATCAACAGCAGTTTCTCACAAATGTTCTTTCCACTTTTTAATTTCAAGATGTAGCCTATTTCACCATTGGTCTCAGTATGTTACCAAACATCCCTTTGAAGATTCTACAAAAGCAGTGCTTACAAACTGTTGAATCCAAGGATAGTTTTAACTCTGTGAGCTGAATGTACACATCACAAAGCAGTTTCTCAGAAAGCTTCTTTCTAGTTTTTATCTGAATTAGTTTCCTTTTCACCCTAGGCCTCAATGCACTCACAGATATTCCTTTGCAGATTCTGGAAAAACAGTGTTT
Organism: Rhinopithecus bieti; assembly: GCF_001698545.2. Taxonomy (NCBI): domain Eukaryota; kingdom Metazoa; phylum Chordata; class Mammalia; order Primates; family Cercopithecidae; genus Rhinopithecus; species Rhinopithecus bieti. The sequence continues at coordinate 1,166 of NW_016807985.1, read as the reverse complement.
CCAAATTGCTGAAGAAAAAGAAAGGTTTAATTCTGCCAGGTGAATGCACACAACACAAAGTGGTTTCTCAGATCACTTCCTTCTATTTTTTATCCTAGGATATTCACTTCTTCGCTATTGGCCTTAATGAGCTCTCAAATATCCATTCACAGAATGGAGAAAAGCTGTGTTTCCAAACTGCTGAATCAAAAGAAAGTTTCAACTCTGTGAGATGAAAGCACATATCACAAAGTAGTTTCTCAGAAAGCTTCTTTGTAGTTTTATGTGAACATGTTTCCTTTTCACTATAGGCCTCAAAGCACTCCCCAATATCCCTGTGAAGATACTTAAATAAAGTGCTTCACAACTACTGAAGGAAAAGAAATGTTTATCTCTGAGAGATGAATGCACATGTCACAAAGCAGTTTCTCAGATAGCTTCCCTCTAATTTTTGTTCTTGGATATTTGTTTTTTTCACCATTGGCCTCAGCGAGTTCCCAAAGGTCCATTTGCAGAATGGACAAAAACAGTGTTTCCAAATAGCTGATTCCAAAGAAAGGTTTAACTTCATGGAATGAATGTGAACACCTCAAAGCAATTTCCCCAAGAAATTCTTTCTACTTTTTATCTGAAGATGTTTCCTATTTCACCATAGGCCTCAATGCACTTCCAAATATCCCTTCACAGATTTTACAAAAGCAGTGTTTCTCAAATGCTGAATCCAAAGAAAAATTTAACTCTGTGAGATGAATGCAAACATTACAAAGCATTTCTCGGAAAGCGTCTTTCTAGTTTTTGTCTGAAGTAGTTTTTTGTTTTTTTTGATTTTTCACCCTAGGCCTCAATGCACTCACAAATATTCCTTCCTAGATAGTGGAAAACCACTGTTTACAAGTTGCTGAATGAAAATAAAGGTTTAACTCTGCAAGGTGAATGAAGACATCACAAAGTTATTTTTTCAGATAGCTTCCTTCTAGCTTTTATCCTGAGTTATTTGCTTTATCGCCATTGGCCTCTAATGGATATTGACTGCTAATGGACATTTGGGATCTCATTGAGGCCATTAGTGAAAAAGCGAATATCCCAGTATAAAAAATAGAAGGAATCTATCTGAGAACCTGCTTTGCAATGAGTACATTCACCTTGCATATTTAAACCTTTCTTTACAGTTTAGAAACACTGCTTTT
>NW_016807984.1:26930-37749 GCF_001698545.2 Rhinopithecus bieti | reverse complement strand
TGCCCACAAGAGAAAGCAGGAAAGATCTAAAATCAACACCCTAACATCATATTAAAGGAACTAGAGAAGCAAGAGGAAACAAATTTAAAAGCTAGCAGAAGGCAAGAAATAACTAAGATCAGAGAAGAACTGAAAGAGATAGAGACACAAAAACCCATCAAAAAAATCAATGAATTCATGAGCTGGTTTTTGAAAAGATCAATAATATTGATAGATCACTAACAAGACTAATAAAGAAGAATCAAATAGATGCAATAAAAAATAATTAAGGGGATATCACCACCGATCCCACAGAAATACAAACTACCATCAGAGAATACTATAAACACCTCTATGCAAATACACTAGGAAATCTAGAAGAAATGGATAAATTCCTGGACACATACACCCTCCCAAGACTAAATCAGGAAGAAGTTGAATCTCTGAATAGTGCAGTAATAGGCTCTGAAATTGAGGCAATAATTTTTTTTTGTTTGTTTGAGATGGAGTCTCACTCTGTCTCCCAGGCTGGAGTGCAGTGGTGTGATCTTGGCTCACAGAAACCTCTGCCTCCCAAGTTCAAGCGATTCTCCTGCCTCAGCCTCCCGAGTAGCTGGGATTACAGGTGCGTGCCACCATGCCCAGCTAATTTCTTGTATTTTTAGTAGAGACAGCGTTTCACCGTATTAGCCAGGATGGTGTCAATCTCCTGAGCTCATTATCTGCCTGCCTTGGCCTCCCAAAGTGCTGGGATTACAGGCATGAGCCACCGTGCTTGGCCAAGGCAATACCTAATAGCCTACCAACCAAAAAAGTCCAGGACCAGACAGATTCACAGCTGAATTCTACCAGAGGTACAAAGAGGAGCTGGTACCATTCCTTCAGAAACGATTCCAATCAATAGAAAAACAGGGAATCCTCCCTAATTCATTTCATGAGGCCAGCATCATCCTGATACCAAAGCCTGGCAGAGACACTACCAAAAAAAAAAAAAAAAAAAGGGAATAAAAAAATAAAAAAAATTTAAAATTAAGAAAGAGAGAGAGAGAGAGAATTTTAGACCAATATCCCTGATGAACATCAATGCAAAATCCTCAATTTTTTTTGGATTAAAAAAAAACGAATCCAGCAGCACGTCAAAAAGTTCATCCACCATGATCAAGTCAGCTTCATCCCTGGGAGGCAAGGCTGGTTCAACATATGCAAATCAATAAACGTGATCCATCACATAAACATAAACAGAACCAACAACAAAAACCACATGATTATCTCAACAGATGCTGAAAAGACCTTCAACACATTCAACAGCCCTTCTTGCTAAAACTCTCTAAACTAGGGATTGATGGAACGTATCTGAAAATAATAAGAGCCATTTATGACAATCCCACAGAAATATCATATTGAATGGGCAAAAACTAGAAGCATTCACTTTGAAAACCGGCACAAGACAAGGATGCCCTCTCTTACCACTCCTATTCAACATAGTGTTGGAAGTTCTGGCCAGGGTAATGAGGTAAGAGAAAGAAATAAAGGGTATTCAATTAGGAAAAGAGGAACTCAAATTGTCCCTGTTTACAGATGACATGATTGTATACTTAGAAAACCCCATCATCTCAGCCCAAAATCTCCTTAAGCTGATAACCAACTTCAGCAAAGTCTCAGGATACAAAATCAATGTGCAAAAATCACAAGCATTCCTATATACCAATAACAGAGCCATATCATGAGTGAACTCCCATTCACAATTGGTACAAAGAGAATAAAATACCTAGGAATCCAACTTACAAAGGACGTGAAGGACCTCTTCAAGAACTACAAACCACTGCTCAACAAAATAAAAGAGGACACAAATAAATGGAAGAGCATTCCATGCTCATGTATAGGAAGAATCGATATCATGAAATGGCCCATAGCCGGCCATAGGTTAATTTATAGATTCAATCAATGCCATCCCATCAAGCTACCAAATGGCTTTCTTCACAGAATTGAAAAAACTAATTTATAAGTTCATAGGATACTAAAAAGGAGCTCATATGGCCCAAGACAATCTCTAAGCAAAAGAGCTAAAGCTGAAGGCATTTACACTACCTGACTTCAACTATATCTACAATGCTACAGTAACCAAAAAAGCAGGACATCTGGGTACCAAAACAGGATATATATGACCAATGGATACAGAACAGATGTCCTCAGGAAATAAACATCTACAACCATCTGATCTTTGAAAAACTAGACTAAAAACAAGAAGTGGGAAAGGATTCTCTATTTAATAAATAGTGCTGGGAACCTGGCTAGTCTACATAGAAAAGCTAAAATTGGACCGCTTCTTTACACCTTTATACAAAAATTACTCAAGGTGGATTAAAGACTTAAGTTAAACCATAAAAACCCTAGAAGAAAACCTATGTAAATACATTTTCAGTTGACATAGGCTGGGAAAGGACTGTCATGACTAAAACACCAAAAGCAATGGCACTAAAAGCCAAAATAGACAAATGGGATCTAATTAAAATAAATCATGCTACTATAAAGACACATGCACACTATGTTTATTGTGGCACTATTCACAATAGCAGAGACTTGGAACCAACCCAAATGTCCATCAGTGATAGACTGGATTAAGAAAATGTTGGCACATTCATATATACCAGTGGAATACTATTGCAGCCCATAAAAAAGGTATGGAGTTTGCGTCCTTTGTAGGGACCATGGGTGCAGCTGGACAACCATTCATTCTTGGGACTGTCACAAAGATGAGAAAACAAACACCGCATGTGTCGTCACTTCATAGTGGGATACTGAACAATGAGATCCTTGGACTCGGGAAGGGAACATCACACACTGGGCCTATCATGGGGAGGGGGGAGGAGGGGAGGGATTGCTTGGGGAGTTTATACAGATATAAATGATGAGTTGCGGGTGCTGACAGTTGATGGGGTGCAGCCACACCAACATGGCACAAATATACATATGTAACAAACCTGCCAAGTTATGCACATGTACCCTAGAACTTAAGTATAATTAAAAAAAAAAAAAAAAAAGAAATGTGGCACTATACACCATTGGGAATATCTATGCAACCATAAAAAGGATGAGTTCATGTCCTTTGCATGGACATGGATGAGTTCTGGAAACCATCTTCTTCAGCAGAACTATCACAGGATAGAAACCAACACCGCATGTTCTCATTCAATAGGTGGGAATTGAACACTTGGCACTTGGAACAGGGCAGTTGGAATCATCACACACCGGGGCCTGTCGGGGGGTGGGGAGCTGGGAGAGTGATAGCATTAGGAGAGATACCTAATGTAAATGAGTTGATGTGTGCAGCAAACCAACATGGCACATGTATACTTATGTATCAAAGCTGCACTTTGTGCACTTGTACTCTAGAATTTAAAGTATAACAATAATAAAATAATCACAAGTAGCAGACTACAAAATAATAATGAACTACTTTACAGTTTTATTCATTATAAACTAACATCTTTTTCCTGGCTTAAATTATTTTTTGTACGGTTTTATACATTCACACACATAGAACAATAAAAGAATATCCAATTATTTAATTTTAGTTGTCTTTATTAATATAAATGTTAAAAATGATCTTTTTTTTTTTCTGTTTGAAAAGGGCTTTTATTGTTGTACTCAAGAGTGTTATTTCTGGAGACAAAGTTGCCTGTGCTTTAATAGGCATTTTCTAGGAAGAATCCGAACCATAAGCCATAAAATTTTACATTAATAAATTCAAGACAAAGCAAAAAGTATAGATTTGCTTTCAGCATTTTTGAGATGTTTTTCTATTAATCATGCTATTAAAATAAGTTTTGTTTGAATAATTGCTTTTCTGATAATATGTGCAAACACACACAAACACACTCACTTCATAATTTTCTTACACCTAAGGTTTATCTTCAGAGTAATTTGTGTAGTTAACTCCATGTAAATTGACACTGAAAGTCTGTATGTTTGCAGGCAGAGAGACCACATGTTCAAAGAAAACTATATAACAAATATTTATTAATTTTTCAGGACTCAGAAATGTAAGAATTTTTTTATATTTCTTTCTCTTTTTTTGAGATAGAGTCTCACTCTGTCACCCAGGCTAGAGTGCAGTGGTGTGATCTCAGCTCACTGCAACCTTCCCTCTGGGATTCAAGCGATTCTCCTGCCTAAGCCTCCAGGCGTGCGCGACATGTCCAGGTAATTTTTATATTTTTAGTAGAGATGGGGTTTCACCTTGTTGGCCAGGCTGATCTTCAACTATTGACCTCAGGCAATCCACCTGCTTCACTAAATTATGCACTAAAAGTGTATAATTACACTGTTTGCAATACAAATGATAAATGCTAGAGGTGGTGGATATCTTATTTACCCTAATGAAATTTCTACATATTGTATGCCTGAATCAAAATACGCCATACAAGGCATAAATATATACACATACTATATACCCACAAATACTAATAATAAATTTCAATAAAAAAATAGGGAGGGTGCAGTGGCTTATGCCTGTAATCCCAGCACTTTGGGAGGCCAAGGTGGGCAAATCACCTGAGGTCAGGAGTACGTGACCATCCTGGCCAACATGGTGAAAATCATCTCTACTAAAAATACAAAAATTAGCCAGGCATGGTGGCGCACACCTGTAATCCAAGAACTCCCAGGTTCAAGCAATTCTTCCTCAGGCTCCTGAATAACTGGGATTACAGGCATGCACCACCATGCCCAGTTAATTTTTGTATTTTTAGTAGAGATGGGGTTTCTCCATGTTGGTCAGGCTGGTCTTGATCTCCTGACCTCAAGCGATTCACCTGCCTCAGCCTCCCAAAGTGCTAGGATTACAGGCATGAGCCACTACGTCCGGCCCATACAACTTTATATTTAAAAAACCATAAACATTATATTAAAACCTGTCTAAACTAATAAATACACCTAGCCGTATTTTAATAGTTTTAACTATAATTAATTTCTTTCTCTCACTATAATGTAGAAAAGCATTACTCTGAAACCCCACCTTATTTTTTATCTTTGTTTATTAATAAAGTAATTCATGGTTTTTGAAAAAAAGTTTTAAGATGTTCTGCATACATGTTAATGTAGGTTAGGTCATTCAACAGACATTCAAAGCATCAACATTGTCACAGGCTAGAATTATACAAATGAGAACATGAACCCCCACCTTATACATTACTTAATATAAGTTAACTACAAAAACCCTCTCCACTTATGTTTTCATCATGCATCTTACATTTTAATGTCCTTACTCTCTCATAGAAAAGGTCATACATAATGCCCAACTAATAAAAAACAATCTCTAATATCTCTAATGCAGCATCAATTGATCATATGCTTTCACATGTGAATACAATAGGAATAAAACAACAGCATAAAGCAGTGTGAAAGCTGTATTACATCATTCACTTTTCAAAAAATTTTTTCAAGGAAACAAGTATACTTTCAATGTAATTACAGTGCCTCAAAAATCTACTTTTTTAAAAGTTATGTAGAAATAATTTATCTAACAGCTGTAGCTGTGGATTAGTTTTTATACTCAAAATTCTGATTTAGTGTAATGTCTGAAGTGTCAGAGCCTTAATTATTCTATCAAAAATTCTCTGATATTTACATAGAATCAATTTTGAATTAAATAGTTTTCGTATTTGCTGCATCTGCAAAATATATTTTAGTATAAACCCTCTGGTGTTTTCTAAGCTGTAGTTTTTGGAAAAAAAAAAGTCTTTCCAAATTCATTACATTTGCAGGACTATTCTCAATATAAATTTCCTTGATTCCCTCAAACAAAGCTTGAGCAACTGCTTCAGGGCTTTCCTCTAGTACAAAATGTGGGCAATAAGATCTGTGACACAAGTAAAGGCACTACTACCCCCTTTATATTCATAATGGCTGTCTTCAGAATAAATATTCTTCTTCACTTTAAAGGCTTATATTTTCTGAAAGATTTTTTGACAGTAATTGCATTTAATGCTTTATTAACTATGAACCTTCTTCTGTTGAGTAAGATATGAGTAGGCATTAGTGGTTTTTCCATATCCTTTGTATGTGTACAATTTTTCTCAAGGATAAGAGCTTTCCTGTGAAATACGCTGTAAGCACTAATAAAATATTTTGCCACATTCTTCACACAGGAGTTTTGGAAGTATGAATTATATTACCTACAATCATGTGTGACAACCATATAAACGCTTTGTCAGGTTTTATACATTTCTAGGGTCTCACACTAGTATAATTTATTTTTACATATAGGGAATTTGGAGGTGTTGGTAAAAGCACTGTTCCATCTTTCAGGTTTGCAGGGTTCCTCTTCAGCATGAATTATCACCATGTCTCTTAAGAATTAAGAACTTGTAGCCAGGCATGGTGACTCACACCTGTAACCCCAGCACTTTGGAAGGCCAAAGCAGGTAGATTACCTGAGGTCAGGAGTTCGAGAGCAGCCTGGCCAACATTGTGAAACCCCATCTCTACCAAAAATACAAAAAATTAGCCAGGCATGGTGTTGGGCACCTGTAATCCCAGCTACTTGTGAGACTGAGGCAGAAGAATGGCTTAAACCCAGGAGGCAAAAGTTGCAGTGAGCCAAGATCGTGCCATTGCACTCCAGCCTCGGTGACAAGAGTGAAACTCCATCTCAAAAAAAAAAAAAAAAAAAAAAGGAATTGAGAACTTGTTATAGGCTTTGCCACATTCTTCACACGTGTAGGGTTTCTGTTTGGTATGAATTATGTGTAATAAGGGTTGAGAATTTCCTTAAAAAGCTTTGTCACATTCTTTATATTTGTAGGGTTTATGTTCGATATAAACTTTCATATTTAGTCAGAGTCGAGGACTGGTTAAAGGCTTTCCCACATTCAACACATTCATAGGGTTTCCCTCCAGTATAAATTATCGTATGCTAATTAAAAGTGGAGGAACATTTAACAGATTTGTCACATTCTTCACTATGTAGGGTTTTCGTTCAATATGAATTTTCTTATGTTTATTAAGGTCTGAGGACCAGTTAAAAGCTTTGCCACATTCTTCACATTTGTAAGGTTTCTCTCCAGTATGAATTCTCTTATGTGTAGTTAGAGTTGAGGATGCAGTAAAGGATTTGCCACATTCTTCACATTTGTAGGGTTTCTCTCCAGTATGAGTTCTTTTATGTTTAGAGAGGATTGAGGGCCAAGTAAAGGTTTTGCCACATTCATCGCATTTGTAGGGTTTCTCTCCAGTATGAATTTTCTCATGTGAAAAAAGGGTTGTGGAATGGTTAAAGGCTTTGCCACATTCTCTACATCTGTAGGGTTTCTCTCCAGTATGAAGTATCTTATGTGTAGTAAGGTGTGAGGATAGGTGAAAGGCTTTGCCACAATCTTCACATTTATAGGGTTTCTCTCCTGTATGAATTCTCTTATGTATAGTAAGGTTAGAGCAGTGCTTAAAGGATTTGCCACATTCTTCACATTTGTAGGGTTTCCCTCTAGTATGAATTTTCTTATGTGTAGTAACGTGTGAGGGGTGCTTAAAGGCTTTGCCACATTCTTCACATTTGTAAGGTTTCTCTCCAGTATGAACTATCTTATGTATAGTAAGGTCTGTGGATCGGTTGAAGGCTTTGCCACATTCTTCACATTTGTAAGGTTTCTCTCCACTATGAATTTTCTTATGTGTAGTAAGGTTTGAGGACTGCTTAAAGGCTTTGCCACATTCTTCACATCTGTAGGGTTTCTCTCCGGTGTGAATTCTCTTATGTGTAGTAAGGTTTGCAGATTGGTTAAAAGCTTTGCCACATTCTTCACATCTGTAGGGTTTCTCTCCAGTATGAATTTTCTCATGTGTAGTAAGGGTTGAGGACCGGTTAAAAGCTTTGCCACATATTATACATTTGAAAAGATGTATTACAGTATGTCTTATCTTATATGTGTTTGAATTTGAAAACTTAGGAAAGACTTTTCCATATTTATCACATTGAAATATTTTTTTCTGGGTAGTTGTCAAACATTGGTTAAGTCCATTATAACCTCCTTTGTGCACCTTATGCTCACCCATGCTTTTACAGCCTTTTTTTAACTGTAAATTGTCATGTCTGCATTTTTCATATCTTCTCAGTATCACTTTTTGTAAAGACTCTTGTATGCTCTTCTCTGGCCAAAGGTCTTGGGCAAAATGAGAACTCATAACTAAAAGAAACAACAAAAACACATTACTTCAATTGTTAGACTCAGATAAATACACTTTACAAATCTAACCTATAAAATTCTACAAACTACATAAGCAAGATGACATAGCAGAATACCACCAACTCTAATTTCTTCCTGGACATATAAATGTAATAAAAACATGCTGACAAAAATAAAATTGTAAAAAATTTATAAATGAGTTAAGTGTGTGAAGGGCCCCAGGTGAGCAGAATGCAAACAGCCACATAGAAGAAAAAGAAAGCTCTGTTAGTTACACCCAACACAGCTCTTCCTGCTGCCCAGTATAACATTGTGCTTTTAAAAGTAAATTGCTGGTTGGGCATGGGGACTCACGCCTGTAATCACAGCACTTTGGGAGGCTGAGGTGGGTGGATCATGAGGTCAGGAGTTCAAAACCAGCGTGGTCAAGATGGTGAAACCTTGCCTTTACTAAAAATACAAAAAATTAGCGGGCATGGAAGCGGGCACCTTTAATCCCAGCTACTCGGTAGGCTGTGGGAGAGAATGGCTTCAACCAGGGAGGCAAAGACTGCAGTGAGCCAAGATTGCACCACTGCACTCCAGCCTGGCGACAGAGCGAGACTCCATCTCAAAAAAAAAAAAAAAAAAGGAAATTGTTGGCCAGGCAAGATGGCTCATGCCTGTAACTCCAGAACTTTGGTAAGGCAAAGCAGGTGGATCACCTGAGGTCAGGAGATTGAGATCAGCCTGACCAACATGGTGAAACCCCATCTCAACTAAAAATACAGAAAATTAGCCAGGCATGGTAACAAGTACCTGTAATCCTAGCTACCTGAAGGCTGAAGCAGGAGAATTGCTTCAACTGTGGAGGCAGAGATTGTAGTGAGCTAAGATTATGCCCCTGCACTCCAGCCTAGGTAAGAGAGTGAGACTCTGTCTCTCACACACACACAAATGTAAATTGCCAACTCCTGGTTTCTTTTTTTGAAATAAGAAAAATATTGGCACATACATCTTTATTTCTGGTTTCTATGAACTTTTTTAGACACCAGATAATGTCTCCCATAACATAAAATGCTGAAAGAAATAGTGATATACGTTAGAATGACAGTTTTCGAGTCTGCTGAGTCTAAAGGTAAATGTTACAGAAGCAGAGAAACTTCAGTAACCCAAACAGGGAATGGCTGTAACAAGTGATTACTGATTATTAAGAAGAAATATGAATAAGCCGATTTAACTAAACAATAAATATAACATTTTAGATAAGACACATCCTAAAAACATGTTTGAGAAATTCCCAGAATCTCTAGCCAAGACAATTGATTTCAGATGACACAAGGACAAACCTATTATTATAAAGATTGGAACAGGTAGCTTCTTGTTAATATATGAATCTCAATCAAAGATTACAAAGTATACAAAATATTCAGGCAACACGGCCCATCAAAAAAGTTATACAGTTTTCAAAAGTGACTATAAAAAGTGATATAAAGTAATTTTAAAAATTCAGAATAAATTGAATGGGCCAGGCTTTGAGGCTCATTCCTGTAATTCTAACACATTGGGAAGTCAAGGTGGGAAAATCACATGAGGTCAGGAGTTTGAGACCAGCCTGGCCAACATGATGAAACCCTGTAACTACTAAAAATACAGAAATTAGCTGGGTGTGGTGGCATCTGCCTGTATTCCCAGCTACTTGAGAAACTGACATACAAGAATTGCTTGAACTCAAGACGGGAAGGTTGCAGTGAGTGAAGATTGTACCACTGCTAGCCAGGCTGGGCAACAGAGCAAGACTGTATGAAAAAAAAAAAAGGACAGGAACAGTGGCTCAGGCCTGTAATCCCAGCACTTTGGAAGGCTGGAGTGGGTGGATCATTTGGGGTCAGGAGTTCAAGATCAGCCTGGCCAACAGAGTGAAAGCCTGTCTCTACTAAAAATACAAAAATCAGCCAAGTGTGGCAGCATACACCTGTAATCCCAGCTACTAGGAGGCTGAGGCAGGAGAGTCACTTGAACCTGGGAGGGGGAGATTGCAGTGAACCAGGATCATGCCACTGCACTCTAGCCTGAGCAACAGAGTGAGACTATGTCTCAGAAAATAAATAAATCAATAAATAAATTGGATCTTTTAGAGGTTTTATGTGATCCCCTAGATACCACTAAGAAAATATCTATCTAGATACACAAAAGAAAATAAGAAAAATAATTGAAAGCATACCAATACAAAAATTTAAAAAACACACAAAAAGGAAGAGAAAAAACAAAGATAAAATAATCAAATAAAACAATTAATAAAATAACATTAGCTAGGCGCAGTCGCTCACGCCTGTAATCCCAGCACATCCCAGCGAGGCCAAGGTGGGTGATTCACTGGAGGTCAGGAGTTCAAGACCAGCCTGGGCAAGATGGCATAACTCCATCTCTACTAAAAATACCAAAAATTAGCCAGTCGTGGTGGTGGGTGCCTGTAATCCCAGCCACTCAGGAGGCTGAGACAGGAGAATTACTTGAACCCTGGAGGCAGAGGTTGCAGTGAGCCAAGATTGTGCCATTTCACTCCAGCCTGAGTGACAGAGCGAGACTCTGTCTCAAAATAAATAAATAAATAAATAAATAAATAAATAACATTAGTAAGGTTTTCTCTTTCAGAAAACTATATATATATATATATT
>NW_016807984.1:20670-25545 GCF_001698545.2 Rhinopithecus bieti | reverse complement strand
GCGTCAGTGTCCACGGTGAGCCGCCCGTGTGCCGGCAGGGGCCGAACAAGGGGGCCGGAAGCAGAACCAGCCCCCAAGGTCCACTTTTCTGCTGGTGTCGGGCAAACTAAAGGCAAAGAGAGAAAGGAAGAAAGCCCACGGGAAAGGTCCCCCAGCGATGATCCTTGTCTGCCTATGAGGTGGCACCAGCCCCCCAGCCCTGATGAAACTTTGCAGCCAAGAATTGAGGTCTCGCCTCTGCAGCACGGCCGGTGCTTGCTCTTGGGACTGGCACGGTGTCTTCCCGAGCCAGCGGAGGGTGGTGCAGTGGGTCCTTCTAGACTGGGGGCCAGGTGGGGAAGGAGGGAGCCCGTCTTCCACGGGGCCTGGCTTGCACTATTTCCACGTGGCTGACTGGGGGATGGAGCGGGGTGGGATTATGTCCAGGAGGTACTCTCGCTGGCGGTCCACGGCCAAGGAGCTCTTGTGCACCACCAGGCTTGGGCTGACAAACGCAAGGGTCCCGCCTGTGCTGAGGGGCGTCTACTTCCAGTTTGGAGGTGCCGCTGCCCTTGACAGGTTCATTCGGAATGTCTGCCGGTCCTGCTGACCAGGGCTGTGGCCAAGGCTGAGTTCTGCAGTTTGGGTGACGGACTGAACGTATGCAGAACACCTCAGGGCGTCATGGCCGAACCCCGGGACAGCAGGCTAAAGGCCTGTGGCACAGCCCCGTTACTCTAGTCGCAGGCCTCTCCTGAGTGGAACGCCAACCTACGCCGGAGTTTTACGACCTGCTTCGGTGTGGGATGTGGGGCGGCGGCGGCCTCGGCCTTGGCCGGTGCAGCAGAGGCTGTGCCCTGCTGCAGGAGCTGCTGCTCAATCTCCTGCTCCTGCTGCAGCGCCTTCACGAAGGCGGCCTTCAGCCGGCTGGTGTGCTCCACCTTGAGCGCCTTCTTCTGGTTGGTCGTCATGCAGTTCTCACACATGATGGCGCCGCTCTTCTCCTCCCGCCAGTGGCACGTGAAGTCCATCTTGCAGTGTGCACACATGTAGGGCTCCCGGGACAACACAGCGGCGGCCAACATCCTGCCCGCTTGTGTCTCCAGTAGGTTCTACATCACCTCCTCCAGGCCGACCAGGTAGATGAACTCATTGTTGGGGGAGCTGGGCAGAAAGTTCATCTCCGGGGCTGGGGGCTCGGGTGGGGGCATCTCGAGTAGCGTCTTCTCCAGCTGTTTGCGCAGCATCAGCTTGGCGGCCGCCTGTCGGCTTGCTGAAGACTCGGTGGAAGTGACCACAGAGGCCACGCTAGTTGGGGTGGAGTTGTCCTGAGCGTAGGAGGCTGTCGTCCCCTTCAGTGATGCTGGGGTGGGCTGTGGGATGTTGACGAGCAGGCTGGTGTTGGGAACACTGGCAATGAGGATGAGGCCCTGCTGGACGATCCTCTGTCCCTGAATCTGCACACTGGGCACCGACGCCCGGGGGGCCAGAAGGAGGGGCGGTGGGCCTGTGCTGGAATGTTGCGTAATGCTGTGGATTTGCTGGGCCCCCCTGACGAGCGGGGACATGACGACCTGCGAGTTCGCCTGCAGCCCCAGCTCCAAGGACGCCTGCTGCCCACCTCGGACCTGGGGCGGGGATATGACACTGCCGAACATCCGAGCTGAAGAGATCTGGAGTGATGGCTTGCCAGCAGGAATGTTCTGGGTGCCCCGAACAAGCGGCGGAGGGGTGGTCACGGCGCTCCAGACAGAACCTGCTGGCTTCTGGGCGGTGGCTTCCTTTCGTATTTGACTCGTTCGCAACTTTTTCAACAAAACGAGTTTTGCTTCTTCTAACCTCAACTCTTCTTTCAGCTGCTTGAACATCCTTTCTCGTTCTTTCGGGTTGCTTTTCATGAGAGCCTCGGTGCTAGTCTCCAAGGCCACCATGATCAGCGCATTCTCTCTCGGGCTGGAGGGCTGCTCGTTGTGGGAGAGTACAATCACGTCGGGTGAGGGGGGTCTCCTCTCAGATTTCGTGTCACTGTATGAGGAGGGCATGTCCACGGGTCCATCGCCTACCAGACCTTCGCCTCTGCCCACGGCCACCGTCGTGGCCCCTGTTGCCCTCAGCAATCCTTGGGCTGGACCCGCTCCCGGCTCAGGTGTCACCCTCATCTCTTTGTCAGTGTTTAAATCTGAAGCCAACAATCCTCTCTCCATTTTTATTTTCTTGCTCTTCACGTCGTCCTCCGTTGCGTCCAGTTCAAGCGCTCGTTTCTGACTCGTCTTTGGCATGCTTCTTCGGTCATTCTGAACTGGCTTCGCGGTATGGGGTGCTGGTCCTACCAGTTGGTCATGGCCACAGTGACGTCAAAAGGCTACCTACTTGAGACGACGTGCTGACCAACCCAGCCGTGGGTCAGCCAGGTCCTGGGCAGCGCGCGGGGTAGTGGGGCTGCGGGTCCGGGGCCGCCGCGTGCTTGTTCCGGCTGTGGGGCCGCCCAGGTCCACCGCACTCGCTCACCTGTGCTCGCTCAGCCTGTCTGCTGGCCCGCCAGCACCACCGGCCAGATAATGCGTCCCGGGGCCGCACACATGGAGCCTGGCGCCGGCTCCATGTCACAGCCCAGGACATGCGCACCAGGTCAGTGCGCTCGGCCCGCGGTCCCCAAAACACTGGGGAGCTTTCACAGGCTACGCCACCCGCCGGCGCCCAGCTGGGCGGGGCCTTACACTGTGCTTTCTAACAAAAACTGAATGAAACTAGGAATTAAAAGCAAAAGTCAGATGGCAAATTCAAAAAGATGTGAATACAAAACACATTCTTCAACATATTCTTGCTCGGGGGTCAAAAAATTTCATTGTTCAAATTTGTCAATACAACCAACGGTTAAAAGCTACAGTATCAACACTGATAAAGTTGGATTATTTCCTTGAATGATACAAAAATATATTTTAAATAAAATACTTAGACAAAATGAACTAACAAATCTTTTAGAAAAAATACCAAAAAAAGCCGGGCGCGGTGGCTCACGCCTGTAATCCCAGCACTTTGGGAGGCCGAGGTGGGCAAATCATGAGGTCAGGAAATCGAGACCATCCTGGCTCACACGGTGAAACCCCATCTCTACTAAAAACACAAAAAAATTAGCCGGGCGTGGGGGCAGGCGCCTGTAGTCCCAGTCGGGAGGCTGAGGCAGGAGAATGGCATGAACCCGGGAGGCGGAGCTTGCAGTGAGCAGAGATTGCGCCACCGCACTCCAGCCTGGGCGACAGAGCAAGACTCTGTCTCAAAAAAAAGAAAAGAAAAAATACAAAAAAAAGACATGACACTGGTCTTGGCACCATTTTCTTAGATACACCATTAAATGTATGAGCAACAAATAAAAGAACAGAAAAGTTTACACTATACTTCAAAATTTCTGAAAGAAAAAATTTCAAGAGTGACAACGTCCCTTAGAAAGTGGCTGAAAACATTTGCATATTACTTGTTAGAGGAGTTACTATTCAAAATATATAAATGACTCTTTAAACAGTAAAGTTGAATAAGTTGATTTAGAAATGGACAAAAAACTTCTCAAAAAAATACACAAATGGAAAAATGCACTTGAAATGACACACAAAATTACTAATTTGTAGAGAAATGAAAAAAAGAAACATGATAACATACAAAATCACCTCACACCCATTAGAGTGGCCACTATAATTTTTTTTAAATACACCAAATCTGTTGATGATGCAATAAAAATGAAATCCACGTTGACTGGTGGAAAATAATTTTGCAGCCATTATTTTAAAATGTTATAAATGTTCCTCATTTATAAATCTATATCCAAAATACGTAACACAGGCCAGGCGCAGTGGCTCAAGCCTGTAATCATAGCACATTGGGAGATCGAGGTGGGCAGATCAAGTGAGGTCAGAAGTTCAAAATCAGCCTGGCCAACATGGTGAAACACTGTGTCTACTAAAAATGCAAAAACTGGATGGGCGATGTCACGTGCACATAATCCCAGGAACTTGGGAGGCTGAGGTAGGAGAATCGCTTGAACTCAAAAGGCAGAGGTTGCAGTGAGCTGAGATCACATGACTACACTCCAGCCTGGGTGACAGCATGAGACTTGATCTCAAAAAAATAAAATAAAAAATAACAAATAACAAAAGAAACAAAATATGTAACACAGGACCTGGAAGACACATTTGAAAATCCATGTTTATTGTACCAGTATGCACAAAAGTCAAAAGGCTGAAGCAACCCAGATGTCTCTTGATTTATAAACATACCAAAAAATGTAACATATACATATGATGGAATATTATTCCACCTTAAAAAGAACAATCTTGTCACATTTTAAAATGAACATTGAAAATATGTCACCTGAATTAAACCAGTAACAAAATTATGGATACTGTATGATTCCACTTATATGAGGTATCTTTATTTATTTATTTTTTTTTGAGATGGAGTTTCACTCTTGTTGACCCGCCTGGAGTGCAATGGCACAATCTCAGCTCACCACAACCTCCACCTCCCAGGTTCAAGTGATTCTCCTGTCTCAGCCTCCCAAGGAGCTGGGATTATAGGCGTGTGCCACTATGCCTGGCTAATTTTTTTGTATTTTTGGTAGAGACAGGGTTTCTCCATGTTGGTCAGGCAGGTCTCAAACTCCTGATCTCAGGTGATCTGACTGCTTCGGCCTCCCAAAGTGCCGGGATTACAGGCATAAGCCACCGCGCCCAGCTATATGAGGTAGCATAAGTAGTCAAAAATCATAAAAACAGAAAGTTGAAGGTTTGTCTGTCAAGGGCTGGGGAGAGGGTAAAATGAGCAGTTGTTACTTAGTGGAATTAAGTTTTAGTTTTATAAGATGTAAAGTTTCTAGAAGTCTTTTGCATAACAATGTGAATATAC
>NW_016807984.1:0-17705 GCF_001698545.2 Rhinopithecus bieti | reverse complement strand
AAAAAAAAAAAAAAAAAAAATCAATGAAAAAAGGGAAGATCAAAATAAATTTTTAAAAATTTTATGTCTTTGGATTGAAAGAACAAATATTAATAAAGTGCCATATTATCCAAAGTGATCTATAGATTCAATACACTTCCTATCAAAATTGCAGTAGTATTTTTTTCACAGTAATGGAAAATTCAATTGTAAAATTTACATGAAACAAACAAACAAAAAAATGCAACAGAAACTACTACTCTCACGCATTTCAGACCTGATGTAAAAAGAGGACTTTAAAAAAAGTTTTAGTTTCTCAATATTATGGAGATATTTGTGTGTCCCCAAAACAACGGAAAAGGAGCCACACTGTGAAGTCTCTTTCTTCCTCTTCTTTTTTTTTTTTTTGGTGAGATGGGAGTCTTGCTCTGTTGCCCAGGCTGAAGTGCAATGGCATGATCTCAGCTCGCTGCAACCTCCACCTCCCAGGTTCAAGTGATTCTCCTGACTCAGCCTCCCAAGTAGCTGGGATTACAGGCACCCACCACCACGCCCAGCTAATTTTTGTATTTTTAGTAGAGATGGAGTATCACCATGTTGGTCAGGCTAAGCGCAAACTTCTGACCTCATCTGATCCACCTGCCTTTGCTTCCCAGTGTTCTGGGAGTACAGGCATAAGCTACCACTCCTAGCCTGTGCAGTCTCTTACATGCCATGAAGAGGACTTTGGCTCTCACTGCGAACTTGAAGGAAGCTCACCAAAGGAGAAGTAGAATTCTTAGAGAATTTAAAAGCATAAGACAGAAGATGCCCTTTTGTGATAGCAAAATTAAAATACAGCTGCCCAGGAACTATTTCCTTTGGAACACAGCATCCCGAATCACATTTTAAAGACTGGCTTTCTCTTTGACATTGGGACATCTTATCTGTGTCATCTGTTGTATTCATTTTCACTCACACCTACCTGGGGGTTTGGCAATCATCTCATGTCTCTCCATAGGTTTTTTTCCTTGCTCCAGACAGGTAACCAGGTCTGGCTTAGAGACAACAATACCTGTTTTATTAAAAATAAATAACATGAATCTTGCTCATATACTCCAATTACAAGCTAGTAATGTGCTCAGCAGAGATGTCATAAAACATTCTAGTAAATTAATACCAAAATAGTAATTTATAACAGAAATTTCTAAATATTTAGAAAATACTTTCAATTTATAGATTTCTTAATTTCACTATCTGGTACTACTGAATCAAAAATTGGTGGTGACAATTAGATTTTCAGGTGGGGGCAACAATATTTTATGTCACTAAATTTCTGGAATTACCACTAATTTAGAGTGAAGAATACAGCTCAACTTAGGAATGTGGCAAGTTTGGATTAAGATTAAACATGTTGAAGAAATTATTTTCTAAATAAACAAATTAGGAAGACTTTCTGGAAAAAGGGGATCTGAAACTCTTTTATGCAAAGAATAAATTACTAAAAAACATTCTACAAAAAAGAGAAATAAAACCTTTCGGGTATATTATGAATTATGTATTAAAGTTGTCCTCACCAAGGAAGACCAGGTTTCTGTAGTTCTCTAACATCACATCCCTATATAAATTCCGGCTTGTGCAGTGTCCAGGGCCAATGCCAACTCCTCGAGAGAGAATGTCTGATGGCCACATCTCCTAAAATTGCAATGGTCCGCTGAACAACACACACACGAGCCAACAGTATTTTACTAAATAGGCAGATGAGGTGGAATTTTTTTTTGTTTTTTTTTTTTGGAGACGGAGGCTCGCTCTGTCCACCACGGCTGGGAGGTTGCAGTGGTCCGGATCTTGGCTCACTGCAAGCTCCGGCCCTCCGTGGGTTTACGCCATCTCTTCTGTTGGCCTCCCGAGTAGCTTGGCGGACTACAGGCGTCCCGCCATCGTCGCCCAGTTAAGTTTTTTGTATTTTTTAAGTAGAGACAGGTTTCACCGTATTAGCCAGGATGGTCTCGATCTCCTGACCTCGTTGATCCGCCCGCTCTCGGCCCTCCAAAGTGCTGGGAATTACAGGCTTGAGCCACCGCGCCCGGCCATGAGTGGAATTTTAATTTGACTGAAGATGAAATTAGAGAGTAAAGAGAACTAGTTCTGACTCATAGGACTGCCTAAAATTATCCAATAAAATATTTTAAACACAAAATATTCTCTAATGTATTCTCTAACTCTGAGAAAAAAGCAGCACAAGATCCACAACATCAGTTTATATATGATATTTTCTAGATAATAGAGTATAAAATTAGGGCCATGAATATGTACATTATTGAGTGCTATATTTGCATCATATGGAATGAGTTGTGAATATTTTCAGATGCAAAAGACATCTTGAGTTAGAAGGTACCTTTCAAATTTTAATATACACAATAAGCTGAAAACTTTGTTGTGCAGGGTTTTGTTTTTTTTTTTTTAATTCCAGACGATCTGGCATAAAGTCTGACTTTTGAATTTCTAAAGAGCTCATCTCTAATGCAAATGTTTTGGCCCAAGAACGGTATTTTGTCAAACATCCAGTAAATGGAAGAGCCTGTGTTTTCCCAGTTTTCTGGCCTGTAAACAAAGATTAGATCCTTCATTTTCCAAAGAAAAGTATGTAGCAAAAAAGAGAAAAAAGGACAGCTGCCAGATTAAATGTGATGCTTTATGCACATCAGCTGCATAAAATACTTAATAATGAAGAGAAAATAATTCTATTGTAAAAAAAACTATCAGAGAGCCATGTCACCAAGTGAATCATTAACCATTAATTGCACTAGGACAAATTTTATGATGTGCTAATGCACACAGAAGAACACAGCATCATGGCTGAAATATTCCTCCCAAAGAAAGTAAATAAAATTCTGAATTTAACCATCAAGAAACATGTTTTATGCTAACTTCAAAATACAGATAACTCCTATGTTCTATAATTTTAGTAGGAATTTTAAGTAGGCTTCATTTAGCACCCCAGAGAGCAGGTATCTTAATTTTTTTTTTCCAGAACTTTCTGGTTAATAACTGCCATCCCATTTAAATAAGCTTTTCCTTAATCTTGTTCGGCATAGAGCTAATGGAACACATAAATGGAGCCTCAACATTATGTTTTCCATCTTTACTAAGGACCACAGTTTCCCCCAATAGAAATCTTGAGTATCCACAACTTTCCATGTTCAACAGCCACACAGGGAGCACTTTTAATATTGCATATCATAAATTATTGCTGAGAATCCTGCACGGCATATAAGAAGCTATGATGTAGCGAATGTAGAGGAGGCCCTAAGGTATAGAAAAGAAATATTTTACAGAGACCGTTGACTATCATAAGAATTTTAAGAAGTATTTAAACCAAACTCATTAGAAAAAAAAAGCAAAAGTAGAGAAATAAAGTTTGTGAATACTAAATGCATAGCATTCGAGGAGGCAGAGTGAATACAGGTCTTGATCTGAGACAGAAAAGCCACTTTTTTTCTTTCTCCTGCTTCTCTGGAATTCCTTCTCAGATGAGATTCTCTGAACAAATTATACCTGTATCTTGAGAATATGTCCTTAAAAGTGTCAGCACCACCTGTTTACATGGTAGCATGACATCAAATGGCAGAAAAAAAAAAAAAAAAAAAAGAAAAGTCCACACATTTCTGTCCTTTAAAACAGAAGAGATTCAGGAACAATAAGCTGCTTCATGAAGATAAAATATAAGTTTCTCCTTTCCTGTCCGCAGGTGCCCTCCCTGCCAGAGACACCAGCAATTTCTGCTACAGTAATGGAAACATGCACCACAATCACCTCTCCCTACTAAACCCAAACAGAACAGGCCCTGTGACCACCCTTTAGTGCAAAGGTGGAACTTAACTCTCATGAATGAGAGCATTGCCTCTAAAGTTTTAATGAGCTTATAAATCACTTGGTAATTTTGACCCCACTTTATGTAATGTGATTCTGCAAGTTTGAAAAGGTCCATGAATGGGTGTTTTAAACAAGTTTCCTGTCAATGCTGATGTTGCTCCCCTTGGCTCATTATTAGCATTAGTTAGAGAAGCAGGCACAGCACAGGGTCCCTTACACTCAGCACTCTTGTCACAACCAAATACTTCTGGTACAAATAAAGACAACCCATCTCCATCCTAAAGTTTTATACTCTTTGCTGGCTCTTTAAAGTTTACAGAAGAAACAGAAAGCAGTAATGTCTGAATAAATCTGTATTTAAAAAAGAACATGTACACATGTACTAATGCAATGTTTATTAAGCAGGTACTATGTGCTCGAGAGTATGATACAGAGCACTGTGCTGGGCATAACAAATTATGTGATTTAATTCTCATAACACCCTGGGAGCTGGGTTTAATAATTTCCAGGATTTAGATAAAGCGCCCAGCATTTTATTTCTTCTTCTGTTTCTCTGTCATCAACTTTTAAAAAAATTGTATGGAATAAAAGCTAAATATAGACAGATTTCAAGCTATAGAAAGAAAGAGTTTAATGTAGTGTAGAGAAAATTTTATTCTGTTTATATTTACTTCTTTTTTTGTCACTTGTGGAGCAACTACTGGATCTTCAGAAATAGAAAACAAGTTGCTAAATAGAATGTCTCTGCGAGCGCTGGATTCATAGAAAATTTAAAATTAACACCCTCTAATACATACTTTGTTTTCTGATTTATCTGCTTTTGAGTTTCAGTAAATTCTAAGCACCAGCTCTAGAAAGGCAGCAGGATTCAACCGCCAAAACTCTGATCTCTTCTAATCATTTCTGCGAGGCAAGACTCCAGGGTAGAGTTAGACCTAAATAAGGCCTCTAAAAGGGTGATCTTAACAGGTCTGGGATCGGGTGAGAACCCTATGTGGAATTCGGTTCTCTATGCCACTAGGGTATTTCCAGTTTTGTTTTTTCTAACCTTATCTAAAAGAAACTTATATCCCAGAGTTTCTGTAATTTTATTTTTTCTAGCCACCACCCTGTCAATTTTATACTATATACTATTATGCAATTTAAACAAATTCCCAAAGTTTTCTAGGGTAATTTTATTTTCTTTTTTTGGAGACAGAGTCTTGCTCTGTCGCCCAGGCTGGAGTGCCCTGGTATGACCTCGGCTCACTGCAACCTCTGCCTCCTGTGTTCAAGCTGTTCTTTTGACTCATCCTCCCAAGTAGCTGAAACTACAGGCGCGTGCCACCATGCCTAGCTAATTTTGTATTTTAGTAGAGACAGGGTTTCACTGTAATGGCCAGGCTGGTTTGGAATGCCTGACCTTGTGATCCACCCACTTCAGCCTCCCAAAGTGCTAAAATTACAGGTGTGAGGCACTGCATCAGGCCTTTCTAGGGTAATTTGATTAGAAAAGAAATATGTGGCTGGGCACAGTGGCTCACACCTGTAATCCCAGCACTTTGGGAGACAAAGGCAGGCAGACTACCTCAGGTCAGGAGTCAAAGACCAGCTTGGCCATCATGTTGAAACCGTCTCTACTAAAATACAAAAAATTAGCCGGGTGTGGTGGTGGGAGCCTATTAATCCCAGACACTCTGGAGGCTGAGACAGGAATATCACTTGAACCCGGGAGGCAGAAGTTTCAGTTATCTGAGCTCACACCATTCCACTCCATCCTGGGCAACACAGAGAGACTCCATCTCAAAAAACAAAAATTAATTATAATAACAATTCTTCTGTTCGTGAATATCCCTACAGGTGTAGACATCAGAAGTCACAGCAATATAAAGTGGCCTAAATGAAGCCCAAGATTTTGGACACATCTATTTATTGTACCAACCATATGATGCATAATTCAATTATTTATCCAGTGGCTAGGTTACACTAAAAGTTTCTGGATTGTAGGAACCATGACTGCTTCATTTTTTTTTTTTTTTTTATGGTTATATGAAATGTAAGGAAGTACTTGATCTATTTAGGTCTCCAGATCTCATCCTTGTTTATCATTCAAGCACCGGAAACTGGAGAAACTCTCATCTGGGTACCAACCAAAGACACCTCTTATATGAGGGGATGAACAAACACAAGATGACTCATTTATCTTACACTGAGACAGAAGCACAATTAACCACACTTCTCAGCCTGACACAATTCTGCTCTGGACATCCTCGAATACCCCAAAGACACCTAGATCATTGTGAGAGAATTCCCAGTGACCCTGGATTGATGGCCCAATGATAAACCAGGCTGGAGAGACTCAGGCTGACTCTAAATAAAAAATAGAACTGCACTGGTGGAGCTCCAGAACCTGGATCACCCATTCTGATTTGCTAGCCTTGGGTAAGAAAAGAACAAAATACTCTGCTCCAGTCTCACATTTTACAGGTAAATATAGTTGTGGTCATGGCTCTGGATACTTTGTGGCCTTGATCTCTCACTCCTAAGATGCTTATTTACACTTACAGATTCTGCCATCATTTCCTCCTGGAGCCTCTCACATAACTGTAGCAGGTCAATGAACAAGATGTGAAAATCTCACAGAGCCACACTCCCAAATGGGGCTGTAAGATGTCTATGTTGACATCTCACAATGCAGAAAATATCTTTTGTTTGTTTTCTGTACATTCTCAATCAAAAGTCCGGCCCTTTTTTGTAAATCCCAGGCAGAGGCCAGACTTTATCTGCAGATTCTACGTAGGATCCACCTGGCTCTGCATCTTCTGGTATTACAGCAAGTGGAGTACAATAGGAGAGATCCCCTCATAGAGGCTGCTCTAGCCATTCTAAATGATAAGTCTCCATGAAAGAAAAAAATGTTGATACAACATGAATATAAGTAGACAGTTTATTTGGATCAAGCTTAAGGATTATAACCTGGGAGCAAAGATTCAAGTTGCCTGGAATCTACACTTTGATTAGCAGCAGTTACAAGAGGATTGGTAAAGACAAGAAAATAGTGGGATGATACAAAGTTGTCAGAAATTTTATTTATTTACAGAAATAACATTGATTATATATATTTACATATATATCATTATGGTTTAGGCTATGGGATATAGTGTCCAATGTGGCACTGTTAGCTTAATTTATAGCTACTTGTGACAATAGTGAACAGTTTCAAGAGATGAATACATAGTTCAAAGGGGGAGAAAGACATAACCGTACTTTTTTAACATCTGAGTTTGATAACCAAAAGAACTTGCATTTGTCAGATAAAAGTTTTTTTCCCCAAATCTCAAAAACTTGGATTCAAAATGTGGAGCTGCAGATGTAGGACCTGAATGGCTGCAGTAGCAGCAGGTGTTACCTGCACATCTGTAAGCATTTTAGCAAGAAGAGAAAGGGGAAAGTGGAGATTCTCATGTCTACATGTCTATTCAATGCATACATGTTACTGTGATTTGGTCTGTGAGCTCCATGGTCTCTGAATCAGTTTCAGGTCTGAAGATTCAAGAGTCATTCTGAGAGAGAGAAAACAATTGATCACAGCCCAGTGAAGTTCATAGAAATGTAGTCTAGCCTCTCTTGAAGAGACTGTAGAGGACTATAGATGCCAAATAGGAATAGACACAATTTTTTCTGCATATTTGGGGGACAGCATGCACTTTGCTGCACAACTGTGAGTTGACTGGAAGCCTGAGAGGGAAAGTCCCCTCTAGAGTAAATTCTGGTTGGCACTTTGTTTGTATCATGTCTGGTAATTCTAGACAGTGTTTGGAAACAATAATTAAAAGAAAATTTTATCTAGCCCCAGAAAATCTTCACAATAAGACAAAAGAAAGAAAACGTTTTATTACACAATTAAATGTGAATGTGACATGCATCATTGTCAATCTGCTTAAGAGGCTGCAAAGACAGAAAGATGATCACCACAATTAGTCCACAAGTAGAAGAATTTCCAGCATCATGTCATACATGGTGCTGGAAATTCACCTGGAGATTGAAGAGGTCATCTGTGTATGCTAATTACTTATATTCAATGACAAATAAACTTTTCTCATCTTCATAACAGGATGTAGTTTAGCAGCTTGAAGCCAGGTGCCTGCTGAAGGCAGGATTTCACTCTGCTAGCATTCTATCTTTTTGGCTATTTACATTTTAGAGTAGTGGCTCAATGCTCCCTGGCACTGGGCTACGACACTCCTGCTTGCATTCTCCTGGTTGCTAGTGTCCTCTCTTGACCTCTACCATCTGCCACTGAGACACAGATCAGAGCACAGTTCACAGTTTATGTGAACCCCATTTGCCAAAGCAGAACTCTAGTGTCACATCACAGAGTGAGGCCTGAGCT
The DNA here is from genome assembly GCF_001698545.2 of Rhinopithecus bieti. Lineage (NCBI taxonomy): Eukaryota > Metazoa > Chordata > Mammalia > Primates > Cercopithecidae > Rhinopithecus > Rhinopithecus bieti. Next base: position 9,499 of record NW_016807984.1, on the reverse strand, counting down.
GCAGGAGGAGAGCCTGCAGGCCACGTGGGTAGAATTGCACCTTCACAATCATGAGAATGTGAGCAGTGTTTCAGCCACAGTTTCTACTTGTAATGGTGACATGAAGAAAATACTGCTGAATTTCCAGGATGAGTCCAGATAGAAATAGCTCCAAAAGTTCTCACGGTGACAGCCCACCTCATTCAGACACCATGGGATGCTAACAGGGCTTCTGAAACAGACACCGAAAGTATTGGAGAGAAAAACAGATCTCCATCTGAGCAAGATTATTTTGACAGAAAAATGTTAAAAAGATCTTTGAAAAAAAAGCTCAGGTTGGCCGGGCGCGGTGGCTCAAGCCTGTAATCCCAGCACTTTGGGAGGCCGAGACGGGCGGATCACGAGGCAGAAAATAGAGACCATCCTGGCTAACACGGTGAAACCCCGTCTCTACTAAAAAATACAAAAAGCTAGCCGGGCGAGGTGGCTGGCGCCTGTAGTCCCAGCTACTCGGGAGGCTGAGGCAGGAGAATGGCGTAAACCCGGGAGGCGGAGCTTGCAGTGAGCTGAGATCCCGCCACCGCACTCCAGCCCCGGCTACAGCGAGACCCCTAAAAGCAATTTCTCTATAAACACCCAAAGTGCACAGGTACTCTCAGCATGAGAAACATGAGCATTATGAAGAAAGGGGGCAGAGTTTCAGAAGAATTGTATAAAGTTTTTTTCCATCTCTGCTGCTCTCTCATCTCCTAGCCATTGAATGGGGGTTCTATATTGAAATACATCTGACAACTTCCAACAACACTTAAAGATGAAGAAATAGAATCTGACTGTGTTCATATAGTGGAATATATTACAACTTGCAACATAGCTAACTGAAGAGCTATCATGGTTCTTGGTGGCCACATCACCTGTCTTTATTTTTCCTGTATAAAGGAAATAGCAGCATTCCAATTTAGTGAAATAAAAGATAACAAAATTGTGTTTACTCATAATTATTCCTATTGAGTAAAGTAATAAACATATCAGACTAATATCTACTCTAACAATTTTATAGTAAATTTTCTTTGGATATTAGATATAAATATCTAAGTATGAATAATTTTAATGAACTAGACATAATATATGTAGCTTTTTTTTTTTTTTTTGAGACACAGTCTCATTCTGTTACCCAGGCTGGAGTGAAATGGTGCAATCTCAGCTCACTGCAACCTCCGCCTCCCAGGAACAAGTGATTCTCCTGCCTCCGCCTGCCGAGTAGCTGGGATTACAGGTGCGTGCCACCATACCCAGCTAATTTTTAATTTTTAGTAGAGATGCGGTTACACGATGTTGGCCAGGCTGGTGTCGAACTCCTGACCTCAGGTAATTAACCTGCCTCAGCCTCTCATCTCAAAGTGCTAGAATTACAGGCGTAAGCCATTGCACCTGGCAATGTATGTAGCATTTTTAAAAACTGCAACTATACTTCAGTTAAAACACTTTATATTTCAAAAATATAAATAACAACATTAAAATAACCATTTAAGTGAATCATTCAAAGTAAGCATTGTGGCTTTATATTCATACTATCGTAGAAAATACTGTTTTTGGCTCACGCCGGTAATACCAGCACTTTGGGAGGCTGAAGTGGGTGGATCACCTGAGGTCAGGAGTTGGAGACCAGTCTGACCAACATGGCAAAATCCTGCCTCTACTAAAAATACAGAAAAGTAGCTGGGCATGGTGGTGCACGCCTGTAACCCCAGCCACTTGGGAGGCTGAGGCAGGAGAATTACTTGAACCCAGAAGGCAGTGATTGCAGTGAGCCGAGATTATACCACTGCACTCCAGCCTGCGCAACAGAGTGAGACTCTGTTTTAAAAAAAAAAAAAGGCCAGGCATGGTGGCTCATGTCTGTAATCCCATCACTTTGGGAGGCTGAGGTAGGCAGATCACCTGAGATCAGGAGCTCAAAACCAGCCTGAACAACATGGAGAAACTGCATCTCTATTAAAAACACAAAATGAGCTGGGCCTGGTGGTGCATCCCCGTAATCCCAGCTACTCCGGAGGCTGAGACAGGAAAATTGCTTGGACCTGGGAGGTACTTTGCCTGAGCCAAGATCACACCATTGCATTCCATCCTGGACAACTCTGCCTCAAAAAAAAAAAAAAAGTTTAATGTATATGAATGCAGGTTGCCTACAAACCCTATACATAACTATGCTAATTGTTCTGAAGTAATAAATAGAAAGCAAGGTACAACTACAGACTCCACTGTTTAGTTTATGTACTGAACTGTTCTTGCTTGTGCAGTATAAGTACTTCAGCCTGCAGATATCAGATGATTACCTTGGATAATCAGGTTTCTGTCAAAGAAACTTAGTATCTTTTAGTCTTTATCATTCTGTATTGCTAAATTTAATTCTATCTTTGTGCTAAGCTTCTGCGTGCTCTTAAAATGGACTTTTATCTAAACAAATCTGTGTATAATTTAAAGGACTAAAAATGAAAAAAATAAACTTTTCAGAAGCAAAACAAAGCAATAATTCTGAAGTACTACATAATCTGGACCTGAAAAAATGACTAAAGGTTTATTTAAATGTTAATATGATTTACATATATTTCAAAAAAGCAGAGAAAAATCTACATATAACCTAAATTCCTTAAGAAAACGAAGAATATCAAAATATTTTTGAAACTTTTTATTATTTATTATACTTTAATTTCTGGGGTACATGTGCATAATGTACAGATTTATTACATGGGTATACATGTGCCATGGAGGTTTGCTGCACCCATCAACCCATCATTTACACTAGATATTTCTCCTAATGCTGTCCCTCCCCTAGCCCCCCAACCCCCTTTTTGGAACTTTTTAAAGAGTTTTTGAACTGTTGGACATCAGAATTTTGCACACTGTGTGCACTTGAAAAAATATTTATGGGGGAAAAAGCAGAAGAGAGACAGATGTTATAAAAAAATCCATGAGTGCACAAGACCAGTGCAACAGACTAGAGAGCCCAGAAATAATGCCACCCTCCTACCATCATCAGATTTTTGGCAAAGCTGACAAGAAAAATGTGGGACGGTTTCTCCATTTAATAAATGGTGCTGAATAACTCGCTAGCACTATGTAGAAGACTGAAACTGGACCCCTTCATTACACCATATACAAAAATCAACTCAAGATCAATTAAAGACTTAAATGAAAAACTTGAAATTGTAAGAAACCTTGCAAGACAACCTAGGAAATACCATTCTAGACATAGAAACTGGCAAAAACTTCATAAGCTACCAAAAGCAATTGCAACAAAAGCAAAAATTGACAAATGGGACCTATTTAAACTAAAGAGCTTCTTCACAGCAAAGGAAACTATCAACAGAGTAAACAGACAACCTACAGAATAAAAAAAATATATTTGCAAACTTTGCCTCTGACAAAGATCTAATATCCAGAATTTATTAAGAACTTAGACAAGTTTACAAGAAAAAAAAATCTCATTAAAAAGTAGGCCAAAAAAACATGAACAGATGCTTTTCAAAAGAACATATACATGTGGCTAGCAAGCATATGGGAAAAAAATGCTCATCACTAATGATTAGAGAAATTAAAAGAGAAACCACAATGAGATACCACCTCACACCAGTCAGAATGGCTATTTTTAAAAAGTCAAAAAATAACAGATGCTGGCAAGGTTGCAGAGAAAAGGGAATGCTTATACTCTACCTATATAATTGGGTATATACCCAAAGAAATATAAATTATTGTATTATAAAGATACATTCATATGTATGTTCATTGCAGCACTATTCACAATAGCAAAGACATGGACAGGCCCTATCAATGGGAGACTGGAAAAAGAAAATATGCTATGGTCAGATGTGGTGGCTCATGCCTGTAATCCGAGCACTTTGGGAGGATGAGGCAGGTGGCTTGCCTGATCTTAGAAGTTTAAGACCAACCTGGGCAACATGGCCAAATCCTGTCTCCACAGAAAATACAAAGAGAAAAATCGGCCAGGCATGGTAACACAGGTGTGTAGATCCAGCTACTTGAAAGGATGAGGTAGGAAAGAATTGCTTGAACCTGGGAAGTTGAGGCTAAATAAGGCCATATCACACCACAGCACTCTAGCCTGGGCAATAAGTGACACCCTGTCTCCAAAATTAAAATAAAATAAAACAAAATAAAAGATGTAGTAAAAACAAAATATGGTACATAAACATCATGGAATAGTCTGTGGCCATTTAAAAACAAATGATCATGTCCTTTGTAATAACATCAATAAAGCTGCAGACCATTATTTCAGAAAACTAATGCAGAAACAGAAAACCAAATGCATATTATTTACAAGTAAGAGCTAAATAATACGAATACACAAACACAAAAAGGGGAACAACAGACACTGAGGCCTAGTTGAGGGTGGACAGTGGAAGGACTAAGAGGATCAGAAAACATACCTCTTTGATGCTATGCTTAGTATCTCAGTGACAAAATAATCTGCACACCAAACCCCCATGACATAATTTTTGCTGTATAACAAACCCACATGTGTAGCCTGAACCAAAAATAAAAGCTAAAAGAAAAAGAAAAACCTCTGGGTGGGAGAGAGTGCAATGTAGGTGAAAGGACTGATCTTTGCTACAGATAGTGACCCAGGTGGGGCTGTACTCTGATTTATTTCTGTGTGCATGCAGGCAGATGAGATTATGAACAAGTGGTCCAAATCCTAGGTTGGTGGAGAAAAAAAGTTTGCTGCTGCAGATTCAGTGTCTGGGGGTGGGGAAATGCCAGAATTGTAGACACTGTGGGCTCTTGGCAAGAAACACTAGGATCAAAAATGCCGTGGTGAAGTTCCTGAGGGTTGTGCCTATGCCTGGGAAGAGTGTGGACATGCCAATGTCTAGTGTGTGTGTTTGTGAGTGGGTGGGAATCCTGTGGTGGCAGCTGCGGGAGAAGGGAGTCTGTCATCAGAGCTCCTTTCCTCTAAGTTTGCAGTCTTCTGTCACCCTGGGAGAAGAACTAGAATCACAGGACAATGGGCAGTGTGACAACCTGTGTACAGAGGCTCCCACTCCCAGACACCCAGAGTTTTATTCCAGGCCAGGCCTTGGCGATATGTTTTTCCTGGCAGCAAATCCGTAGTGTGCTGCACATCAAACAATTCTCCAACAACAACTCTTGCCTAACATTTGAATTCTGACACCACCCAGAGTCAGCACAGACCCTGATTCAGGGCTGGGTCCCACAACATTGTCCTCACTGCAGATGCCAGTCACAAACCCCATGGGTCCATTTATGCTTCTGAGCTACTATTTAAAAACCGGGAACTCCCATAACCTCCCTGAAGTTCAATAATTTGGTAGAGCTACTCACAGAACTCAGCAAAACACTGTAGTTATGTTTACTGGTTTCATATATAAGATGCAGCCCAGGAAAAGCCAAATGGAAGAAATGCATAGAACAAAGAAAAGACATAGGGAAAGATGAAACACATAGATAATCCTAAAAAATATTTATGATTAATAAAATTCTCCAAGTTTTGTGTACTCCAGGAACAGTTTATGGAAAGAAACACCCTTCCCATTATGACTTAGATGGTACTCTCTTTTCTTACCTATCACACAGCCAGACACACACTCTGCACATTTTCTCCTTTTTCCCATTAAAAAAAAAAAAATCAGCTGAATTTGTCTTCAGTGGTTAAAATAAAATCTTTTTCTTTTTCTTTTTCTTTTTAGCCAGGGTCTCACTCTGTTGCCAGGCTGGAGTGCAGTGGTACTATCTCGGCTTACTGCAACCTCCGCCTCCCGGGTTCAAGCAATTCTCCTGCCTCAGTCTCCCAAGTAGCTGGGATTACAGGTGCCCACCACCACGCCAGGCTAATTTTTGTTATTTTGGGGGTTTTTTTGAGACGGAGTTTTGCTCTTGTTGCCGAGGCTGAAGTGCAATGGCACGAACTTGGCTCACTGCAACCTCTGCCTCCCATGTTCAAACGATTCTCCTGCCTCACCCTCCCATAGCTGGGATTACAGGCATGCACTACCATGCCTCGCTAATTTTTTGGATTTTAAGTAGAGACGGGGTTTCTCCATGTTGGTGAGGCTGGTCTTGAACTCCCAACCTCAGGTGACTCGCCTACCTCATCCTCCCAATACTTTTTGTATTTTCAGTACAGACTTTCACCATGTTGGCCAAGCTGGTCTCGAACTCCTGACCTCGGGTGATCTGCCTGCTTCGGCCTCTCAAAATGTTGGGATTACAGGCGTGAGCCACCGCGCCCAGCTTAAAATGAAATTTTTTTTTCTTTTTTGTTTTTTTGAGACGGAGTCTTGTTCTGTCGCCCAGGCTGGAGTGCAGTGGCCGGATCTCAGCTCACTGCAAGCTCCGCCTCCCGGGTTTACGCCATTCTCCTGCCTCAGCCTCCCGAGTAGCTGGGACTACAGGCGCCCGCCACCTCGCCCAGCTAGTTTTTTTGTATTTTTTAGTAGAGACGGGGTTTCACCATGTTAACCAGGATGGTGTTGATCTCCTGACCTCGTGATCCGCCCATCTCGGCCTCCCAAAGTGCTGGGATTACAGGCTTGAGCCACCGCCCGGGCCAAAATGAAATATTTCTTTCTTTTTCTTTTTTTTTTGAGACGGAGTCTTGCTCTGTGGCCGGGCTGGAGTGCAGTGGCCGGATCTCAGCTCACTGCAAGCTCCAGCTCCCAGGTTTACGCCATTCTCCTGCCTCAGGCTCCCGTGTAGCTGGGACTACAGACGCCCGCCACCACGCCCAGCTAGTTTTTTGTATTTTTTAGTAGAGACGGGGTTTCACCATGTTAGCCAGCATGGCCTCGATCACCTGACCTCGTGATCCGCCCGTCTCGGCCTCCCAAAGTGCTGGGATTACAGGCTTGAGCCACCGCACCCGGCCGAAATATTTCTTAATCAAACTTTACTTAAGTTTATCTCCCTCCCTCAGGCTCCTGACCCTCAGGTCTGAGTCAACATACAACAGCATTTTATGTCCCTCCTAAGAACATGCTGATTTCAGGGTAAGGCCTTCTCTTTTCTATAACTTGACTTTTTCACCCTCTCATTCCCCTCCCACCTCCTTTCTAATCTCGTTTGCTCCTCCCTAGGAAAGAAAGCCCTTTTCTGCCCAAATTTTTCAAGCCATAAAGATCTTATAATTAGGCCAGTCGCAGTCTAATTATAACCTAGGAGTCACTAGGTCCAAGCTTTAATTTCCATGTCAGAGTTATTCACTTGGAAAAATGGCTTGCAAAATTGAGTGTTTGAAAACCCAGTGAAATTACTCATTTACAGTGTTTACATAAAGGAAGGAAATTTTAAGGTGCTAACTTTTTTTTTTTTTTTTTGAGATGGAGTCTTGCTCTGTCTCCCAGGCTACAGTGCTATGGCATGATCTCAGCTCACTGCAACCTCCACCTCCCGGTTCAAGCGATTCTCCTGCCTCAGCCTTCCATGTAGCTAGGACTACTGGCATGTGCCACCAAACTGGGCTAATTTTTGTATTTTTAGTAGAGATGGGGTTTCACCTTGTTGGGCAGGCTGGTCTCAAACTCCTGACCTCAAGTGATCCAGCCGCTTCAGCTCCCCAAAGTGCTGGGATTATAGGCGTGAGCCATTGCACCTAAGGTGCTTGTATTTTATACTTTCATAAGAAAAGCAAATATATCTACTTCTTTATTTCTATTAAAAAATAATGTAATTAAACATTAATCATATGGGAACACTTGTAGAAGGTACCACATTTCAGCCGGGTGTGGTGGCTTATGCCTGTAATCCCAGCACTTTGGGAGGCTGACTCGGGCGGATCATCTGAGGTCAGGAGCTCGAGACCAGTCTGGCCAACATGGTGAAACCCCGTCTCTACTAAAAATACAAAAAGTAGCCAGGTGTGGGGTCATGCACCTGTAATACCAGCTATTTGGGAGGCAGAGGCAGGACAATGGCTTGAACCCAGGAGGCAGAGGTTGCAGTGAGCCGAGATTGCACCATTGCCCTCCATCGTGGGTGACAGAGCAAGACTCCAACCAAGAAAAAAAAGGAGGTACCACATTTCATCACATATAATTTAGCATTAAACTCAGAAATCAAGACAACAGGATATAGAACCGAGATATTCACTGTCACAAATTTACCCTGCAAAAGGAGAAACTGATATTTTGATCAATCTATGTAACTCATCAATTATCTACCACATTTTCCTGTGGAAATCTATTTCTTATCTATAGTCAAAATGGAAGAGAGATTTTCCCTATTTCTTTCCTTGGTAGCTAGCATTTTTTTTTTTTTTTTTTTTTTTTTTTTTTTTTTTTTTTTTTTGAGACGGAGTCTCGCTCTGTCGCCTGGGCTGGAGTGCAGTGGCCGGATCTTGGCTCACTGCAAGCTCCGCCCCCCAGGTTTATGCCATTCTCCTGCCTCAGCCTCCCGAGTAGCTGGGACCACAGGCGCCCGCCACCTCGCCCGGCTAGTTTTTTGTATTTTTTTAGTAGAGACGGGGTTTCACCGTGTTAGCCAGGATGGTCTCGATCTCCTGACCTCGTGATCCGCCCGTCTCGGCCTCCCAAAGTGCTGGGATTACAGGCTTGAGCCACCGCGCCCGGCCTGTAGCTAGCATTCTTAAAGCTAAGGCTTGGAATTCTGTTTGAAGCCACTTAGCCATAAAAAACACACCTGAGAAAATTCCTAAACTCACTCTGAGAAATAAAAAGGTAAATGAGAATTATTAACAAATGGAATATGTGATNCCCCCTCAGGCCCTGAGTGACAGAGGATGTGATCAGATGCTGGGCTGAATGAAAAAAGGTAACAGCATAAATTGCAGCCTTTTCAGCTAGGGCTTTCTCCCTGAGCTGAGCCACGTCCACCCCAGAGCATGGGAAAATTCTATCTCTTTTTTACTCTCTCTCTTTTTGAATGTATTGAGAAGGTGAACAGAAGTATTTTGTTGTCATATTAATAATACTGTTTGTCTTAATTTAATTTAATGTAACTTAACTTAGGAGAGCTAAGTAATTAAACATGAGGCCAAAGTACATAAGAAAGCAGCAGCCTTTTATTGCAAATATGCACACACTCTCCAGCGAGGTTCTCTGGTCCTCAGGTGTAGGGGGCCAGGGAAGTCGCGCCCGCCCTCTCTGGTGAGGTTCTCCGGTCCACGAATGCGCTAGCGGAAGTCACTCCCGCTCCTGCCTTCTGCCGGCAGCGGACTTTTATGCATTGGTACTGGAAGGGGGACGGCAGTGGGCGGCATAAGGGCGTTCCCTAGGTGCCGCCAGGTAAATCTCCGTCTCTTCGGATTGACGTAACCTGGCGCATGCTCGGTTGATCTGCATCTTCCCCAGCTTGGGCTGCATTTTCCCTGCCCGGAAAGTTGGTGAGGAAGAACCTGGAAGCAACAGGGGCGGTGCCTTCCTGTTTACCTTCCTCCATCTTGTCCCTTCTCCCTCACCCAAACACTGTTGGAAGTAAAATATACGGTGGCGCAAAGTGAAACCAGTACTCAGGCAAAAGTTTTTTC
>NW_016807983.1:106121-109080 GCF_001698545.2 Rhinopithecus bieti | reverse complement strand
ATAAAAATAAAAATATACTAATAAAATAACTAAACTTTAACTTCTTCCCCCTACTCATTATTGGTTTATAGAGGTTTACCATTTCTTCAAGGTTTAATCTTTGTAGGTGGTATGTATCTAAGAATTTATCCATTTCTTCTAGCTTTTCCAATTTTTTGGCATATAGTTGCTTATAATATTCTCATGATTTTTTGTATCTGACCTCAGTTATGTCTTCATTTTTTGTATCTGAATTTATTTATTTGGGTCTTCCCTCTTTTATTTAATCTTAGCTAAAGGTTTGGCAATTTCGTTTATCTGTTCAAAAAACCAAATTTTCATTTTGTCAATCTCCTGTGGGTTTTCTTTTTTTTGTCTCAATTTCATTTATTTCTTCTCCAATTTTTATTCTTTCTTTCTACTAATTTTGGGATTGTTCTGTTCTTGGATTTCTAGTTCTTTGAGGTGCATTGTTGGGTCATTTATTTGAAGTTTTCCTTCTTTTTTGATTTAGGTATTATTGCTATAAATATTTCTCTGAGTACTGCTTTTAATGTATTTAATTGATTCTGTTATGTTGGATTTACATTTTCATTTGTTCAGGAAATTTTTAATTTTCCTGTTTAGTTTCTTCATTGATCCTTTCATTTCTTTGGAGCTTGTTCTTTAAGTTCTATATGTTTGTGTAGTTTCTGATATTCTTCTTGTTATCAATTTCTAATTTAATTCTATTCTAGTCAGAATAGAATATGATTTCTGTGTTTTAAAATTTGTTGAGACTTGTTTTTTTGGCTCAAGCTTGTTCTATGTGCTGATGAAAGAATGTGTATTCTGCAACAGTTTGGTGAAATGTTCTGTAAATTTCAGTTGTGCTTATTTGACTTAGTGTGTACTTTAATTCTGATATTTCTTTGTTGATTTTCTGTCTGAATGAACTGTTTGCTACTGAGAGTGGAGTTTTGAAGTATCCTATAATTATTGTTTGTCAGTCTGTCTCTCCCTTTAGATCTATTCATGTTTGCTTTAGATACTTGGGTACTGTAATGTCAAGTGCGTAAATATTTATGATTGTTATATCCCCTTGTTAAATTGACTTGTTTACATAGTGATTTTATTTGTCTCTTTTTGTAGTCTTTGACTTTCGGTTTATTTTATCTGGTATAAGTCTAGCTTCTCCTGCTTTGTTTTGGTTTCAAGTTGCATGAAATATCCTTTTCTACCCCTTCACTTTCAATTTACATGTGTCTTTATAGACAAAGTGGGTTTTTTATAGGCAATATCTAGTATTGTCTTGTTTCTTTATCTATTCAGCCATTCTATGGCTTTTAATTTGAGAATTGAGACCATTTATATTCAGTGTTACTATTGATAAGTATAGACTTTGTACTGTCATTTTGTTGCTTGTTTCCTGGTTATTTTGAGACTCCTCTCTTCTCTTCTAGTTTTATTACTGTCTTTCCTTGTGGTTAAACGATTTTTTCTGGTGGCATGCTTTAATTTGTTGCTTTTATTTTACTGAATCTATTATAGGTTTTCCAGTGTGTTTACCATGAGGCTTACAAAAACCATCTTTTAGATATAACAAGTTATTTTAAAGAGATGACAGCTTAGATCATAAAGAAAAGAATGGAAACAAATAAACAAACAAATAAACAAAATCCCGTTACACTTTTAACTCCATCTCCCTTCCCATTTAGACTTTTAGTTGACTCCATTTATGTATTTTTATATTGCTTATATCTTAACAGGCTGTTGTGCTTATAATTGTTATTGTTTTTGACAGATTTGCCCATTGAGCTTCATAATAGTTATGAGTGCATTGCACATCACAATTACAGTTTTAGATTATTCTGTGGTTGTCTGTGTATCCGTGTGTTATATATTTATTTTATGTATCGATTTAAATATTTATTTTACCAATGTGTTTTCTACCTTCATATTTTTTTTCTGCATGTTAGTGTTTTTTTTTTTTTTTTCATTTAGATTGAAGTACTCACTTTAGCATTTCCAGTAAGACAGGTCTGGTGGTGGTAAATTCTCTGTTTTTGTCTGGGAATGACTTTATCTCTCCTTCATGTTTCAAGTATAGACTTGCTGGATACAGTATTCTTGGATGGCAGTAATTTTTTTTTCTTTCTTTCAGCACTTTGAAAATACTGTTTCATTCCCACCTGACCTGTATGGTTTCCACTGAGAAGTTTGTTGCCAGACAGTTTGGAACTTCTTCATGTGTTATTTGCTTCTTTTCTCTTGCCGCTTTCAGGATCTTCTTTTAGTCCTTGACTTTTGTGAGTTTTATTATTAAATTCCTTTGGGTAGTCTTATTTGGGTCAAATCTGTTTGGTGTTCTCTGAACTTCCTACACCTGGGTATTTATATCTTTCTCAAGTTTTAGAACATTTTCTGTTATTTATTTATTTTTTGATTAAGATTTTCGCCATTTTCTTGCTTAGCTCCCCATAAACACCAATAATTTTAGATTTTGTCTTTTCAGGTAATTTTCTCTATCTTGTGGGTTTTCTTTGTTTTCATTTTTTTAAATTTCTCCCCTCATTTTATATTTTTAAATTGCCTATCTTTGAGCTCACTAATTCTTTCCTTCACTTCGTCCATTCTGTTGTTTAGAGCCTCTAATTTTCAGTTCAGCAAATGTGTTTCTAAGTTCCGAGATTTCCATTTTTTTAAAACTAATTTTAATCTCTTTGCTAAATTTCTCTGAAAAACTTGTGAATTTCTTTTTTGTCTTACCTTGGAGACTGCTGACATTCCTTCAAATTGTTCTTTTTAATTATTGATCCGAGAGTTCACATATCATTGTCTCCTTAGGATCACGTCACTGGTTCCTTTGTCTGGTTTGGAGAAATGATGGTTCCTTTTGCTGTTGTTTCCTGAGAATGTATGTCTGTGTCTTTGTGTTGGAGGATTAGATTTTTATTCTGTATTCTTTGTAGGGCTAGCTTTTTTTTTTTTTTTTTTTTTT
>NW_016807983.1:100314-105422 GCF_001698545.2 Rhinopithecus bieti | reverse complement strand
TTTTTTTTTTTTTTTTTTTTTTTTTTTTGAGGAAGTCTCACTGTGTCACCAGGCTGGAGTGCAGTGGTGCAATCCCGGCTCACTGCAACCTCCGCCTCCTAGGTTCAAGCAATTCTCCTGCCTCAGGCTCCCAAGTAGCTGGGACTACAGGCACACACCACCACACCCAGCTAAGTTTTGTATTTTTAGTAGAGACGGGGTTGCATCGTGTTGCCCACGCTGGTCTTGAATGCTTGAGCTCAGGCAATCTACCTGCCTTGGCCTCCCCAAATGCTGGGATTATAGGCGTGAGCCACCACACCTGGCCTATATTCTTTTTATTTATTTTCCACTAGGTCACTGCCTCCTTTTTCTCACCAGATGGTACCTTGATTTCAGATTTGCCTCAGCGTTAGTGAATAATCAGATGTCTGCCTGTCCTGAAATGGGGGAGATCCCTAAGGGAGTATCCTGGCAGTGTGGGAAGCCTACCTAGGGATATGTGACCAGGAAACCTGTGGAATGGACCTCCACAACATGATGCTGCTGAATAGCATCTTTGGTTTGGTGTCTCCTTTGGCCAAGTTACCAAGAAGAGTTTCCAGGGCTGGGGATGGTAGTCTCACCTTCCCCTTTGTCTTTGGCTCCCTTCAGAGATATATCTCCTTTCAGGCACTCATGATGTTTCTTGTGGGTTGAAGTAGGGACGAGTGTCTTGCCAGGGAACCAAAGATGGTGGGGAAACTGGTTGTCTACCTTGATCTTACTTTCCCCTGCACTGAAACTGTGAGTCAGGGGAAAATTTTTCATTTGCTTGGTGATGAGTAGATTGGGGTGAGGAGCATGACAGATATGGAAGTCATATTCTCTACTGTCTGCTTGAAGATGTTTCACTTCTCTGTGGTCCTGGTAACTGTCTCAATCTCATATCTAAGTTCTCGGGTATTGCTGATGACAAACTTGGCACTGTATACTTGATTTTGGTTTTCTGTCGGGGAAGGGGGAACTGAAACAAGCTTGCTTCTACACTACTATTTTGAAATGGAAAGTCCTGTAACATTTTATTTCTTTAAAAAAGCAGAGAAAGTTCAGAAGTACACATGGCAAGATCTTAACATCTGTTAAATATGGGTGGTGAATACATAGGCGATATTATTTCCTATATGATATAGATATTTCATAGACAAAACAAAATACTGTTATATAACTAAAAAGGTATTTTGAAGGAATTCAGGACACCAGCCCTAGTATCTGACCTCTAGTTTTCGCTCAGATAAAAGTTGAAGAGTGTAGGATTCCCCTTTCCTTTAAACCAGCTCAGAGTCACTTCCTGTAGTACCACCTCCCTCTATGGACCAACAAGAGGGGACGTGCTTGTTCACACCAAAGCAAAATGTAGCCCAAACATCCATAAAACTCCCCAAAACAATGAGCAAAGACTTCCTAAATAAATCTCTATTCAATCACATTTCATTCTCTCTGATGGAAATGAGGGCCCAGTTCAAGATCTTATGAGTGGTTTAAAATGGAGGCATGATAATTCTAAAGCTAAAAATGCTTAAGTTTTTTATTGGTGGTTTTTTGGTAATTGTAGTGACAAATCACATGAGGGAGCTATAGGCAAAGGGAACTAAAAGAGAGTGCTGGGGAAAGATATTTTGCCCTGGAGAAGTATACAAGAATTGTCTGAAAAACCTATCTAACTACCTCTCTTAGACCATTTGCTATTTGAGCAAGGACAAATGCTGTCTTGCATCTTACAATGGATTTGAAAACAGAAGGGCAACAGGAATCTCTTATGAATTCCCAATCCAAAACTCAAGCCAATGCAAATCAATAGTGAAGTAGGAACCAAATCCTAAATTTTGAGAAAAGGCATTTTCCTCTGTAATTACATCTAGAGAGATTTCACTATTTGGTATTACTGGCCAAGAGTTGTAGGATGCATTACTGAAATCTGGAGCATAGCTATTTGATTAACAAATGTAATAATGTTAAAAGACAAGAGTAGAAACCCAAAGGCTCTATAAGTAGACAACAAATATCACATTTTGTGCCTAATCAGGTTTTTCAATATTATTCATTACTTAATAATTTCCAAATATTATTCAATCATTAATTAATTATTGTAATCTAGTAAACTGGTGGGCTGTTTATTGTGGTTTGCTGACCAGAGCTTAATCAATGCAGAAGCTGTTTTACTTTAGATAAAATCACACTCACATGGAAATTTTCTGCTTTGTATTTATTGCCATGAAAATCACCCCTCATTGCATTTCACAGATCAGATTAATATATCAATATTAATAACATAAGTTAAATTTTAAAAGGATCTCATCCAGTCTTCCAAACTAATTAACCAGCAAAGATTTAAATAAGAGCTCTGTATTTCCCTGTCCCTAGAACCCACACACAGCAGAGGGCTTTGTCCTTGTTACAAATCTGACCACATACGAGAAATTTGCTAAAGTGGCTTTTGTACATGCAGTGGCATCATTGGGTCTGGCCACTGCTGTGATTCTTCGCTAACAACTGCTATTGAACATTTGCCACCTTCCCTGCTGCTACTGAGGCTCAGGATTAGATGCGAGGACTTCATCTCTTGGCATGGCAGGTGGGAGCCAAGCAGCATGGCAGAAAGAGAAGAAACCTTTGAAATCATCAATTTGAAGGCCCTGACTCAAATTGGCAAGTATGAAGGGGAGGGAAGTAAATAGGACTCTAAGTCAAAGGGCCAATGCTGGTCCTCAGAGAGAGAAAGAGAGAGCCCTTTGGGAGCAGGTTGGGTTGAGAGTCACTCTCTTCTGATAGGGAGCATATGGGAAGCAGACAAGATTTTGTTACTTTAGCATAAGGTTTCTTAACTTGGATGCTATGGGCATTTTAGGCCAGATACTTTTTGTTTTGGGGGGCCTGTCCTGTGCATTGTAGGATGTTTAGTAGCATCCTTGGACCTTACCCACCAGAAAACAAATAGCACCCCTGTTAGGACAACAAAAATGCAGACATTGCCAAGTGTCTACTGAGGAGAATAATCACCCTGGTTGAGAAGCATAGCACACAGTGACCCTTTTAGCAGGTTGCGTTTTGGATTTTGTTGCACCAAATGTGACCTTATCACCTGTTATTCGTTGAATTGTGACTTCTCCTAAAATATATTGAAGTCCTAACAACCATTACCTCAGAATGTGACCTTATTTTGAAATAATGTATTTGCAAATGTAATAAGTTAAGATGAGGTCATATTGGTAAAAGGTGGGGCCTAATTCAATGTGACTGGTGTCCTGATAAGATGGTCATTTGAAGACAGACACACATAGAGAGAATGCCATGTGAAGACAAAGGCAGAGATTGTAGTGAACACCAAGGATTGCCTGAAACACCAGAAGTTAAGAGAAAGGCACAGTACGAGAAACTGCCCTGCCAACACCTGGATTTTGGACTTGGAGCTTCTAGAACTGTGAAACAAGACATTTCTGTTGTTTAAACTGCTCAGTTTTTGGTACTTTGTTATGGCGGCCCTAGAAAGCAAATATACCCTCCTTGCTAAAGTGACCTGTTAACAGTTACTTTGCAGGGAGACATTTTTAGAACCAGTACACTAAGCTCCAGGCAGGGATTTAGCCTTCAGGAGCAGTCCATCAGAGGCCTGCTAGGTCTCCACTAGCTAAGTCAGGTTGTTCACCTGTTTTTAAATTCAATTAGTCCCTGAAATGAGGTTGAGGACTGCTTTGAAAGACCTCAGGTTAAAGGTAAATGGCAAACACAACCAAACTCCTATGGTATGTCCATTACTCTCCATCCCTCCCCTGGATCTTCTCTGATTCTTTCACTTAAAACAAGACTCGGGGCAGTGGAGAAAGCATCCCATGTTAATCTATGAGAAACTAAAACCCATCCACTCTTCCATACTTATTTGTCAAACAGTGGAAAAGTTAGTTAGGATCTTGAGCTCCTGGCACGTCTTCTTTCTTTCACCTGCTTTCCTCAGAAATGCAGCTCACAGCAAAAACTATGGTTCCCTTTCCTCCACATCTTCACCAACATTTGTTATTTCTTGCCATTTTGATATTAGCTATCCTAATGTATGTGAGGTGGTATCTTATTGTGATTTTGATTTGCATTTTTCTGATTATTAGCTATATTGAGCATCTTTTCATGCACTGTACAATGTAGCCATTTGTATATCTTCTTTGGAAAAATATCTATTCATGTTCTTTGCCCATTTTAATCTCACCACTAAATCTATTTCCCAAAGAAATGCAATCAATATGTTGAAGAAATATCTGTATTCCCATGTTCATTGCAGCACTATTCACAATAGCCAAGAAATGGAAACAAAGTGTCCACTGACAGATGAACGGATAAAGAAAATATGGTACACACACACACACACACACACACACACAAAATGGAATAGTATTCAACCTTTAAAAAGAAGGAAATCCTGCCATTTGTAAGAATGTGGAATAATCTGGAGGACATTATGTTAAGTGAAATAAGCCAGACAGAAAGACAAATACAATGTGATCTCACTTATATGTGGAATCAAAAATGTTGAATTCATAGAAACAGAGAGTAGAATGGTGGTTGCCAGGCCCAGGGGTTGGAGATATGGGGAGATATTGGTCAAAGGGTATAAACTTCAGTTCTAAGATGAATAATTTCTACAGACCTGATGTACAGCCTGGCAAGTATAGTTGATAATACTGCATTGTATACTTTAATTTGCTAAGAGAATAAATCTTAATTGTTCTCACCACGAAAAATAGTAACTATGTGAGGTGACGAATATGTTAATCAGCTTATGTTAACCATTTCACGTGTATTTATATTAACACAGCACATTTTACATGTTAAGTATATACAATCTTATTTGTCAATTTTGTCTCAAAGCTGAAATAAATTTTTAATAAAGTCAAATGAAGCGAAAGAAGAAAAATAACACATTGGGGCCTATCATGGGGAAGGGGGAGGGGGGAGGGATTGCATTGGGAGCTATACCTGATATAAATGACGAATTGATGGGTGCTGACGAGTTGATGGGTGCAGCACACCAACATGGCACAAGTATACATATGTAACAAACCTGCACGTTATGCACATGTACCCTAGAACTTAAAGTATAA
>NW_016807983.1:94213-97870 GCF_001698545.2 Rhinopithecus bieti | reverse complement strand
AATCCCTCCTCCTTGGCCTCCCAAAGTGCTGGGATTGCAGACATGGGCCCCTGCACCTGGCTCTAAAATACTTTCTTGTTTGATTTCATTTCATTTTCATAAGGGCACGAGGAGAAAGGACAGTGATCGATCTCATGGATGAGAAAACTGAGTTTCTGAGAGGTTAAATTACTTTTTCAAGGTCACAAAGGTAGTAAGTGGCAGAGCTGTGGCTTGAAGATGGAGGTTCTGATTCTAAGTAGAAGCCTGTCCTACTAATTCATGCTTTCTCACAGCAATATAGTAATGTTTGTTTTTAAAATGAATGTATACTAGATACAAATGTTATAGCCCATAAAACTCAGCTATACAGGTTACTTCACTGTTTCTATAACTGAAGCTTTTCTTTTTTTCTTCAGTCCTGAATCTGCTGGATGGCGCAAAGTGTACTCTCAGTCATTTTCAGGTCACCAAAGTGATTTAAGGTCTTGGCTCACATCAGAATCCTCTTCCCCATTCTCTTCCATGTACTGTCCCCTCAGTTATACAGGGTTTATACAACTTTATGGTGTGGGGAAAAGGAGGATGATGACAGCCTCTGCTGCAATGTACACCATGCACTACGTTTGCTGTCCACTCTTACCTCCATGGAGCAACCTCTGAGACAGTTATATTCCCACCTGGCCTCATGCCATGTGGGCCATATCACTTTATCCAGCCTTGTCCCCCCCTCACAACCACATGACTCTTTTGGGCCTACCAGCTCATACTTTCAGGAGTAAGGGGAAATCTTCCTGCTGTCTCTTTCTCCCACACTATTTGGGGCTGTCTCAGAGTCCAATTTTGTCCCTGACATCTCTAGCAGTTTTCTGTGCTGTTTCCATAATGTGGTGGTGCAAGGAACTCTTGTCAGGATGACCTTACTGTCATTATTTCTTCCTTGTATTCACAAGCTGAAATACAAGAGGAGAACATTCACATGTTTCTCTTCTCTATATCTCTTCAGTGACAGTCCTAACCTGAAGGCAGTGCTTGTGGAATGCTCTAGCTCTTTGGGTTTGAGGTACAAGATTGTGTTGGTGTGGGAAAACATCAATGAATAATTCAAAATATTCTCCCACCAAGTCATCTTAACTCAATTATCAATTATGTGGAGGTGCATTAGAGTTTGGAAAATTTTGTTATGACTGCATGTGAAAAAAATACGAATCTCAGAATAACTAAGTAGATTATATTTTACACACATAATTTAATGACTGTTACATCTTGGAGAAGTTACTTCATTTCACTTAGCCTCAGTTGCTGTCTATAAGATGGGAATTATCAGGATCAGATCCAGTTTTGTGGGGTCCAAAACTTATACCATTTGAGGGACCCTCTAGAAGAAAATTACAGAAACAGAATTAGGTATAAGAAGGAATATGTGCTTAACTAACACCCAACTAATCCAACTCTGGGGCCATAACAACCTCTGAATACCAGTCTCAGAATTGGGGAGGAGCTCAGAGGTAATGGATGTGAGAGTGTTTTGTAAACTGTGAAGTGATGTGGCTACGAAATTGGAACCACCTTTAGAATGGTCCATTTGATGTGCTACATAGGCATTCTTGGTTTAAGTAACTGCATGTAAGAAAATTTAAATTATTTCTTTTCTAAGAAACATTCCATGTTTTTCTTGAAAATTATAATTTGAATGTAAAAAAAAGGAAACCAGTTAAAATGAGGCCTTTGAGCTAAAAGCTTAAAAGAGATTAAGCTGAATCTAATCAAAATTAGACTACTGTGAAATAGGTATAGTGAAAAGAAAAACAAGCAGGTTTGGGAAGGTGGCAATGCCTTTTCAAATAAACAGCATTGTTTTAGAATTGGAATATGATGAAATGAGCCTGGAATTGATAAATGAGATAATTGAGTTAAAATCTATCTTTACCCTANAAAAACAAACAAAAAAAAATTGGGGAGTGTGAACACTTAACAGCTATCATTTCATATGTCCTTTTGATGTGCCGGGTGCTTCGTAGACTTACCTCACAGAATCCTGGCAACTATCTTTGGGAGATGGATATTTATTAGACCTGTTTTCAGGAGATAGAACTGAGCCTCAAAGAGGTAAAAGAGTTTTCCTGAAGTTTTCACAACTATAAAGAATAGAAGCTGATTTGAGTCCAAATTTTCCCTGTTATCATACTGCTCCTCTCCAGTGAGCCCTTGCCTCTCCTGCAAGGTTTGGATGTCTCCACACTGTGGTAGGTGTGGTATGGGAAGCCTACAGGGTACCTGGATATGGAAGGCAGAAAAATAACCCCATCAAAGACATCCACATCCTAATTTCCAGAACCTAAAACCATGTTGCCTTACATGGTATAAGGAGTTGAATTGTGTCCTCCAAAAAGATATATTGGTGTCTAACTCCAGGTACTCTAGAAAGTGAACTTATTTAGGAATAGGATTGCTGCAGATATGGTTAAGTTCAGATGAGGTTATATTGGAGTAAAGTGGACCTTAATTCAATATGACTGGTCTTTTGATAAGAAGAGAGAAATTCGGACACAGGGACAGTTAGAGAGAAGGCCATGTGAGTATGGAGGCAGTGACTGAAATACTGCAGCTTCAAACCAAGAAACACCTGTGACTATCAGAAACTGGAAAAGGTAAGCAAGGATCCTCCCCTAGAACCTTTGGAGGGAGCGCAGTCATACTGATACCTTGGTTTTGGAGTCCTAGCCTTCAGAAGCATAAGAGAATAAATTTCTGTTGTTTTAAGTCTCCCAATTTGTGGTACTTTTTAATGGCAGCCTTAGGAAACTAAAACACATGGCAAAAGGGACTTTGATGATATAATTAATGGTATAAACCTTGAGACAGGGAGATTAACCAAGTTTATCAGGGTGACCCCGATGTAATCACAAGGGTCCTCATAAGAGGGAGGCCGGAGGGTCAGAGCCAGAGAAATTTGAAGATGCTATTCTGCTGGCTTTGAAAATAAAGGAAGGGGCCATGAGCCAAAGACTATGGGTGGCCTTTAGAGGCTAACAAAAGCAAGAAAATGGATTCTTCTCTATAGCCTCCAGAAAGAACACAGCCTTGTCAACACCTTGATTTTACCCACTGAGAGCCATTTGGACTCCTGACTCTAGAACTGTACGCTAATAAATTTGTATTGCTATAAACGATTAAATCTGTGGAAATTTGTTACAGCAGCCATAAGTGATGAATATACTCGAAAACCTGGCAGCCTCTCCTATGAATAGCATCCAGCATCCAGCTGCTCTCTTGGACACTAAGGTTAGAATGAGGACCTGCACTATTTCACTCACTTGTCTCTGGGTATATACTATCAAAAAGAATCAAATATGTTTCCAAATCAGATGTTTCTTCAGACACTGATATTAATGTCAAAAAATGTGAGAAAAGAAAGGACAGTACAAGACGAATGAAAATAAATGTGTCATTGTTAGTAAAACCTAATATGTGTAAAGAGCTTTATATTTTACAAAATACTTATGTTTTAGAGACAGGGTCTTGTTCTTTTGCCAAGGCTGGAGTACAGTGGGGTGATCTAGCTCATTGCAGCCTCCTGGGCTCAAGCCGTCCTCCTGCCTCAGCCTTCTGAGTAGCTAGGACTACAGGAGCGTATCACAATGCCCAGATAATTTTTTTTTTTTTTTTTTTTTTTTT
>NW_016807983.1:86213-90370 GCF_001698545.2 Rhinopithecus bieti | reverse complement strand
ATTTTTAATCTGATAGCTCCTTTGTGTCAGGTCGAATTCACTCCAGATGTGTGGTCTAAAAAATTTCAAACAGAGAATTTTATCTAATGTGCCTCCAATTTGGTAGCACTCCAAGGCAAATGGTAGAACCAAATACAAATCCTCTATGGAGAAAAGTGTCAATGAATTTCCATAGATAAACTTTCAACCTAAATGAGCAGCTCACAGTAAACAAACATGAAGCAACAACAAAGAAACAAGAAAATCATAAAACACACAAGGAAAGAAAGCACTGTAAGTAAGGACCAACAGAAGAAAAAGAAACAATAGAAACAACCCCTAAAGTGTTTTAAACACTGGTATTAACACACTCTGCTTAATGTTTGGGGCAATAAATTTGAAGATTGAAACTAAAAGGAGGGAATAGCAGATTTTTAAAAGAATTATATGTAATTTATAGACATTAACATATGATAATTGAAATTCAAAACTCAATGACTGTACTAGTTAGCAGATTAAACACAGCTGGAAAATGAATTCATGTATTCAAAAATGTACCAGAAGAAATTATCCAGCACATAGTTCAAAAACACAGAGATGGGAAATATAAAAGCAAGCACAAGAGACATGGAAGATTGAGTGATAGGCCTAATGTCATTGATGCATCTGTTGAAGATAACAGAGGAAAAGCAACATTAAAGAAGTAATTGCTGACGAGTTTCCAAAATTACTCAAAGAATCCAATCCTCAGATCCAGGAAGTCAAAATGAATCCAAAGTAGAAAAAATAAATCTTCATCTAGAGGTACTGCAGTGAACCGAAAGAATATCTGTGTTCAAGAAACAAGATATCTCAGAAGCAGTCAGAGAGAAAAGACAGATTACCAATAAAACAGGAATAGCAATGATGAATGACATTTAAACAGGAACAATTAAAGTGAGAAGGCAGTGGAATAGTATCTCCAGTAGACTGAGAGAAAGCAATTGTCAGCATAGATTGTACACACAACAAAAATATTTTTCAAAGTGAAGCAATTAAAGATATTTTCAGATAAATAAAAATTGGGTATCTATTACTAAAGGAAAAAACCACTAATGGAAAATTTCAGTGCTACACTTCAGATAGGAGGAAAAGGATTCCAGCTAAAATGAGACATAAAAATGTGAGTGAAGATATTGGTTAATATTGTGCAAATCTAAAGAGACACAAATGATAGAAAACAATAAAACAATTTCTAATTTATGAAGTTAAAAATAGTCCAGAAGTAAAATATTGGACAATGATATCATTTAGTATTTTGAACTACTATGAGCCCTTCTTAACTCCTATGCTTTCTGGACTTAATAGTCCAAATAGAGGAATAGCTGAACTGCTGAACTGCAGTTTAGAACTACTATCTGTTGCTATGTGCTGAAACGATAGAAAATAGGGAGGACTCGTGACCGGCTGCTCTTTGAACCCTGGGCATGGCTTTAAGCTGAGCTGGGCAGTTGTGCTTATGTTGCAGCTAGTCTAGCACTTCATCCTCGTTGTTCTATAACTAAAGCTAAATGGAAGAATGGATATTTGGTTAGAAACCTAGAACTCTCTACCACAGCTGTATACTTACATCAAGTTGTAGCTGAGAAGGATGAGGCTCAGAGAGGTCACAAAGCTGATGGCTGACAGTGAAGGAGCAAGAGTTTGGTTTTACTGATTTTGAGTTTAGTATTCTTTCCTCAGGTCCATGTAATCTCTTTGTTGTTACAGCAGTTATTTTCCATTCATAACTCTTTGCAACAAGGGTGTTTAGAGGATAGCATTTGGATCTGATGTCAGGCACCTGTCTGTGGATTACGGAGTTATTTGGCCTTGGTCTATAGCCACCTGAAGGAGGATTAACTCAGGATCTCTGAGCAGATCAGGCAGTTTGAGATTCCAACTTCATGACTTTCAATCCACTATGAGGGAGCCTCTAGTGAACTGGGAAGTAGTTTCCTTTCTCCCAGGAGTCACTTCAAACACTAGCTCTCAGAGGTCTCAGGCCCTTGTCTGACTGGGGCTCATCTGACCTTGGAGTAACCCAAGACTGTAGTTGATTAATTTTCAACAGAAAATCCTTTTAAGTTTGTCTGTCTTTGTGGATGTAGGTCACTTATGTGGTGTAACACTAAAGCAGGGTAGCCTTGAAATTTTTAATAAGAGAGTTGACATTTTTCAGAGAGGAGAGAGAGAAACTAGTTGGGGCCTTAGGCAATCAAAATAACAATGAGAATATGGTGGTTGTAGCAATAGTTTCTGCTGGCTTGAGGCCAGAAAGCTGACCACAGAACTTAGAAATAGGCCACATGCAGATTTATCTTCAGGGATTTCAGGAAAGGGGTGCTCCAAGATGCCAGAAATATGACTGGCACATTTTGGAGATAATTAAATTGTCTATTATCTTCATATTAACAATAACTTGTTGGAAGAAAGAAAAGACTCCACAAAAGAACTTGACGTTCTGATAAAAGGATTTGCTTACACTATTCAATTTAACTCTACATTTTTATGTCATGTATGAATTTTTACTTAAAACAGATCTTGATTATATGTGCTTATTCTTTTAAAAAAATCCTCCTTGCTGATTATTCATTTTTCTCCTACTTAGCCTAGATGACACTTCTCATAGGAAGTTATCAAACCTTCATATCATGAGAGATGTCCCTTTCCTGTGCTCACAGTTTCCTACATTATACACTATGATGTGATTGCTTATTTACTTGTCCATCCATATCCCCAGTGCCCTGCACCTGGCACATAGCAGACTTCAGTGATTATTAATTGAATGGAAGAATGAACGAATGAATGTAGGTACATTTTTGTGAGATTTTGTAGAAGAAAGAATTTGCATCTGATTGGGTGAAATATAAGATACTCTCTAAAAGATATATCATTAGAGATGTTTTAAAATATGTAGAGTTTCATAAAGCGGAAAAGGCAAGAAGAATTCCAGACAAAGCAAAGGAAACATCACGAGTAAACCACAGACACAGGAGCAGTAAAGTATATCTATGTAATGGCCAGTTCAGATTGGCTAGATCTGTGATTCTCAAACTCGACACACATTAGGATCACCTGAAAGGCTTATTAAAATCTTAAAGTTACTGATTCAGTAGGTCTTTTGTGAGCCACAATAAGTTGCATTTCTAACAAGTTGCCAGGTGATGCTGGTCCAGAGACTTTGAGAACTATTGAGCTGCAGAATAGTGTATTTGGAAGGAGCGATAGTAAATAAAGATGGGAAGATAGACTGGGGCTAAACTGTGGAAGGTCTTTAAATGATAAGCTGAATGTTTTGTTTTATTGGTAGGTGCAGGAGAATCACCGGAGAGTCTTGAATGTTGAAGTAATTTAATCAGAGCTATTTCTTTCTCTCTTTTTTAAAAAAATTATACGTTAATTTCCGGGATACATGTGCAGAACGTGCAGGTTTGTTACATAGGTATACATGTGCCATGGTGTTTTGCGGCACCCATCAATCCATCATCTACATTAGGTATTTCTCCTAATGCTATCCCTCCCCTAGTCCCCCAACCCCCAACAGGCCCAAGTGTGTGATGTTCCCCTCCCTGTGTCCATGTGTTCTCGTTGTTCAACTCCCACTTATGAGTGAGAATATGCGGTGTTTGGTTTTTTGTCCCTGTGTTAGTTTGCTGAGAATGATGGTTTCCAGCTTCATCCATGTCCCTGCAAAGGACATGGACTCATCCCTTTTTATGGCTGCATAGTATTCTATGGTGTATATGTGCCATATTATCTTTATCCAGTCTATCATTGATGGGCATTTGGGTTGGTTCCAAATCTAATCTTTGCTATTGTGAATAGCGCTGCAATAAACATACGTGTGCATGTGTCTTTATAGTAGAATGATTTATAATCCTTTGGGTATATACCCAGTAATGAGATTGCTGGGTCAAATGGTATTTCTGGTTCTAGATCCTTGAGGAATCGCCACACTGTCTTCCACAATCATTGAACTAATTTACACACCCACGAACAGTGTAAAAGCATTCCTATTTCTCCACATTCTCTCGAGCATCTGTTGTTTCCTGACTTTTTAATAATTGCCATTCTAACTGGTGTGAAATTGCATCTCATTGAGGTTTTGATTTGCATTTCTCTAATGACCAGTGATGATGAGCTTTTTTTCATACGTT
>NW_016807983.1:62084-84948 GCF_001698545.2 Rhinopithecus bieti | reverse complement strand
AAAAAAAAAAAAAAAAAAAGAATGGCTTTATGGATGTGGGTAGTTGGGGATTGGATGGAGAGATTGTAGGTAGAAGGCCAGTTAGGAAGTGAGTCAAATATTCCAGGTTTTAATAAACCATTCTATATTGCTGAGATTTATCTTTTAAAATGTTAATCATTTTTGAATGGAAATCTTTAAATATATTACATACTCTCTGCTTTCCTACAGAGAGAACCCTGAACATAATGCATCCTTTCGATGACTCCAAGTTATCATTCTGAATATCAGTGATTGCACTGGGTTGTAACACAGTGTGCTCTCATGGGTATGGAAGTGTAAAGAGCTTTTTGCCCAATTCTAAATGCCCTGGAACTGCTGTGAATTTTTAGTTTTGTGTCTTCTATTGATAGCATTTCTGACTCTCCCTTGGCAGCTCCTCTCTCCATTCTAATTGGCTGATTCTAATCTGCAATGGGCTGGAAAACCAGATATAATTGTTTGTAATGTAAGAGTAAATAGAGTATGGGTGAAGTACTCTTCTATGAATAAAATCTATAAGCTTTCGGGTGTGAACTCTGCAACATTTATTTGAGCTGCTTACAGGTCTTTTGATGTTCTTTCTATTTTATGGCTCGATTCCAGGTAAATGAGATTGCCAAGAAGATGAGAAGTAATGTGTTGTCAGTAGGAGTTTCATGTCTTTTCTTTCCAAATCGTAATACTTGGAAGACTTATAAAAGCCATAATTATGAGTAAATTCACTTCCAGGGAAAGAGAAATAGCATTTTAAAAGACACATTTATTGTTTTCAGATCACTCTCCTCCATCTTCCCTACCCTGATAGTCATTTGAAGTTAGGCTCTAGACAACAAATTATTTGTGATATTCCTCTTGAGAGGTCACCATAAAAGGTGCAGAAAACTTTCTAATATATGAGATGATAGTTTATTAAAGTGGTAAGATAAACTCTTTCCTTGGAATACTGTTGGGAGCTAGGAAGATGGGGAAAACCCCACTATGTTCATAGCATATTGAGTCTCCAAATAGCCTGCCTCTTTTCAAAGGAAGCAGAGTCCCACAAAAGTCTTCAGGTAAACTGCATATGGGCCCTGTGGAGTTTATTAACTTGTTTTTCAACAAAGTGTAAATGTTGCAGATATAAATACAGTTAGGGGAGGGGAGGGGAAGAGAGGGTACTAGGCCAAAATATTTATTATCACAGTGACATTGTAAACCAATTAGAAAACATTACTCGTTAGTTTGATTATATATATGTATAATATGTGTATCTGTGTGTATATATATATATATATGTGTGTGTACACATATATATCATATATATACTATTGGCAGAAGAAATTGCTTACGAAGTTATCAAATTTTATTCTTGAAAGAAAAAGCCAGAAAACAAGACCACAAATGACAAAACATCCTAGTTAGAGCCCAGATGGCTGCATAAAATAAATAGCCATTTCCTTGATGGAATCATAGGCAATTTGGCTTGTGAAGCTGCAATTCCAGCAGAGATCCTTGAAACAGATGTTGATATTGCTTGTGCATCAAGACTTTCTCAAAGAGCAAGATGTTCAGGTAGCATGATAAACAAATAACTGGTACCTTCAAATTCTTGTTAGTGTCACAGGGAGACAGTGCTCCCCCAAAAGGATTTTGCCTCAAGATGCCCAGAGCAGAGCACACAAGGACAAAACTGGAGGAAGATGACATTTTCTAATGTTCTGTTACAGGCGAAAGCAGCTCCCAAATCTCCATTTTGCTTGTGTTCATTTTGATTCTTCCATCTGCCTCCCTGTATAGCTCTGCCTCTTCAACATCATGTCAGAGAGAATACTACATTAGCTGTTCCTTTGGGGAGGATGAAAGGAGTATAGGGAAGAAAACGAGGATGATTAGGATTCTGGCAGATACTGATAAGTGTCAACAACTTTACAACTGTAGGGAATGGTAGAAACAAAGACCATAGTTGGAAAAAGAGTATGATGAATTTATGAGCTGGTGGCCAGAGAAATATGGCTAGAATATAGGGTTTGTAGAGGGAAAGAGAAGGTTGAGAAGAAGCATGAGAAAATTGAGTGAAAATAATGATTGGGGAACTTTAAACTCAATAACACTCTTTCAAGAAACCTTGTACTAGTAATAACTTTCTTAAAATCTCCATCTGATATCTTATTTGAGAAAAGAGTACTTGGATTTCAGCAACTTCAAAAACATTCACCTTAGAATGTACAAAATACCAGGATTTTAAAAGTATAAGATGTTTAGAAAAATTTTAGTATAATAATAAAGGTTTTTTTTTTACAAACAAGGAAATATCAGTTTTTATATC
Organism: Rhinopithecus bieti; assembly: GCF_001698545.2. Classification (NCBI taxonomy): domain Eukaryota; kingdom Metazoa; phylum Chordata; class Mammalia; order Primates; family Cercopithecidae; genus Rhinopithecus; species Rhinopithecus bieti. Next base: position 82,622 of record NW_016807983.1, on the reverse strand, counting down.
TGCCCTGTAAATATTTCATCACAGCAATAAAAAAGATGCTCACTCATGTATGCCTTAGATTAGATATAATTATGAGCAATTTTATACCATTAAATTGAAACAATAAGATTAAAATGACAAACTCTTAGGAAAATATAAGCCAAAATTAATGAAACAAGAGTTAAGAAACCTGATATAAGTGTCTGTAACAATTAAAGGAATTCAATCATAATCAGAAGCCCCACCCAAAAAAAAAGAAAAACTCCAGGCCATATGCTTCGTTGCCAATTCTACCAAACATTCAAATAACAAATAATTTCGTTGTGAATACAAATCCAGAGAACAATGAGGAAATTCACTACTTATTTCATGAGATAACACAAATCCTGATTCTCCATGGATGAAAACAACTAAAACAAAAAATATAGAAAAATATCATTATTTTCAATAAATGAAAAAATTCCAACCAAATATTATCAAATAGAATTCAGCAACATATAAATAGGATAAATCATTATGACTGTCTTAGTCCATTTTGTGCTGGTACAACAGAATACCTGAGACTGGGTAATTAATAAAGAACAGAAATTTATTTCTTGCAGTTCTGACTGGGAATTTCAAGATCAAGTGGCTGGCATCTTGCAAGGACCTTCTTGGTGCATCATCCTATGCTAGAAGGGCAAGAGAGGGAGAGAAAAGGGGCCCAAAATGCCCTTTATAATAAACCCACTCTGGAGATAACAGCATTCATTCATTCATGTCCCACCTCTTCTTAATATTGTTAAAATGTTAATTTTATTTCAACATGAGTTTTAGAGGGACCAACCATTCAAACCATAGCAAAGACAAGGTACAGTGTATCACAGGAATACATGATTACCTTCATAATATCAAACAATGTAATTCACTACATTGACAAATTAAAAGAGAAAAATCACATGATCCTCTCAATAGATGCAAATAAATCATTTCATAAAATTAAGCTTTCATCTGAAAATGGTATTTATTAGAATTATGCAGTAGAAGTAGAGATGTCCAGAAAGGAAGAATAAGAACGTCCATAAATTTATCCCTCCATAAAATAAGTGAAAATGCTGGCCAGAAAATATGTCAAAATAAACCTTTTCAACCCTCTATAAATTAATCAAAGGCTTGAAAAAATTTGAGAGGGATTTACAGAAGAAGCACTGCTAAGCCTGAGTAAGAACAGCAGGGACTGTGGCTTTTAAACTTCTCCTATTCCCACCTCCATCTCCCCCGTGCTGTGGTAGCCTTGAAAACCAGTAGCTTCTTCACAATGACTAGGAGCTATGAAAACTAGTGTCCTTGCAACTACTGGAGAGGCACATCAGTTTTATAGCTCCTCAAAATATCCTGTTCTCAAGAGAATTGCCTCTGTTTGAGATCCCTAGAGAAAACTCATTTTTAGGGCTTGTCATTACTTGACTTGATTCAGTGCTTACTCCTCAGAAAAATTCCTCTTGCTAGGATGTTTGTTGAAAATAATAAATGACAATTCTTCATCATCACAGCTACATGAGGCTATGATACCAGTTAGGGAAAACAAGAATATGGAAAAAAAAAAAAAAACACAAATGGAAGATCTGGGAACTACATGTTAACATGGGGCTTTGAAAGCTCTTATACAAGTTTTAGATCTAGAAGAACAGAAACGTGTTGGACTGTGAGAATTCCTGAATTCAAACAAATGACATCACTTTTAGTGAGAGTAAAAACAGGTATGACTACTTTGGAAGACAATTTGCTATTCTCTAATCAAGTAATAAATGATGTATAACAATGACTTAGAAAGTCTACTCCTATGTATATGTCCCAAATCAATGCACGCTTATAGTCATACTAGAATTATTCAAAATTGCCAATAACTATAAATAAACCAAATGCCCATCAGTAGAATGTATAAGGAAATTATGGAATATTATATGACCATAAAGTGAATTAACTGCAGCCACACATAGCATAGATGAATCTTTCAACCATTATACTGAGAGTAAAAAATACATGCACCAAAGAAACATGAAGTGATTTCGTTTTTATAAAATTCAAAACCAGGGAAAATTATACTGAAATGTTTGAGACTGCGTACATATGTTGTAAAACCATAAAGAAAGACAAGAAAATAGTCACCATACAATTCAAGATGGTGACATCCTTTAAGGGGTTATAATGATAGGATACATAATGGGCTGCTGGGTACCAGCAATGGCGCGATCTCGGCTCACTGCAACCTCTGCCTCCCGGATTCAAGCTATTCTCCTGCCTCACCTTTCCGAATAGCTGGCACTACAGGCGTGTGACACCATGCCCAGCTGATTTTTTGTATTTTCATAGAGACGGGGTTTCACGGTGTTAGCCAGGATGATCTGGGTCTCCTGACCTCGTGATCTGCCCGCCTTGGCCTCCCAAAGTGCTGGGATTACAGGCGTGAGCCACCATGCCCAGTTGGGATCATGATTTTTAATACATATAACCATTGCACTCAGAATCCCACTTGTAACTCTTCTGATTTCTAGTACAGTTAAAACAATTTATAAAATGCTCTTGAGGGCAGCCAGAAAGATTACTGGAAAAGCATTAGCATTTTTTTTGCAGCAGTCTCAAGGGATTCTCAGGGGAAGATGTCTTGGTGTAAAGGCATTATTTTTAAGACACTGGCTTACACTAGCTATCGGATTTGCCATTTCTAACATTTCTAACGTTCAACTGCAGGTAATGCCTGCCTTTTAGTTTTTTGTCTTCAGCTACTAATTCAGTTCAGAAGACTGAAACACAAATGAAAACACATTTTTTCACCATGCAAGCCTCTCATCAGGCTTCATTTTCTCAGTAACCAATCTGGCAGAAGATAAGTGTCTTTGGAGCGTAATTTCATTATCATTCCTTCTTTTTACATCCAGAGAGAGAATTGTCTCTGGGTTCATGTTAAGTTGGTAAGGGTCTCACACTCTCATACTCTCATATCTAATCCCTTGAAATCTGTACACCCATAAGGTTTTTTCCTCTTGATCTTCTAATAGGCACTGATTAGGTACGTGATGGAAAGTAACAGGGGTATGGGCATGATTATGGTCAGATGTAAGATATAGAGGGCCAGTCAACTAGCACCTTGTAGAATATGCGCTAACCTCACACAATGCTAGTCACTTAATAGAATGCAAATAAGCTGGAAGGAAGAAGACAGGTCCTGCGGTAAGCATATATTCCTCACACCCGTCATGGGTAGTCACATTCTCTCTCCTTTTTTTTCTTGTGTCCGTGTGTTCTCATTGCTCAACTCCCAATTATGAGTGAGAACATGCGGTGATTGGTTTTATGATTTTGTGATAGTTTGCTGAGAATGATGGTTAATTTTATGTGTCGACTAGGCTTAGGATGCCCATATAGTTGGTAATACATTATTTCTGGGTGTGTCTATGAGGATGTTTCAGGAAGAGATTAGCATTTTATTCAGCAGACTGAGAAAAGATCACCTTCACCTATGTGGGTGGTCATCATCCACTTCATTAAGGGCCTGAATAGAACCAAAAAGCAGAGGATGGGCGAATTTGCTTTCTGCTAGAGCTGGGACTTTTATCTTCTCCTACCCTTGGACATTGGAGGTCCTAGTAGTTGGGCTTTCAGATTTGTACTGGGCCTGTACACCATTGGCTTTCCTTGTTCTCAGGCCTTTTGGCTTGGACTGGAATTATTGCACTTATTTTCCTGGTTCTCCAGTTTGTAGGTGGCAGATAATGGTACTTCTCAGCCTCTATGATTGCGTGGCAAATTCTTCATAATAAATTTACTTCTATATATCTGTATATGTACAATTGGTTCTGTTTCTCTGGAGAACCATGACTAATACTGGGATATCCTAATCCAGTGGTTTTCCAGTTATGCTCTGGGGAGACCTCTTTCTGGGCCACTACAGAGGGGACTTGATCCCCTATTCTAGAGCAATCAAAAGAACTCTATTCATTTATTAGTTGAGGAAATATTTACTTTACATGTCCTATATGACAGGCATGAATTGTGTGTGTGTGTGTGTGTGTGTGTGTGTGTGTGTATCTATGTGTGTATGAAGACCCATTGGTGAGAAAGAAAAGAACTTGAATTGCTTGGAGGCACTGAAAGGTGGCCCAGTATGATTGAGTGTAGAGTAGGGATAGGAAAAACGAGAGAGTGATGAGGCTAGAGGAGTAAGGGTCTGTTTTTTGTGGTGGATCCTGGGTTTCTGGACTCAGAAGATGCCCTTTTCATAGAAGAGTATATCTGGGGATGCTATGGCTTTTCACATGTACCTCAATAGTCTATTCTCTCAGATGGCAGATATATTGCCAGCCTAATTCATATGGAAGAATATCTAGGATAGTGTGATATGCCTTTGATAAATGTACTTTTGAAAATGAGGTGGTGGGTGAACAAGAAGAGTTATAGATCTGTATCCTCCAAGTCCTTGATTCTAATTATCTGGATTAAAAAATAATTAGTTAAAATCTAGCTGTTATTTCCAGAGATTCCTCCTGGAAATAATGTGCCAATGTGGGAATATGTTGCTTTGGAACAATAATGCCTATCGTCTATGCGTGCTAGACACTTGGCCAGAATTATTTCATTCAATCTTCGTAATAACCCTATGAAGTAGATACTATTATTATGCCAATTTTATAGATTTTTCAGATATTAACTTACCCCAAGTCTCATAGCTAGTATTTAGCAGAGCACGAATTTGAACTTAGGTGGTCTTGGCCCTAACGAACAGGAAAATAATTAAAGATAATGTTATTTCAAAAATATAATTCATTGAAACTCATAAGCATTAACTATGTTAGAAACTCTCGAACTGCAGATCAGTGTGCCTAGTTTTTATTTTTAATTTCAACTTTTATTTTAGATATGGGAGTTAATGTGCATGGGAATATTGAATGATGCCCAGTTATAGAGATCCCATCACCCAGGTAGTGAGCATAGTACTCAATAGTTAGTTTTTCAGCTCACGCCCCTTTCCCACCCACCCTGCTCTAGTAGTTTGCAGTGTATATTATTCCAAAATTTATGTCCATGTGTGTTCAGTGTTTTGCTCCCACTTATAAGTGAGAACATGCAGTATTTGGTTTTCTGTTCCTATGTTAATTCACATAGGATTATGGTCTCCAGCTGCATCCATGCTGCTGTAAAGGACATGATTGTATTCTTTTATATGGCTGCGTAATTTTCATGGTGTATATGTACCACTTTTTTAGTTACAATCTACCATTGGTGGGCATCTGGGTTGATTTCATACCTTTGCTATTGTGAATAGTGCAGTGATGAACATATGAGTACATGTTTCTTTTTGGTAGAATGGTTTATTTTCCTTTGGGTGTATACCCAGTAATGGGATTGCTGGGTCAAATGGTAGCTTGACTTTAAGTTTCTTGAGAAATCTTCAGACTGCTTTCCACAGTGGCTGGATCAATTTACCTTTCCACCAAAGGTGTACAAGTATTCTCATTTCCCTGCAGCCTCACCAGCATCTATTGTTTTTGATATTTTAGTAATTGTCATTCTGACTGGTGTGAGGTTTGATCTCATTGCGGTTTTGATTTGCATTTCCCTGATGATTAATGATGCTGAGCATCTTTTTCTACGTTGGCTTCTTGTATGTCTTCTTTTGAGAAGTGTCTGTACATGGACTTTACCCAGTTTTTAATGAGATTGTTTGTTTTTTGCTTGTAAATGTGTTTAAGTTCCTTATAGATTCTGGATATTAGAGCTTAGTGAGATGGCATAGTTTGCAAATATTTTCTCCCATTCTGTAGGTTGTCTGTTTACTTTGTTGATGATAGTTTCTTTTGTTGTGCAGAAGTTTTCTAGTTTAATTAGGTCCCATTTGTGATTTTTGGTTTTGTTGCAATTGCTTTTGGCATATTCATCATTAAATCTTTGCCAGGTTCTATGTCCAGAAAGGTATTTCCTAGGTTATCTGCCATGGTTTTTATACTTTTAGATTTTATATTTTAAGTCTTTAATTTTACATTTAAAATTCTCGTTGCATTTCTGTCCACCTTGTTGAAGATCAGATGGTTGTAGGTGTGCAGTTTATTTTTGAATTTACTATTCTTTCCCGTTGGTCTATGTGTCTGTTATTGTACCGGTACCATGCTGTTCTGGTTACTGTGGCTCTGTACAGGGTCTTTGTTGTTGAATTCTTACCCTTAGTGTCACAATGGAGAGAATGAAGTGTTCTTTGGTAGTGTTGTTTAGGCTGTGATCCAGTAGATGGCGGTGGAAAATAATGGGCAGTAGATAGCTTCTTAGCTGCGTGGATCCTTTGTGTATCTTCCAATTTGCATTTGTGCTCTGCAGTGCAAAAAGTAGAGAGGACCTTACCAGATCCAATCCTGGGCGTTGAGGGAGCCACCTCTGATCACTGGCACTGTGCTTGTGTGTGTGTGTGTGTGTGTGTGTGTGTGAGAGAGAGAGAGAGATGTTTCAGATTATGGGGTCCCCTCAGGCAGAGGTCCAATAGAGAGACAGGCTACACCCTTACCTGACCAGCCCTGTGGAAAGAGGCACACCCAGGTCCCACACCAGGCCACGAACTGATGCCACTCACCTGTCTCAGTTTTCTTTTTTTTTTTTTTTTTTCATTTTTTTATTATACTTTAAGTTCTAGGGTACATGTGCATAACGTGCAGGTTTGTTACATATGTATATTTGTGCCATGTTGGTGTATGCAGCTGTCTCAGTTTTCTGAGCTGGCCACAGAATCCTGGCTGGGCACTCCCAAGCCGTGGGCTGCAGCTCTGGAGCACCAGGACCTGCTTGCAGCTTCCTCCTGTGGACTCGTGAGGTTGGGTTCCAAGTGTGCTGGGGTATCCAAAGGACTCTCAGCCTGCCAGAATGCATTCAGGTGGAGCAAAGCACCCAGGCTGGGCAGCAGAGGCTGCACTGTGTGCACACTTCTGTGGGGTGGCCAGGCAACACTGCCCTGGGAAGGGTTAGCGAGCAGGTGGACCTGCAAGACAGACATGTCCCAGTCCCACAAGAAAGCAAGCCTTGCTTTCTCCCCATTGGGTGTTTAGCTTGGGCCAGAACTTCCCAGATGAGATGGGGAGCCCTAGAAGATAGGTGCCTATGGCCAGATTCCACTGGAGCTTTCCTGTGCACAAAGGTTCCTGGCTCTGTACCTGCTTGTATTAGTCCCTTGTCATGCTGCTATAAAGAACTGCCTGAGACTGGGTAGTTTATAAAGGAAAGTGGTTTAATTGACTCACAATTCTGCAAGCTGGGGAGGCCTCAGGAAACTTATAGTCATAGTGGAAGGGGAAGCAAACACATTCTTCTTCACATGGTGGCAAGAAAAGTGCCGAGCAAAGGGGAAAAGGCCCTTATAAAACCATCAGATCTCGTGAGAACTCACTCACTATCACAAGAACAAAATGGGGGTAACCACCCCTATGATTAATTATCTCCCACCGGGTCCCTCCTATGACATGTGGAAATTATGGGCACCATACTTAAAGATGAGATTTGGGTGGGAGCACAGCCAAACCAAATCACTGGTAAAGCCCTATCTCTGCCTAAGCCCCAAGGAAATACCCCTGCCCACTCAAATGTCTGTGGTTGGTGTGGGGTCTTCTGCAGCTAGGATCCCAGAGGTCCATGGTGGGAACAGGCATTCCCCCAGTCCCTTCACACATTCCTTCCTCAAGAGCCATTCAGGGCTAGGAACCAGCCCCAGCGTTCAGGTACTCCATGTGGAGTTTCCAGTTTCCACTGTCTTCAGCCTCTGTATCTGAGTTTTTTCTGCATCCACATTTGGCATTTTCTCTCTGAAGATCACTTCAAATTATGTTGGTTTAGTCAAAAACCGGGTCTCTCTCTCAGCAGGAGGGGCACTTCCTGGCTGCATCTAGTAGGCCATCTTGAAACAAACAAACAAACACCTAGTTTTTTTTTTTCTTTACTTGTGAGCTCAGGCAAATCTATGCTCTGAAGTCAGTTACAGCTACAGAAAGATGTACACATAGTGTCATTGCCTGAAAAGTATTGGATAGACATGGCTGAATTCTCATTTCTGGCATTCTCAGACTGTGTGGCTTTTGTCAAGCTCTTCACTGTCTTAATCTCAGTGTCTTCATCTGTAAAATGGGGCTCACAATAGTGCCTGCTTCATATAGGTGCCTTAAGAACTGAATTATATAAAGTGCCTAGCATGGTTAAGAGTAGCACTGTCCAGTGGAACTCTCTGCAATAATGGAAATGCTCTAGGGCTCTTCTGTCCAATGTGTAGCCGCCAACCACATGTGGCTATTAAGCACTTGAAATATGGCTAGTTAAACTAATGAGCTAAATTTTAAATTTAATTTAATTTACATTTACACTTAAATAGCCACATATAGCTACTAGCTACCATATTGGACAGTCCAGATCTAGATACAGAACTAAATTCTCAATAAATTGAATGGTTTTATTATTGTGCCGATATTTTGCCTAAATTACAGATCTTCTAGCTTAGGGTCCTTCCATGGACTGTGGACTGACTTTTTTCATGCATAGATCGATTTACTCTTGTCTGCCTTTCCTGATTTGTCTGTACTTAATCTTTTAATCACTGAATTATACCACATATCAGTCTGCCTTCTGTGACCTGGCATCCTTGATGTTGCAAAGCATACATCCTTGGATATGGAAATTGTATGACAATCGAGATAAATAGTTGAATGGTGGACTCAATGTTCTTTGCCTTCATGTGACTTTTTCCAGAAGGTGCTCAATAGTTTCTATCAAAGGAAGGTGTTTTAATTGTCTGTCTCCCCAGTGGACACTCCGTAAAGACAAGTTGTAGAAAGGCCCAATGGAGGCTTCAGGGAAAATCATACCATTTATCTGTTTGAAATATATTTTGGGTTTTACATTCATGTCATGAGAAACTGATTTTAAAAGTTTCTGGCTTGTAGTAGATATAGTGTAGAGTACCTGACAAGGGAATGAAAAGGAAAACAGGAGTCAGGAATCTGTCATTTGTTGATTTATTTGTTAATATCTCTATTCAGTCATCCATCCATCCATGCATTTAACACACACTTATTGAGTATCTGCTATGTGCTAGTCCCCAAGAACCAAAAGATAAGACTTTGTGACTGCTCTTAAGGAGCTCACAAATAAATGTGATGGAATAATATTACACACATTGAAGTGAGAGTTCCCCAATTTTTTCCTTTCCCCCAGCCAGTCAGAGAAGGCCCTGTATATGCCAGCCCAATTGTCTCTGCCTTTTGAGGACAGTTTATTTCTTTTTTTTTCATTCTTGTAGAGAACGAGATCTTGCTATATTGCCCAGGCAGGTCTTGAACTACTGAGTTCAAGCTATCCTTCTGCCCCTGCCTCCCTAAGAGTAGGGATTACAGATGTGAGCCACCATGCCCGGCAAGGACAGTTTATTTCTGCTAGTACGGTTCCTATGATTTGGGGATACAGAATCAGAGAATGGGAAAAGGAAGACAAGACTGAAGAGAAAAGAAGGGAAGGACTTAGCCTATTTAGCTAAAAGCATAAAGTCAATTTACAGATAAAATCTCGGGAGGAGGGAAGAATGGAGGAACACACAGTAAAAGCCAAGGGTAGAGGGCAGAGTTCCCTAGCAAGGGGAGAGGGAGGTTGGTGAATGAGAGGTATAAAGAGTGTGAAGGGCAAGAAAAGTGGGGAAGAAATAAAGATGGAAACCAAGAATATTCCCTTACAACTAACTTGAGAATTTTGATGGGATCCTAGTTCAAGTCTTTTGAGAGACTAAAGTAAATAATATAATTTTTATACTATTATTTCTGTGGTTTGACTATGCTTTCCATTACTTTGTGATGGAGCCACAGGAATCACAGCTTTAATAGGGTTGCACATGTAAACCATTACAGTATAACATGCCAACCACTAAATGAAGTAAGCATAGGATTTTAGGGAAGGCTTCATCAAGGAGTAGATTGTTGAACTGAGTTTTAAACGGTAAGAAGTCAGTCAGGTAAGAAGGATGGTCTAGGGATTGGCAGAAAAGGGTATACCAGCATGTGCAACAATGTGGACATGTGACACAATGTGGCCTAGTCAAAGAATTATAAGGGACTTGGAATGGCTGATGTGGGTGGTATCAGCCACCCATGAGGAAAGCAGAAAGGGATGAGACTGGAGAGGTTATAAGGGCCAGATCATGAATGGTCTTAATGTCACTGCTGAATCTTATTCCATAAGCGTAAATTGTATGCTGTAAACAACAGAGAGCCACTGAAGTGTTTTGAGCATGGGAATGGCAGAATCAGATTTGTGTTTCAGAAAGATTTTTATGAATGATGAAAACTATCTTGGCTGCATGTGAGAAGGGCAAGGCTGGAGGCAGAGAAAGTAATTATGAGCCTTGAGCAATGCTGTAAATGAGAATTCTGTTTTGGACATATTCAAGTTTATATGTCTTTGAGACACCAAAATAGATATATCTAGTACACTGTTGGGTATGTTGATTAGAGATTTCTAGTGCTCTCTCATATCTGGCTCTTCTAACCTTATGAGCACATTGGAAGATTGTACTTGAAATTAGATGAGGTCTTGTGACTTGTTCTAGCCAATTTGCTGTGAGTGAAAGTAATGTATGTCACCTCTGGGCTAAGGCATTTATTTAGCAGTGTAATTCTCCAGTCTCCCTTCCCCTGCTGTATTGACCAAAGAGGCTAAGTGTCCCATATGGTACAGGTACAGGATAATAGCACTTCCATCATCCTGACTACTGGAGGACAGTGTCTTGGAGTGTTACCCAGATTTAGATTTTATGTACAGAATAAATAGGAAGTAAACTTTTGTTTTGTTGAGCCAATAAGGTTTTGAATTTTTAACACCAAATAATAACTTATGCTATTTTGATTAATACATGCCTGAATCTCAAGAGAGATATCTGAGTTGTATGTGGAGATTTGGAATCACTGGTGTATAGATGTAACTGAAGCCATGGAAATGTATGCCCATGGGGTAATGGTATGATCAAAGAAAAATGGACTGTGAATAAGAACCAGAACTCCAGACACAAAGTGAAATGTAGAAGAAGATAACCCTACGAAGAATTAGAAAGAGTAATCAGCGACATAGGAAGAAAGAGAAATGTGGTGCCATGGGAACAAAGTGAGGAGAAAATGTCCAGAAGGGTGGTTAGTAGAATCAAATGTAGCAGGAAGATCAAGCCTGATTAAGTCCTGTGAAGCATGCAAATGATTTTTCAGCAAGGAGATGGCTAGAGGCTTTGGAGATACTAGTTTTAGAGGAAGACTAACTGCAGAATCCAGGTTGCATTCAACTGGTGACTAAGAAGTAGGTATGAAAAGAAAGTAAACATAGATTATTTATTTAGAAAGTTTAATTTCAAGTGGAGGGAAAGTGGGATTTTGAGAAAAAAAGAAAGAAGGAGAGAGGAATAATGTTATTTCAATGGTTAGAGGAGGATGTAGGGAAGGATAGGTTGATGATACTGTGGTTGTTGCTTACGTGGACCTGCTGGTATTGAGTTTGGGGCATTAGTCCAATGTGGCCAGGAGAGGTCCCTATGGTGAGTGTTCTTGAACCAAGAGGGAGAGTTAGAAGCTGGGAGGGATTGGAATCTACAGAGCACTGCTCATTAACAAAAAGATGATCTTCACAAGGAAAAAAGATCTGCCTGCTACAGAAGTGGAACCAAGGTTTAAGGCCCAGGGTTGGGAGTCAGCAAGTAGGGTCAAGAGTAAGCTCTCTTCACACAAAACTGAAGGGCTGCAGGGTCATGCAGCTTTCAAATTAGGACAAGTTAGCCTATGCAAGGGGGACTGGAAAGGTTGAAAGGCTGAAACAGCAAAAGCTAACAAACAGGAGCAAGGGGTGTGGCAGGAACCTAATTGAGGGTGCATGAATCAGAGAACAGAGCAAGAAGCAGGCCAGGTAGGGATGGGAAAGGTAAGTGATTAGTGACTCATTGGCAGGAGATTTTGAAGTAGAAGGAGTGCTCTCAGATCTTCCCATTTTGGTTCTCCAGGTACTGACTCCAGATATTAGGGCAGAAGCTGCACGGTAGAATATGCTTGGCATGCAGCAGGACTGGAAATTGGGAACTCAGGTAAAGCTTTAGCATTGACCACTAAATTATAATATTTCCCTCAAATGTTGAATATTCTCAAAATAATAAACATATACTATTGCTTTGAATTTCAGCCAAATTAATAATATAAATTTGGTAGGTTTTCTGAATAGACTATCAGCTCCATGAGGGAATAGTTTTGCCCACCTGGGTCACCGCTGTGTCCTCACTGCTAGGAATATTACGTGGCTCCAAGTAGGTGTTTAACAAATGTCACATGAATCAGCAACATGTCTGAATCTCTTTAAAATGAAGAAAGGAAATTTGAGGAAGTAATGTCAAGATGGACCAACTGATGCTGAAGATATAGGTAAGCAACAAACAACTATAGCAAAGTCTTCAGAAGGATGCTGTGGAAGAAGGTAGAGTTTAAGATCAGGAACAGGCAATGGTAGAGTCTTCTGGAATAGCTTAAGACTAGGAGCAGCAACAGCAGCCTAAAACAGACTAGAGAGAATGTGAAAAGGAAATGATGCAGCCAAAGCAAAAAGAAGTACCCAACATCCAGCCCTCTCCAACAAACTTTGCATATTTCAAGTACCATCATGGAATTGATGCAGCAGGAGTGTGGGGCTTTTAAAAAGTAATCTCCTGTTGCCTGATTGCTCTGGGTAAGACTTCCAGTACTATGATGAATAGGAGTGGTGACAGTGGGCATCCTCTTGTCCCAGTTCTCAAGGTGAATGTTTCCAGCTTTTGCCCATTCAGTATGATGTTGGCTATTGGTTTGTAATAGGTGGGAATATAAATTAGTTCACCCACTGTGGAGAGCAGTTTGGAAATTTCTCGAAGAATTTAGAACTATCATTCAATCCAGAAATCTCGTTATGGGGTATATACCCAAAGGAATATAAATCATTCTACCATAAAGACAAATGCATATGTATATTCATCGCAGTACTATTCACAACAGTAAAGGCATGGAATCAACCTAAATGCTGATCAACAGTAGCTTGCATAAAGAAAATGTGGTACATATACACAGTGGAATAATACACAGCCATAAAAAAGAATGAGATCATGTCCTTTGGAGCTACATGGTTGGACCTGGAGGCCATTATGCTAACCAAACTAACACAGAAACAGAAAACCAAACACCACATGGTTTCACTTGTAAGTGGGAGCTAAATGATGAATACACATGTGATATGGTTTGCTTGTGTCACTGCCCAAAATCTCATCTTGAATTGTAATCCCCATAATCCCCATGTGTCAAGAGTGGGATCAGGTGGAGGTAACTGGATCATGGGGGAGATTCCCCTATGCTGTTCTTGTGATAGTGAGTTTTCACAAGATATGATGGTTTTATAAGCATCTGGCATTTCCCCTATTTGTTCACTCTCCTTTCTGCCAGCTTGTGAAGAAGGTGCCTTGCTTCCCCTTCAACTTCTGCCATGATTGTGAGTTTTCTGAGGCCTCCACAGCCATGCTGAACTGTAAATCAATTAAACCTGTTTTCCCTTATAAATTACCCAGCCTTGTGCAGTTCTTTATGACAATGTGAAAATGAATGAATACAGTAAACTGACATTGAGGTAGTGGGACACTGCCATAAAGATACTAAAAAATGTGGGAGAGACCTTGGAACTGGGTAACAGGCAGAGGTTGGAACAGTTTGGGGGGCTCACAAGAGGACAGGAAGATGTGGGAATGTTTGGAACTTCCTAGAGACTTGCTGAATGGCTTTGACCAATATGCTGGTAGTGACATGGACAACAAAGTCTGGGTGGAGATGGTCTCAGATGGAGATGAGGAACTTGTTGGGAACTGGAAGAAAGGTGGTTTTGCTTTGTTTAAGCAAAGAGCATGGCAGCATTTTGCCCATGCCCTAGAGATCTGTGGAACTTTAAACTTGAGAGAGATGATTTAAGGTATCTGGCAGGATAAATTTCTAAACAGCAAAGTGTTCAAGAAGTTACCTAGGTGTTCTTAAAAGCATTCAGTTTTATGCATTCACAAAGAGATGGTTTGGAATTGCAGCTTATGTTTAAAAGGGAAGCTGAGCATAAAAGCTTGGAAAATTTGCAGTCTAATGATGTGATAGAAAAGAAAAACCCACTTTCTGGAGAGAAATTCAAGCCAGCTGCAGAAATTTGCATAAGTAATGAGGAGCCAAATGTTNTGTTGAGTGGCTTTGACCAATATGCTGGTAGTGACATGGACAACAAAGTCTGGGTGGAGATGGTCTCAGATGGAGATGAGGAACTTGTTGGGAACTGGAAGAAAGGTGGTTTTTGCTTTGTTTAAGCAAAGAGCATGGCAGCATTTTGCCCATGCCCTAGAGATCTGTGGAACTTTAAACTTGAGAGAGATGATTTAAGGTATCTGGCAGGATAAATTTCTAAACAGCAAAGTGTTCAAGAAGTTACCTAGGTGTTCTTAAAAGCATTCAGTTTTATGCGTTCACAAAGAGATGGTTTGGAATTGCAGCTTATGTTTAAAAGGGAAGCTGAGCATAAAAGCTTGGAAAATTTGCAGTCTAATGATGTGATAGAAAAGAAAAACCCACTTTCTGGAGAGAAATTCAAGCCAGCTGCAGAAATTTGCATAAGTAATGAGGAGCCAAATGTTAATGGCCAAGACAATGGGGAAAACGTCACCAGGGCTTATCAGAGACCTTTGTGGCAGCCCCTTCCATCACAGGCCTGGAGGCCCAGGGCAGGAAAATGGTTTCATGGGCCAGGCCCAGAGCTCTGTTTTTCTGTGCAAGAGCAGCCTTGGGACCTGGTGCTCTGCATCCCAACCTCTCCAGCTCCAGCCATGGCTAAAAGGAGCCAAGGTACATCTCAGGGCATTGTTTCAGAGGGTTCAAGTCTTGAGCCTTGGCAGCTTTCACATGGTGTTAGGCCTGAGGGTGTGCAGAAGACAAGAACTGAGCTTTGGAAACCTCTGCCTAAATTTCAGAGGATGTATAGAAATGGCTGGATGTGCAGGCAGAAGTCTGCTGAAGGGGCAGAACCCTTGTGGAGAACCTCTGCTAGGGCAGTGTGGAAGGAAAATGTGGGGTCAGAGTGCCCATACAGAGTCCTCAGTGGGGCACTGCCTAGTGGAGCTTGAGAAGAGCGCCACTGTCTTCTAGACTCCAGAATGGTAGATCCACTGACAGCTAGCACTGTGTGCCTGGAAAAGCCACAGACACTTGAGGCCAGCCCATGAAAGCAGCCAGGAGGAGGGCTATACCTTGCAAAGCCACAGGGGGGAGCTGCCCAAAGCCTTGGGAGCACACCTCTTTCATGAGCGTGACTTGGATGTGAGACATGGAGTCAAAGGAGATCATTTTGGAGCTATTTATTTATTTATTTATTTGTTATTATACTTTAAGTTCTAGGGTACATGTGCATAATGTGCAGGTTTGTTACATATGTATAGTTGTGCCATGTTGGTGTGTTGCACCCATCAACTCGTTAGGAGCTTTAAGATTTGACTACCTCTCTGGATTTTGGATTTGCACAGGGCCTGTAGCCCCTTCATTTTGGACAATTTCTCCCATTTGGAATGGGTGTATTTACCCAATACCTGTGCCCTCATTGTATCTGGGAAGTAACTAACTTGCTTTTGATTTTACAGGCTCATAGGCAGAAGGGACTTGCCTTGTCTGACATGAGACTTTGGACTTGGACTTTTGGGTTAATGCTGGAATGAGTTAAGACTTTGGGGGACTGTTGGAAAGGCATTATTGTGTTTTAAAATGTGAGGACATGACATTTCGGAGGGACAGGGGTAGAATGATATGGTTTGCCTGTGTACCCACCTAAAATATTATCTTGTATTCTAACCCCCCATAATCCCCACATGTCAAGAACAGGACCAGGTGGAGGTAATTGGATCATGGGGGTGGTTTCCCCCATGCTGTTCTTGTGACAGTGAGTGACTTCTCACGACATCTGATGGTTTTAAAAGCATCTGGCAGTTCCACCCTCACTCTCTTGATCTCCTTCTGCCTTGTGAAGAAGGTGCCTTGCTTCCCCTTTGTCTTCTGCTATGATTATGAGTTTCCTGATGCCTCCCCAGTCATGCTGAACTGTGAGTCAATTAAACTTCTTTCCTTTTGTAAATTGCGCAGTCTCAGGCAGCGCTTTATAACAGTGTGAAAATGGCCTAATACAACATGGAAACACAGAAAGGAACAATAGACATTGGGGTCTACTTGAGGGTGCAGAGTGAGAGGAGGGTGAGGATTGAAAACTACATATTGGACATTATGGTTATTACCTGAGTGATGAAATAATATGTACACCAAACCCCCGTGACTTGGAATTTATCTATAGAACCTACCTGCACATGTACCCCTGAAACTAAAAAGTTAATTAATTAATTAATTAAAAAATAATCTCCTGGAACTTTGGAGTTGGTGTTCTTAAGGAAGAGCACTCTCCAGTGAGAAGTCTTATACTGAGGAGAAAAGGTACCAACTTGTGTTGAGAAATGAGTGAGTGGCTGCACGCTACTGGCTTTCCAGGAACCAAAGAGGATCACCATTGTTAGCTACTGCCTTTGATGTGTCAAGCGTTTACATACATTATTTCTAATTCTCTCAGCAATCCTCCAAGGTGAGTGTCATTATTCCTGTTATACAACTGGAGAAACTGAGGCTCAGAAGGAATTAATGTCTTGCCTAAGGTCCTGTACTCAGAACTGGTAGAACTTGGGCTCTCAAATACAGCACTGTGCTCCTGCCTTATATCCAGACAGTTGTCCCTCCAAGAAGGAATAGGAATAGCTGGAATCACCTCATGTATTTACCTTATACAGGTTTCTGAGGATCAGCAATCCAAATGTATGGTTATAACTTTCATGAGCTTCTACTCCCTTTTGAAGACACACAGATCTTATGTGGTGACTCAGAGGACGTAGGAGCAAATACCAGATTAAAACCGCATTACCCCAAGGGAGCCTTTCCTAACCTCTTGTCCCTACCCGGTGAGGAACACCAGTGCCACATAGCATATAGATAAAAGTGAAAAAAGCACCGTAAATACAAAACTCTGTGCATTCACTTCATACAGTTGAGGATTAAATGAGCTAATACATGTGAAGCATTTTGAATAGTGCCTGGCACATAGTAAGCCCCCGTAAATGTTAGCTGTTCTTGTGGCCATCATTGTGATAATCACCATTATCATCATGATTATTATCATTATCACCTTGGCTAACTAAGCTCAGTGAACAAGGCTGTACTTTACGTAATTTTTTTTTTTTTTAAATTGGAATCTCCAGCAGATTCCTAATTGACAGCAGCAGAGGCTTCTGTAAAAAGGTAAGGAAATGTCTTTGGTAATGTAAGGAAAACAGTGAAAACAATGGCACCACACCCAATGAGAGGTGGTGGAGTGAAACAGTAGAGAACTCTGGGCAGAGAGTGAGGACATCTCATGGCCCTGATCCTGGCTCTGCACTAGGAACTTGTGTCATCTTGGCAAAAGTTTCAACCTCTCTGAACCTCAGTTTCTTCATCTGTAAATTGGAAGTATTTATTCAGCATTATCTCTACCCCTTGCAACTATATGGTACAATTACATTGTATACAGATCACAGCAAACTGGATTTGATAACCAAATGTGGTACACTCCCTACGCTTGAAACTAAGGCACTGCGACAGACTGCCAAAATAATCTAAATTATTGATTAAAGAAACTGATTTTGTCAAAGGGCCTGAGGAGAATCAAACTGAAAAAAAAAAAACCAATTAATTATGATGTATTACATTTTTTAAATGTTTTATAAGTGGAATAATATATTGTATAACCTTTTGGGACTGGCTTTTTTTCACTAACCATAATGCCCCTGAAGTTTCATCCAATATGTGTGTATTGCTGAGTAGTATTCGATGGTAAGGATAGACCATAGTTTTTAAAATCCATTTATCTGCTAAGGGATATCTGGGGTTTTCAGTTTTGGGCTATTACAAGTAAAGCTGCTATGAACAGATTTTTGTGTGAACTTAAATTTTCACTTCTTTGGGGTATATTCCCAAGGGTGCAATTGCTAGGCTGTGTGGTAACTGCATGTTTAATTTTATAAGACACTGCCACTCTTTTTTCCAGAGTGGCTGTATCATATTACATTTCTACCATCAGTGAATTGTATAAGTGATCCAGCTTCTCTGCACCCTTGCCAGTATTTGGTGTTGTCACTATTTTTTTTATTTTGGCTATTCTGATATCTCATTATGGTTTTAATTTGCATTTCCCTCGTGGCAAATAATTTTGAATACCTTTTTATGTGTTTGTTATATACAAGCCTTATTTCCTGAAATGTCTCTTTATGTCTTTGCCCATTTATATATCCTGAAGAACAGATTAGTGACTACTAGGGGTTAGGGATGGAGGTGTGAGGGAAGGGGATGAAGGGGAAAAATGGGTATGTTTATAAATGGACAGAACAAAAGATCCTTGGGTTATGGAACTGTTCTGTATCTTGATTGTAGTGGTAGTCACATAAACCTACAAGGTGATAAACATGCATAGAACTAAATACACACAAGTGCACACTAGCACAAATGAGTACAAGTAAAACTGGGTAAATATAGATAACTGAATTGTATTAATATCAATATCCTGGCTGTAACATTTTGCCATAGTTTTGCAAAACATTACCATTGGGGGAAACTGGGCAAAAGATACATGAAATTTCTCTGTATTGTTTATTACAACTGCATGTGAATCTACAATTATATAAATAAGAATTCAATGAAAAAAAATAACTGGAGACGTATCTGTGTTCAATGCCTTGCTCTTTTTTCCCGTAAGACATCACCCTCTTACTAAAGACTGGTAGATTGATAATTCAGTGTGTTGTGGATATTTAACACGGCCTATATAGATATAGTGATGATAGGACCAAGCAGAGTACAGATCTGTAATGGATCAGGGAATCTTAGGCACCATCAATGATGAATTAATCATGCAATTTGTTTAAGCTCTGTGATATGGTTTGGATTTGTGTCCCCGCCCAAATCTCTTGTTGTATTGTAATCCCCAATGTTGGAGGAGGGGCCTGGTGGGAGGTGATTGGATCATGGGGGCACATTTCCACGTTGCTATTCTTGTGATAGTGAGTTCTCATGACATCTGGTTGTTTGAAAGTGTGTAGCAGCTCCCCCTTTGCTCTCTTCCTCCTGCCCTGGTCATGTAAGACGTGCCTTTTTCCTCTTCACCTTCTGCTATGATTGTAAGTTTCCTGAGACCTCCCCAGCCATGCTTCCTGTACAGCCTGTGGAACCATGAGCCAATTAAACCTCTTTTCTTCATAAATTACTCAGTCTCAGGTAGTTCTTTATAGCAATGTGAGAATGGATTAATACACTTTATCTAACATAACTTTATGTGTGCAAAGCCATGTCTGCATATTTTAGTTATTTATTGCCTGCCTATACACTACTATGTGCTCAATAAATGTTTACTAGATGGATACATAAATTAATAAACTGATGAACAAATGTTGTCCCAGAGAAACTTGCCAAATGCAATGAGAACTTGCAGAGGACAATGGAGCATGGGATTAGGAATTATAATAATACCAAGGTTGTCTGTGGCCAAGATAACTAGCTTTCATTTTTCCTGTATTATAAAAGTAATATATACTCATTGCAGGCAATGTGAAAAACACAAAAAGCAGAAATCTATGCATAAGTAATTTAATATTTTGGCTTCACGCAGTGGCTCACACCTTTAATACCAGCACTTTGGGAGGCCAAGGTGGGTGGATCCCTTGAGGCCGGGAGTTTGAGACCAACCTG
Source organism: Rhinopithecus bieti (assembly GCF_001698545.2). NCBI lineage: Eukaryota > Metazoa > Chordata > Mammalia > Primates > Cercopithecidae > Rhinopithecus > Rhinopithecus bieti. Next base: position 62,775 of record NW_016807983.1, on the reverse strand, counting down.
GCCAACATGGTGAGACCATGTCTCTACTGAAAATACAAAAATTAGCCAGGTGTGGTGGCACATGCCTGTAGTCTCAGCTACTTGGGAGGCTGAGGCAGGAGAATTGCTTGAATCCCAGGGTGGAGGTTGCAGTGAGCCAAGATCGTGCCACTGTACCCCAGCCTGGGTGACAGAGCTAGACTCTGTCTCAAAAAAATTAATTTTTTTCAAATGTTACTGCTGTTGCTTGTCGGAGCAGATGCATCTGAATCTGGTGTGGGTACAGGTTTGTGATGAGGCCTTCGTAATGTCAGTTTCCTACCACATATCTCCATAAAATGGTTGTAAATGGTACAATGTTTATTTCTTATTCGGAATTGTTTCATAAGCAGTTTGGGCTTGGCTAAGCTAGAACCCTGCAACATCAGAATAGCGTGGAGGCTTGTTAGAAATGCAGAATCTCCAGCTCTGCTCCAGATCTTCTGAATCCCGATCTGCATTTTAATCAGAGCCCATGAAAGTCTGAGAAATACTAAGCTAGATCATAATTAAGTATATATATATATATAAAATATGCATATATACTTAGTATATAAATATAATATATTAATACATATTATATAATGTATACTTAATATTAAGTAAATAAAAGTATACATATTATATAATGTATACTTAATATACATTAAGTATACTTACTATTAAGTATACA
>NW_016807983.1:29506-58393 GCF_001698545.2 Rhinopithecus bieti | reverse complement strand
ATATACATTATATATAATATTTGTATTAATATAAAGTATACTTATATATAACATGTATATATCATATATATGTATGTATATACACACATACACACTTTTTTCTTGCAAAGTAATGGATGTTCATTGTGTAATATTCGGAAATTTTAGTAAAGTTTAAAGAAATAAAAATTCTATAAATCCCAACCACCTAGAGATACATTGTATATATTATATATTTTAATATATGATACATTATAACATAGAATATAACCACTTGTGAATATTACGGTTTTTTTCTATAATTTTATTAAGAATTTTATTTTTTTCTTTGGCATTATAGTGTATGTATTTTTGTATATCCAGATTATTACCTGGCATTTCCACACATACTAAATGGTTTTGTTTGTTTGTTTGTTTGTTTGTTTGTTTGTTTGTTTTTTAGACGGAGTTTTGCTTTTGTTGCCCGCGATCTCGGGTCATCGCAACCTGTGCCTCCTGGGTTCAAGCGATTCTCCTGCCTCATCCTCCCTAGTAGCTGGCATTACAGGCATGCACCACTATGCCTGGCTAATCTTGTATTTTTAGTAGAGATGGGGTTTTTCCATGTTGGTCAGGCTGGTCTCGAATTCCTGACCTCAAGAGATCCACCTGCCTCGGCCTCCCAAAGTGCTGGGAATACAGGCGTGAGCCACTGCACCGGCAATATTTTTCAAAATCATAGTTTTTATTGGCTGCATGATAATCCACCTTAGGGATAAAGCTTAGGCATAACTCCACTGTTAAATAGTCAGATTATTTCTAACTCGTTGCTAGTATGCTGTGAACATTTTTTCCCATGCATTTTAAAGAAATATCTGATTAACTCCCAAAGATATGTTCCTACAGGATTAAAGAGTAAGAATTATTGTGATAATCTTGTTTTTTTTTTTTTGAGATGGAGTCTCGCTGTGTCACCCAGGCTGGAGTGCAGTGGCGCGATCTCGGCTCACTGCAAGCTCCGCCTGCCGGGTTCATGCCATTCTCGCGCCTCAGCCTCCTAGTAGCTGGGACTACAGGCGCCCGCCACCACGCCCGGCTAATTTTTTGTATTTTAGTAGAGACGGGGTTTCACTGTGTTAGCCAGGATGGTCTCGATCTCCTGACCTCGTGATCCGCCCGCCTCGGCCTCCCAAAGTGCTGGAATTACAGGCTTGAGCGACCGCGCCTGGCCTATTGTGATAATCTTGATATATATGGCCTAATTATAGCAACAATCTACCTTTCACATCAGTATACAAACATGCTTACTTTGGTATCTTTTCTGGGCAGTATTTTTTCCTGATTCTTCATATTGAATTAATTATAGATTTATGGCATGTTGGAACAGTAGCAATAGAGTCTCTTGAGCCCTTCATCCAATCTCTGCAATGGTGCAATCTGACATAACTGTAGTACAATAGCAAAGCTAAGAAACTGATATTAGTGCAGTACTATTGGACTACAGACCTTATTTGTATTTTCACCGTTTTTATATACACTGTGTGTGTGTGTGTGCATGTGCATGCACGCACATGTCTAGCTCTAGGCCATTTGATTCATCCATAAATTTGTGCAATCACCATCACAATCATGACACAAAACTGTTCTATCTGCACAAAGGAACTCCCCTGTGCTACCCCTTATATTCACATCCATCTCCTACCCTAGTCTCTGTCCCCTGGCAACCACTAGTCTATTCTCCATTTTTATGGTTTTGTCATTTAAAGGATATTATATAAATGCAATCATATAGTATGTAATCTTTCGGAATTGACTTTTTATTCACTCAGAATGATGCTCCTGAGTACCATTCAAATTGATACATGTATCAAAATTTCGTGCCTTTTGTTGCTGGGTAGTATTCCATTACAGAAATGTACCAGAGTTTGTACCAGGGATATTTTAGTTGCTTTCAGTTTTCAACTACTATGAATAAAGCTGCTATGAAAATTCATGTACAGGTTTTTATGTGGATGTAAGTTTTTATTTCTCTGGGATAAATGCCCAAGAGTGCAATTGCTGGGTTGTGTGGTAAGTGATCATGTAGTTTTGTAAGAAACTGTCACACTCTTCTGGAGTGGCTGTATCATTTTACATTCCCACCAGTAAGGTATGAATGATTCCGTCTCCACATTCTCTCCAGCATTTGGTGATGTCACTAGTTTTATTTTGGCCATTCTGATAGGTAGTTAATGATGTCTCATTATAGTTTCAATGTGTATTTTCCTGATGGCTAATGTTGAACATATTTTCATGTGCTTATTTGTCATCATAGCTTCTCTTTAGCAGAATGTCTATTCATGTCTTTTGCATAATTTCTAGTTATATCATATTCTTTTAACTTTCGAGAGTCCTTTATATACTGTGTTTAAGGTATGGTGTCTATTTACCAGTGCTGTACCAATTTAAATGTCCTGGTTTTGATTTGGTAATACAGTTATATAAGATGGCATCATTCGTAGTGAATTTATATGGCAATCCAGTGGAGACTAAGATAAGAGTTCACAGACTCTCCTACTAAAGTGGTTAACTTTTTCAGATACGGGTTTTGCAAGTATTTTCTCCCAGTTGTTAAGTTGTTTTCATCCTCTTAACGCTGTCTTTCACGGAGAAAAGTTTCGACACAGTTTAATGAAAAGAATAGATGAGAAGTATCTAGTGAAATGTGGACAGATACAAAGGAGCACCACCGCTTACCAGCTTAATGGAGAGCTCTTTGTAGTCTCTGGAAGCAGATATGAAAACTTTTCATGTCACCTTAGTGGTGTTACACTGATCTCCTCCTCCCGACTCTGGCCCCATCTCCTGCCTCTGGCTGCAGGACCCACTACGTTGAGATTCCTACCTTTGGCACGAAATAGATAAAGGGCCCCTGCCACAGAAGGACTTTGACTTCTTATCCAGCTCCATTATTTCTCTTGGCTATTTCTTAGTCTCTTGGAGTATCAGCCTTCTGCCTTGCATCTTGCCTCTAGCAGCCTGGTTTCCCAGCCTCTCCTTGAGGGCTTGCACTAGCTCAATGACCATTCTCCTGCATGTGCCTCCTCTTGTCATGGCTTCTAACACACATGCTCTCTGGTAACTGCTAGCCTGAACAAAAATCACAAAAAATCTTGTTACAAGTAGTTGCACAAACTATTAAAGTAGCCATTGTAATGCTAGAGAACTGAAGCTGGGTAAAATGTCAAGATCATGTTTCAATCTATTTGAAGGCAAAAGATGAGGATGGCACCTATGCCCCACCTATTAGTGACCAGGGAGGAAAATACAACGGCTGCATAGGCAAGGCATTACACCTTGTAGAGTCCTGCCCTTCCGTACTTGTGAGAATACAAAATATATGAGAAAGGCAAGAGGGTAAAGGGGAGAGAATATTCATATTTATTCTTTCAGAGTTCAGGTATCATGAACCATATCCAAATCCAATCTGCTTTTGTTTGATGTACATGATTAATCTTACAGATAAACATGTGTTGATTAGAGGAAATGGCATTCCTCTTGCTTGTCTTCCAATGCGAGTGTACCTGTCTGATTCTTGCTTTGAAGCTTCGTCTCAGGGGTGTACCCCGCCATGTGAGGTGTGGGGTGTCGGTCTGCCCCTAGTGGGGGATGTCTCCCAGTTAGGCTACTCAGGGGTCAGGGACCCACTTGAGCAGGCAGTCTGTCGGTTCTCAGATCTCAACCTCTGTGTTGGGAGGTCCACTGCCCTCTTCAAAGCTGTCAGACAGGGTCGTTTGCCTCTGCAGAGGTTTCTGCTGCCTTTTGTTTGTTTGTTTGTTTAGCTGTGCCTTGTTCCCAGAGGTGGAGTCTACAGAGACAGGCAGGCCTCCTTGAGCTGCTGTGGACTCCACCCAGTTTGAACTTCCCAGAGGCTTTGTTTACCTACTTAAGCCTCAGCAATGGTGGGTGCCCCTCCCCCAGCCTCGCTGCTGCCTTGTGGTTAGATCACAGACTGCTGTGCTAGCAATGAGGGAGGCTCCGCGGGCGTGGGACCCTCCTGGCCAGATGTGGGTATAATCTCCTGGTGTGCCGTTTGCTAAGACCCTTGGTAAAACTCAATATTGGGGTGGGAGTTACCTGATTTTCCAGGTGTTGTGTGTCTCAGTTCCTCTGGCTAGGAAAAGGGATTCCCCCCTTGTGCTTCTCAGGTGAGGCAATGCCTCGCAGTGCTTCAGCTCTCACTGGTCGGGCTGCAGCAGCTGACCAGCACTGATTGCCAGGCACTCCCTAGTGAGATGTACCCAGTACCTCAGTTGAAAATGCAGAAATCACCCGTCTTCTGTGTTGCTCGCGCTGGGAGCTGGAGACTGGAGCTGTTCCTATTTGGCCATCTTGCTCCACCCCCCAATGAATATTAACTTTTATATAAAGATTTTCCAGATCCCCTAACTCATTGGTGAAGTGTCTGCTGATTGACTTGCAGCATACGCAAACAGGCTGTGTTGGCTTATTTGTTCTGTTCTATTCTGACTATACAGGGAGAGTAGGCGTCTTCATTTCTATGGAGTCTCCCTTTATGTAGTTCAAGATTATTAAGTTCCCATCTAGGCTTCTTGCTTCAATTTCAATAATTATAAATATTTTTATCTTTCATTGTAGCTCATGCTTTCCTACACCTAAATAACCTCTTTCCTGTTCCCCTAACACATTCTCAGGAACTATTTTGCTCACTGAGTGAGTATTCCTTTAGATGACTTTTATAACGGAAGAATAAATGGTCTCATATGGTTGAAAGACCCATGAGACAGAGTCTAAGTCAGTGCTCCTCAAAATGTGATGTGCATCAGAATCATTTGTGGCTCTTTTTACAAATAAGGATGCTTTTACTCCACCCTGAAGATTTTGATTCAGTAGGTCTGCGTTGGGGCTTTGAGAGGTGTGCTTTTCAAAACCTTATAGTTAGATTCTGAAGTATAAGGGTTGAGAGCAACTACATTAGGGCATATGCTTACCTGCTAACAATCAGCTAGCTCTACTGGGTTCAAATACTCAAGAGGCTCCTCCATGGGCATTTGGAGCTTAATGCAGTCAGGTATTACAATCCTATGCTCACAAGGGGATCTGTGATTATTATCATCATCATTAACAACATTAAAATGGACTAATAAAGGGTTAACACTTATATAGCACTATGTGCCAGGCAATGTTGTAAGTGCATTACATAAACATACATAAATCAAGGCATTTAATCTCCATAACTTCATGAGGTAGGGACTACCTCTCTTACCCTATTTAGCAGAACAACCTACCATCCTTGTTATCAGATACGGAAACAGAGACACAGAGAAAATAATAGCTAACATTATTGACCACTTACCCACTGCCAGGTTCTAGCTTTAGTAAATCCCTCACTTGCACCTAATTCACACAACACTTAATGAGTACAGTGAGGCCTCATTGAGGTAGGTCCTTTTCCAAAGTTAATGCTGCTGGTCAGTGGCATCACCAGAACAGTATCCTACATCTTCACTGATCTAAAAGTCTGTGGGATCTGGCTGTCAAGATAGGTTAGCAGCTTTTTCTTTTAATAGTATGTGAATAACCCCATTATTATACTGACTTGTAGATACTTTTATGATGAGTTAAAGGAGTTGGGAAAGAAAGTATTCTTTAAAAAGCCTTTGGAAGCCCTCTTTTGAAGTAAGTGGGAGAAGTTTAATTCAATATATTGTTTGAAACAGATCCCCCTAAGTGTGAATCTAAGAAGTTAGGGCAGGAACTTCCCTCATGCCTCCTTCAATTGACCCTGGATTTTCAGAGAATGAAACAGTAGAGAAGGGGTTAACTGTAAGGGTGCCCTGGCTGAAACTTTTTACTCCCTCTTAAATCTAAGAATGTTCTGAAACAAGCCTCAGAGCACATGACAAAGGTATTTCTGATGCATCTAGATGTGAGAAGCAGTACCTTTGGGTGAAAAAAACAGTGGAATTTAAGAGGACATTTTTTGGTGGATTAAGGAGGCAGACAACTTGGAACTGTTCTGGAAAATCTGTTCACTGTGCACTAGCTGGGAGGCTAGTCAAGATGAGAAAAATTTTAACCTTCTCATCTAGGAAGTATGTGTTCCTAGAGACAAGACAGGAACTACAGTTCTTGCTGTAGTTTTTTAAATTGCCTAGGAGACTAAGAATATTGTTATCTTGGGCAGAGTTTTGGATTTCCCTAGCTCTGGATGGGCAGATGTATTTTGGGACTAGAAGATATTTTTCAGACTCAAAGGGTAAAAACAACTAAACAACTTATTTGGAGTGCAGGAATTTCCTATCTTTCAATAAAATTAATGTTATTTTTAAAAGCATAGATAATAATCAGCAATAATAGATAAATAGATATATGGAAAAGCACACAACAAATAATCTGTCAATGTTTAGCAAAAGAAGAGAAATGTAAGAGGGAAAAGGAATAAGTAAGGTAACAAAATCCATATGCATCTGTGGTGACAAATATGGGCTCCTTTGCAGGAAGGAGTAGAGTATTTTGGGGATAGGGTAAGCACCTTGCTACTCAATACGTGATCTACAGACCAGGAGCATGAGGTTTACCTGGAAGCTTGCTGGAAATGCAGAATCTCAGACTCCATCCCAGGCGCACTGAAACTGCATTACATTTTAACAACCTCGATGGATGATTTGTTCTCACATTAAACTTTGAAAAGTACTGTGGTAGAAGACTGATTTAAGATCTCCTTTTGTTTGCTGCTCCATTTGTATGCATTCTTTAGGAGGAAATCCCTTTTGTTTGAAGGAAACATGTCTCTACTGAGTGGTGAATGTAGAGATCAACCTTGGAGAGAACCTGGAAGCATATTACTGTCTCCTTCTCTGGTTCTGACAGTGAAAACAACAACAACAACAACAAAACAAACCAACCAAACAAAGCAACACCTAAGCCTTTCTATTTACAATACTCTATGTGATTTAAATAAGAACACAAAGATAATCATTACCCTCATTCTTCACAAACATGCATGTGCAAGGCTTTGTAGATGTGAAAGTTACTTGGTTGTAACAGTTTTGTTCAGAGTTGAAAAGTACTGAGAAGCATCCCTAAATTGACTTCAAACTTGGGGTAGGTGAGAAACAGCTGGGGGGTAGTTGAATGAAGTTGGTGGAGATTCATTCTGACAGGATAGCTATTAAGACTAAACACTTGTTTGATGGTGTGGGAGCCTGGAGCACTGACTGTAATTGAAAGCCTGAATCTCCCATTTGTAATACAAGTTGACAGTGAAGGCCTGACTGTTGAAAGTATTCTAAAGTTGTTTTCAGCATATGTTGGGACTTTCTCTTATAATAAAAGCATCAATATGAAACCATTTTTTTTTTATTAAGTAGACTATTGACAAGTGAGATCGTTGTGGCTTTCTCGTTATGGAACTGAATGAAAAAAGAAAACAGTTAAATTATTTGAGTTCTCAATGTGGTGAGTATACAGTTTAGTAAAATAGACGCATTAGCAGCCAGAAATAACAAGGGGTAACTACCCACTAGTAGTGGGAATAGAGTTGTGCTGCTAAATGTAATACTATTTTGGAGGACTTCCAGGGACTAAAGAATACCATGAAATATTATTTATGTGGATACATCCATTGTCATACTGAGATAGTTCCTAAACAGAGTCTACAAATAATAGCTAGATCTTGATTCCTTAGCAAAATGGTCAAGATTTTTTTGATCTTGCTAAGTCTATGACTTCCAGCTGGAGTTGCAGTTCCTTAAGAGTACATTAGGAGCCGGGTGTGGTGGCTTTCACCTGTAATACCAGCTACTTGGGATTACAGTAGTTCAAAACTGCGGTGAACTGTGACCCTGGGACCATGCCACTGTACTCCAGCCTGGGTAATAGAGTGAGAAAGAAAGACAGAAAGAGAGAAAGAGAGAGAGAAAGGAAGAGAGGAAGGAAGGAAGGAGAAAAAGAAAAGATAAAGAGAACTTTGGTGAAAAGTGGCAAGGGAATTATATCAGCAAGATAGCGGAATAGAAGTGCCTTGTGCTGTCCCCACCCCCATAAGAAGACCCCAAACAACTGCATTTGGACTAAAGTATCTGAAGGAGTGTGCCAGAGTTCAGAAAGGGCATGGCTGAATCCCTGTGGAACACAGAAACCCAGGATGGTACCATAGAGAGGCGAGCAAAATATCCTGTCTCTGCCACCCCGTCTCCTCCATGGAATCAGCTCAAAGCCAGGAGGAACTTCTTGTGGGAAAAAGGTAAGCAGTAGTCCCCACTACCACTGCACATACCTTCATCCCTTGCTACAGGAGAATCTTGCAGTCCTTACAAGCCCTGAACCCAGTTTGAGAATGTTAGATTTTACACAGTGGCATTGCTCCCGAGTAGGATCCCAGGTTGTGAATCACCCATTCCCCATGACCCAAGCTGCTGTGGAACAGCAACGTCTTGAAACTGGACCCACTGCTAGAGTGTGTCCTCACCTAAGGGTCAGTAACCACTGCATGCCTTCATCCCTGAGGCTCTGCCACCATTCTACCATGCTCACACACGTGGCTGCAGTTCTCCTACTCCAGTTACTTGTAGCCTAGGCCCAGAGAAACAGCCCTGACCCTTGTGCCTGAACCCATGTGGTACCCTACCTCTCAAGAAACAGGGAGTTCTGCACAGTGAGGAAGCCAACCTTGCCTAAGGGACCTACCATGCATGCACACCCCCGGCCTAAGAACCATCTCAGTGGCCCCATTTCTGGTGAGCCTGCCTCCAGACCAGCCAGGCAGCTGCACACGTGTACCCTTGGCCTGAGAACTAGCAGACCAACCCACCCCTGCAAAGCTACAGCACTGCCACAATGAACTCCCACAGCCAAGGCCACTGAAGCACTCACAGGCATCACTGACATGGATTACAGATGAAGAACCTATAGACTATACTATTGTATCTTCCCAGAGCCATAGCCAAGATACAATATCCAACCAATACCCTAGGAACTATCTATAGGAAAAAACTTTCCTTATGAAAGGTATTCCATACAATGGGAAGAGGCAACTGTTCCACCAGATGTGCAGATATCAATGTAGGGACACAGGAAATGTAAAAAACAGGAAACATGACACCTCAAAAACAGCACAAAATTCTTCAGTTAACAGGACAAAATAACTTATAAATGCCTGAAAGGCAATTTAAAATAATGATCTTTAGGAAATTTAATGAGATACAAGAGAATATAGATAATCAATTCAATAAAATCAGGAAAACAATTCATTATTTGAATGAGAATTCAGTAAAGAGATAAATCTAATAAAAATGAATGAAATAGAAATATTGGAGCTGAAGAATACAATCTATTAAAGAATACTATTGGGAGTCTCAGCAATAGGCTAGATAAAGTAGAAGAAAGAAATTCTGAATTTGAAGGCAAATCTTTTGAAATAACACAGTCAGAGGAAATAATAGAAATAAGAAAAAAAGAATGAAGAAAGCCTATGGGACTTATAGGACACAATTGAGTGAACAAATGAAAATTTGCATTATGGGAGTTACAAAGAAGAAGAGATAGAGAAAGGCACAGAAAACATATTTAATATAAATAATTTGAAAACTTCACAGGACTTGGGAGAGAATATGGTCATCCAGATCCAGGAAGCTCAAAGGTCCCCAAATAGATTAACCCAAAAAGGTCCTCTCCAAGGCACATAAAATCAAACTGTACAAAGTCAAAGACAAAGAGAGAATTCTAAAAGCAGCAAGAGAAAAGCATCAAGTCACATATAAGGTAATCACCATTAGATCCTCTGCGTACTTCTTAGCAGAAACATTATAGGCCAGGAAAAAATGGGGTGATACAATCAAAGTACTGAAAGGAAAAAGCCTGCTAGCCAGAAAAACTATGACCAGGCACAGTGACTCATGCCTGTAATCCCAGCACTTTAGGAGGCCAAGGTGGGAGGAACACTTGAGCCCAGGAGTTCAACACCAGCCTGGGAAACATAGTGTGACCCTGTCTTTACAAAAAATAAAAAATAAAAGATTAGCCAGACATGGTGGCGTGTGACTGTGGTTCCAGATACTCAAGAGGCTGAGTTGCTTGAGCCTGTGAGGTTGAGACTGTGGTGAGCCATGATTGCACTACTGTACTCCAGCCTCAGTGACAGAATGAAACCCTGTTTCAAAAAGAAAAAAAAAAAGAACACTATACCCAGCAAAGCTATCCTTCAGAAATGAAAAAAGAAACTCGTTCTCAGACAAGCAAAAGGTGAGAGATTTCATCACTACTAGATTGGCCTCACAAGAAACGCTTAAGGGAGTTCTAAAACTGGAAGTGAAAGGGTGATCATTACTATCATGAAAACACATGAAAGTATAAAACTCACTAGTAGAGGTAAATTCATAATTAGACTCAGAACATTCCAGCACTGTAATGGTGCTATGTAAATATTTCACACCTCTAGATGAAGGTTAAAAGTAAAAATGGTTAAAAATAAATATAGCTAAAATTAGTTGTTAAGGAACACATAATATTTAAAGATCTAAATCAAGGCAACAAAATATAAATTGATGAAGAGAGTAAAAACTTAGAGCTTTTATGCAACCAAAGTTAACTTGTTATCAGCTTATAAATACAATATTCTTTATGTTATCCCCAGAGTAATCACAAAGGAAGAAATTGCAGCAGATACACAAATAAGAAAGAGAAAAGAATCAAAACTTGACATCACAGAAAACTGCCATGCTACAAAGGTGAACAACAAGAGAGGAAAAAAGGACCAAAGGTTCTACAAAACAACCAAAAAACAATGAACATAATGGCAGGAGTAAGTCCTTATCTATCAGTAATAACCTTGAGTGTAAATACATTAAATTCTTGAATTAAAAGGTATCGAGTGGCTGAACTAATTAAAAAAAAAAATAAGACCCAACTATATGCAGCCTGCAAGAGACTTACTTCTCCTGTAAGGATATACATGCTGAAATGAAGGGGCAGAGAAAGATATTGCATGCAAACAGAAACAAAAAGTTAATAAGAATAGCTATACTTATTTCACATAAAATGTACTTTGGTAAAAGCTATAAAAACATACAAAGGTTATTGTATAATGATAAAGCAATCTATTCAGTAAGGTGATGTAACAGTTGTACATATATATACACACAACACCAGAGCACATAAGTATATAAAGTAAATTTTAGATCTAAGGGGAAAGATAGACTGCAAAACAATAATGGCAGTGAATTTCAACACCCCACTTTCAGGAATGGACAAATCATCCAGACAGAAAATTAGTGAATAAACATTGGATTGAAACTGCACTGTAGACCAAAAGAACCAAACAAACACTTAAAGAACATTCTACCCAACTGTAGAAGAATACACATTCCTATCAACTGCACATGGGACATTCTCCAGGATAGGTTATATGTTAAGACACTAAACCAGTTTCAACAAATTTGAGAAGATAGAAATCATATCAATTATCTTTTTTGACCACAACAGTATAAAACTAGAAATCAAAAACAGGAGGAACATAGGAAACTTACAAGGTACATGGAAATTAAACAATACGTTCCTTAATAACCAATGGGCCAATGAATAAATTTAAAAGGAAATTAGAAGATTTCTTAAGACAAATAAAAATGAAAATACAATATACCAGAATCTATGGGATACAGCAAAAACTGTTTTAAGAGGGAAGTTTATAGCAATAAATGCCTACATCAAAAAAGAAGAAAGTGGAGAGGATGCAGAGCAAGATGGCTGAATAGAACCCTCCAGTGATCATCCTCCCCACTCCAGAAACAGAACATTGAACAACTATCTACACAAGAAACCACCTTCATAAGAGCAAAAAATCAGGTGAGTGACACCTGATTTTAACTTTGTATCACTGAAAGAGGCACTGAAGGGTGTAGGAAAGACAGTCTTCAGCTGCTAACAACACCCCTCCCTATCCTCAGGCAGGGCAGTGTGGTGCAGAGAATCTGTGTCCTTCTGGCAGGGAGAGCAAAGGGATTGTGGGGCTTTGCACTGGAACTCAGTGTTGACCTGTCATAGCAGCATTTGGCAGAAAGATACTTCATATGATCTCTATATTCCCAGTGCCCATAAAGGGAGCACTTAGACCTGCACTAGCCAGAAGGGAATTTTCCCTTCCAAGGGTAGGTAGAAATAATTCCACCTGGCAGTTATAAACTCAGTGGTTCTGAACTATCAGTTAGGATCCAGGAAAAAGACTCGCTGCTACAGTGTTCAAGGAGATGAACAGGATGTTGAGAATAAGAGCATAGACTCAAGCCGACCTCAGTTCAAATTGTAGCCAGTGACACCTGTTCTTTATGTATGTCTTTGTGCGTGTGTGCACTTGTGCGCGTTTGTGTGCATTCATTTAATCTTTAAAAAAAAATTATGGATACCTACTTTACAAACTCTTGATGGTTTGAGATATCATATAAAAAGTACTTCAAACAGTACCCATAACATAGTAGGAGATCAACAAACTGGGATTCAGTAATAGAGCAGTGCCATCAGGAGTGATACCAAAATGGTGGGTATGTAAAGTCAATCTAATCTTTAATATTTCTGAATAGTGTGGCCTTGTTTATAGGCCAACTCACCTTTACTGACTGATAACAGATGGGGAACAATGGATCCTTTTCCTCATGAGTGACATAAACAGGAATGGTACACAAGAAGTAAATATGAAGAATTAAAAGTATATATATACACACACACCCATATAGTTTATTCTACAAATTACTTGCTATTCATATTGTGCCATGACTTTTGTATCAAGCTCTGTGACCCTGAATGTGAGGTGCTAAGTTACTTTGTATTTAATTGTTATAATTTATTGCTTTTTCTGCCTTCAGCCGCTGACTGTAAATTTTTGTAGAGAAACACAAAATCACTTCCTGTTCTTGACACATAAAGGCCTTTTCCCCCCTAGTTATGCTCATAATTTTATGTTGGATGACCTTTGTTTCTGTGGCTTGGTTTTATGATTTAAAAACTGCTTTGGATGACAGACAGTTCTGGAAATGATTTTTTTAACCAATGCAAATTACCTGAGCCCACGACATAATGCTAGTTCCTCTCTTTATATTTCCTGTTAGCATTACCAGCGTCATGCTGCCTATAAATCAATTAATCTGCCCTGGATGAGAATCTCGAGGTCCGTGAATATGTTACTTGAAAAAAATACCTTTGTCTCTACCAACTTTTATTCCCAACATGAAATTCTTGTAAAATCACATTAAGGCAGTTGGAAATTAAAAGCAATCCATTTTTTCTTTAGATAAAAGGTTTGGTTCTGATACATAACACAGTCAGTTTGAGTGAAAGAGAAGAATTTTTGTACTGAGTATTTTCTATGGTGCCTGAAGCTTTAACCTTCTTTTCTTTCCTTGTTGTGTGTAAAGAAAATTAAGTATCATAAGTAAGGGAGACTACATTGGTATGTGCAACCCCCACTGGCTTTTGATTGTGAAAACACAGGCCAAGGCCTGAGCATCTTGTTGACTCATTTGCACAGATGGAAATCATGAAGATTCACCCTCAACAGCAGGTTCGAATTTGTCAGCTTGAATTTATGAGATTTAGTATGCACATGAATAAACACTAAAGAGAAAAACTTTATCTCCAACAAGTTTAAATAATTTTTCTTCACAAAAATGCAATGAAAGCAAAATTAAAAGAAGTATTTTATTTACTCGTAAGCACTAATGAGCAAGGGCACAGTGGCTCTGGACTTGAAACTATAGCTTGTAAGTCCCATTTAGGGCAGTATCATCCATGACCCCTTAGCAGGCCAATTTCCTGTTGAAATCCATGGAGGATTCACAGACTTTTGAAGAAGATCAAGTCTTGGAGAAACTTCTGCTTAATCCATTCACTTCTCCTCTTTTTCTGCTACATAGGTTACAATGATCAGTTATCATTATGACTAGAGTCATTTAAGAGAAAATATGCTTGTATCGGATAAAGGATAACCATGTCCAATAGTGATGTTATTGAGATTATTCAAAGGCCTTACAAAAGCATGGTGCCTACCTGTATACAGATTTATGGGAATTTTGTGCTTATTTCTTTACATATTAGTCACCTACATGGAGAACAAAATAAGAGAATAAGGGGGCAGAGCAGACATTAAGAGGTGGAAAACATTTTCACAGCAGTATCTTGTTAGCTTTCCAGTATCCTCTGATTTATCAAGACACAAATACTCACAGCTGGTGCATATTTTGATGCCAGAAAACTGGCATGGCTGAAATTGGAAGTCACCATGTCTCCCTGTATCAATTTAGTGTCCTCATTGCCCCATGCAACTTCTTAACATAAATTTGGATTTTAAAAGAGTATTTTTTTTTGAAGTGTGGGCTTTTGAGATTAAGTGTAGGCCAAAGGGATGCATGGCTGAGAAGTTAAGTATGATCAAAATCCTGCTAAGTGCCTGCCTTATATTTGTCAACCAGGAGGAATAGTCTAAGGCTGTTGGTAGAAGTTCAGGCTCTTCCAAAACAAGGGCAGTCTACCAATCCAACAGCCAAAAACAGCAAAGGAAATATGTGCCAGTGTTCTCCCTATATTGGCTCACTGGGTTTTGGTCATCCATCCTTAACAGGGTCATTTTCTGGCTGCTAATAAAAAGAGCAGGCCCAAATTTAGGGTTCTTGAGGGCCATTAGGAGGACAATGGAGAAATTACAATACAAACAGAGTGGTTGAGATAGATAGGGACAAGAATGGAGTTGTACCTATCTGAGAAAAGATGTTCTGAGCGTCTGTGATTCATGGAATCAGTTTGAATAGTGGGAATGAAAACATAAAGTGATTTTGGAAGTTTTCAAATAACGTATGTACCAATATGTGTGTGCACATGCACACATGTGTGATGGCTGTTTGGTAATGTGTGTATCTCATGTCCTGATGATATCGTCTTTCGGAATGAAATATTTATTTTTGCAGCTACCTTTGAGAGTTTGAAGGCTAAGTCCAGTCCACTTTCTGAGCCTCTTCAATCTGAGCAGAGTCAAAAATCCCCAGTGGTTACTGCATCCTGGAATTAGCCTCATTTCCGTTGACCAAGAACACCTAGTGTGCTTGGTGGTGTTTCTTGTTTCCTCATGTGCTTACCAAATCATACCTTTCTCACTTCCATCATGTTGGTCCAGTCTCTCTGCCTGAGTTCATGTTTTGGTTTTGAGTTCCTCACTGGAACTAGGTTTTTCTTGAATACCTGCCCACTTGGTTGGATTCGTATACTGATCATGACCCCCTCCTGCACCAAACCTGCATGCAAGAGTTCCTTTAAACTTAGGACATTGGTCTGCCTCTTGCTATAACAAACAAACTACCATTGGATCAGTCCTCCCTCAGCTGTGTTGGACCTACTGTGGTCTTATTTTCCCTCCTCACTTGAACAGGTTAAAGAAGATCCAGCATGCCATTTCACCTGATATTTTTCTGTTTGATGGCAATCAACATCCAAAAGTTCATACATTTACCAAAAAAGGGGACGTTTTTGGTTTAGAATACTTTGAAATGTCAAAATGAATGAAAGTATTAACTAGTAATATTAGTGCATTAATATATAACCTAGTTACATATGTCTCCAATTTTTTAAGAACCAATCACAAGTCTAATGAGTACTAGTCCCAGTTCTGGTCCTATTTTGGTGATTTGGAATATCAAACAGTAAATTCCTCCTTTTATGTATGTTACAAACTGTAGCTATTGCAATATTCATAAGCAAGAGTTCTCACAAATATGTAAAAATGAGGTATGTATCTTTATGTCACATATTTGTAATTTCAAATCTGTCACATATTTACAAGTAATCAAATAGAACAGGTAGAAAACACATTGGCTTTAAATAACCAAAATTTAGAACTTAAAGTATTTCTATATTGATGTTCTTCAAAAATGGTATGGACTAGGGAGTGAGATGTAGAAAGATAAAGAAAAAAGAGCTTAATTATGATGAATTTTTTTTATCATCAGATAATACATATTAATAATTTCTCTATTTTCTGGGTTTTCATATCTGTAAATAAGCCAAATTAATTTTTATGAGCATGCCAAATTATAAATAACACTTCCTAATGCTGCCAAACCAACAAAGCACTTTTTAATCTAATCAGCACTAAAGTGTTACATATATTTATCTTTTAACAGTTTAGTAACTTGTGGTTAATAATTGCCAAAATATTACAGTGGGACTTAAATAGGTTTCTAAATATCCAGAAGAAGGGAGGGGTGGTCCTACCTTCAAAACCTGCCAGATTTAATTCTCCTTAGGAACTTCAAGCAGGAAAGTTGTAAAGCAACACAAAGACCATCAACAAACTCACTTGTGCTGTCTGCATGATATGTTTTCTGCAGACCTTGCAATAAAACTCCTGATACACACACATATATAATACACACACATATATATACACACATATATATATACATTTATATATACACATATATGGGTATACATACACATACATATATATTTAAACTTTTTGTACATGTTGTTGATTAAGAGGAGGTAAAATTAAGAGGGGCTAAAATTTCAAACTGACACATGTTGCTGAACATAAAATTGTACACATGAGGTCATTACTGCAGCACATGTGTGCTGGGCTCAATAATTAAATATCAGGTGCGCACTTTCCTTCAGCGGCAAGGAGCAGTTGTACAATAAAAACAAGGGGGTGTGGCATTCATCTCATGGCGACAAGATACCATTTTCTTGGTTAGTGCTGAGGCAAGTTTGGGATACTTTTCTCTGAATTTTAATATGCAGAAGAACCTTATCTGGCAATATATGCTTCTAAAGTTCCTAGGATTGTGGTTATAGTTTTAGCAATGAAATGAAAAGCTAAAGCTGGATTCATTATGGAAAACAAAATAAATTTAATGGTTTTGAAATGTCCAGAGGCTACCTGAAAATGGGTATTGATGTATCTCACATATTTTAAAATAGATCAGAACAAGACATATTAGAAAAGTAATTTCACCACATAGGGTTGAGAACTACATTTATTGTTTAACTCCAATTTAGCACGTTCTAGTTGAGACCTTATATCGGTCGTTACATGTTGGTGATTAAATTTCCAAGAAAACAAACAAACAAAAGCATTTCCTCTGTGGAAGGCAATATGCTGAATTGGTTAAGAACACCGACAGGTTCTGGCAGCAGATTTAGCTGTGTCACCTTGAGTAAATTTCTTACTCTCCTTCTGTCTCAATTTCCTTATCTGTTAAGAAAAAAAGGTGACTTTAGACACAATTACCTGATTTGGGTACTCAGGAGAATTAAATGAGTTAATACATACACAGACATATATGAACAAATTAGCAATAAAAAAGCAAACAATCCCATCAAAAGTGGGCTTAGGACATGAGTAGACAATTCTCAAAAGAAGATATACAAATGGCTAACAAGCATATGGAAAATGCTCAACATCGCTAATGATCAGGAAAATGTAAAACAAAACCACAATGCAATACCACTTTACTCCTGCAAGAAGGCCTATAATCAAAAAATTAAAAAATAGTAGATGTTGACATGGATGTGGTGAAAGGGAAGCACTTCTCCACTGCTGGTGGGAAAGTAAACTATTACAGCCATTATGGAAAACAGCATGGGGATTCCTTAAAGAACCAAAAGTAGAACTACCATTTGATCCAGCAGTCCCACTACTGGGTATCTACCCAGAGGAAAAGATGTCATTATATGAAAATATACTTGCACATGGATGTTTATAGCAGCAGCAATTGTGAAAACGTGGAACAAGCCCAGATACCCATCAATCAATGAGTGGATAAAGAAACTGTGGTATATATATACAATGGAATACTACTCAGCCATAAAAGGAATGAATTAATGGCATTTGCAGCAACCTAGATGAGACTGGAGACTATTATTCTAAGTAACTCAGGAATGGAAAACCAAACATTGTATGTTCTCACTCATAAGTGGGAGCTAAGCTATGAGGATGCAAAGGCATAAGAATGACACAATGGACTTTGGGGACTCAGGAAGAAAGGGTGGGAAGGGGTGAGAGATAAAATACTACAAATAGGGTGCAGTGTATACTGCTCGGGTGTTGGGTGTACCAACATCTCACAAATCACCACTAAAGAACTTACACATGTAACCAAACACCATCTGTTTCCCAATAACCTATGGAAATAAAAAAAAAAGTGAGCTAATGTACATGAAGTCCTTAGAGAAACACCTGGTATGTAGGGAATATTCATGAGCAGTAGATATTATTATTACCACTTACTGTTCAAGGTTCTGGATCATTTTAGTTGAAGAATATGCTGAGATTTCTAAGCAATTTAAAAAATATATCATTTACAGACATTTGTGTATGTGAATCATAATTTTCTGATACTAGGAAAGCAAAGGAAGTCCAGAAATAAATTAGACATAGAGACAAATGTCAGCGCAATTGATAACCATTATACCAAATTTCAAAATTTCATGTACATCCAAATAGCTTCTTTCTTCTCATTAACCAACTTGATAATAAGTAAATATTAGGTTTGTGCAAAAGTAAGTGCGGTTTTGCCATTACTTTTAATCCCATTACTTTGAACATACTTTGTATGTTTTCCATCATTTTCTTACCATTTTGTAAACAAATTCTTCCCCATTCCTTTTAATGGCAAAACCACACTGACTTTTGTACCAACTTAAATAGTTATATATTTGAAATTAAACAACAAATCTGTTCTGATATGATCTGTTCTATATATTAAGGTTCTATGTAAGATTATGTTTTTAAAAGTCCAACCCACTGATTAAAAAAAAAAAAAACTAAAAAGATTTAAAGTTCATTGATCTAAAGAAGGTAGTGTTTCTTTTACTGTAATCATAATGATAATAATATAATTTTATGAAGTACTATCTTACCTATGACCTCATTTGTTACAACAACCCAGCGAAGCAAGCAGGATTGGAATTATCATTCATATTTTACTGATGAGGAAATGAAGCCTTGAAGAGGTAAAAGTAACTTACTCAGAGTGACAAGGCTATTGTGACTCAAAGTCAGAAAGGATTCCAATCCAATTCTCGATTCCTCATTCAGTTTTTTACTTGACCTGCCTTGCAGCTGACAGGCCTAAGTGTTCCTGTTCCAAAGCTGAGGACCTTTTCTCCTGGGGCTCCTGATGCAATGATTTATAGCAGAGGTGCGGGGTCAATGCCTTTCTGACTCTTTACAGGAGGGAGGTTTTCCATGCACCTTGGCTTCTGATCGCCCTGTGCAGTGAATTTGGAGGTGTCAAGGTGGACTCACATGGTAATGTGAGCCTAAGATGAGAAGTTAATTAGGTCTTTTGATATCTAATGAGGTTTCAAATCATTTATCACCAGTAGAGAGCACTATAAGATTAGAATTAATAGCAGGACTTGCATGAAGAAAGTGATGTTTGTATCATGAATGTATTACAAAGGCGGAGTTAAAATGATTGATTTTAAGCAAGCATGATCTGCCCTTGTAATAGTAGATCATTTCCATCAGTTGAATCTTTACAAAGCAGTCACTCAAAACTTGCATTTAAATGTAATAGCAATATTAAAAGAAGTAGGCGTTGCTTGCTTATTGAAGTTACATTGAAGAGGTTCAATTCTGAATCATAACCCAGGCATATGCGCCTTCTGCTTGAATACCTTGCTTCCAAACAACTGTTGCGTGTTTCTAACACAGAGTTCCTTCTTTCTTCCTGACTCCTGTGTTGCATATGGAACTCCATACATACAAAATAGGTTCAAAGAACTACCATGGGGCTTCATGCTGACCTCCTTTATTTTCTTGGGATTTGTGGCTGTTGGCTTTCTTAAACCTTTTTTTTTTTCTGGTTGTAGGTATAAAATCAAGCTTCATTTCACAAGTAGCCTTCAGTGTATTCATATTATTTAGAGACATGCAGTAAATACAAATCTGCCCACGGTGTACAGACTGAAATGTTGGCATTTAGTTCCATCCCAATTACAGTATTTTACTAGTCTAACACTGAGATGCATCACACAATGACTTTCATGCTGTGGAAAGCTTTGAAATGGATCTGCCTTAAAGACAGATGCATTTACACTTCACATGTTTTCATCATTTTTTCTTACCATTTTGCCTGTTCCCAAACTAGCTGTATTTAAACAAATTTTCCCCACAGCCATTTTGTTCTCTGATTTCATCCTGCCATGAAGTCTCGATGCAAAATTGGCAATAGCATGATTGATCATTTAGCTGACAGCATAATCATGAACACGAGGTAGAAACTTCACTTCACATCCAGTAAGAGGAGAAGCTGGAATGCAGAGGTATTAAAATACAAATATCTCCCATGAAAACAGAGGAAACATGAGAGGTTTAATGTTTGAATAAANTCCTAGGATTGTGGTTATAGTTTTAGCAATGAAATGAAAAGCTAAAGCTGGATTCATTATGGAAAACAAAATAAATTTAATGGTTTTGAAATGTCCAGAGGCTACCTGAAAAATGGGTATTGATGTATCTCACATATTTTTAAAATAGATCAGAACAAGACATATTAGAAAAGTAATTTCACCACATAGGGTTGAGAACTACATTTATTGTTTAACTCCAATTTAGCACGTTCTAGTTGAGACCTTATATCGGTCGTTACATGTTGGTGATTAAATTTCCAAGAAAAACAAACAAACAAAAGCATTTCCTCTGTGGAAGGCAATATGCTGAATTGGTTAAGAACACCGACAGGTTCTGGCAGCAGATTTAGCTGTGTCACCTTGAGTAAATTTCTTACTCTCCTTCTGTCTCAATTTCCTTATCTGTTAAGAAAAAAAGGTGACTTTAGACACAATTACCTGATTTGGGTACTCAGGAGAATTAAATGAGTTAATACATACACAGACATATATGAACAAATTAGCAATAAAAAAGCAAACAATCCCATCAAAAAGTGGGCTTAGGACATGAGTAGACAATTCTCAAAAGAAGATATACAAATGGCTAACAAGCATATGGAAAAATGCTCAACATCGCTAATGATCAGGAAAATGTAAAACAAAACCACAATGCAATACCACTTTACTCCTGCAAGAAGGCCTATAATCAAAAAATTAAAAAATAGTAGATGTTGACATGGATGTGGTGAAAGGGAAGCACTTCTCCACTGCTGGTGGGAAAGTAAACTATTACAGCCATTATGGAAAACAGCATGGGGATTCCTTAAAGAACCAAAAGTAGAACTACCATTTGATCCAGCAGTCCCACTACTGGGTATCTACCCAGAGGAAAAGATGTCATTATATGAAAAATATACTTGCACATGGATGTTTATAGCAGCAGCAATTGTGAAAACGTGGAACAAGCCCAGATACCCATCAATCAATGAGTGGATAAAGAAACTGTGGTATATATATACAATGGAATACTACTCAGCCATAAAAAGGAATGAATTAATGGCATTTGCAGCAACCTAGATGAGACTGGAGACTATTATTCTAAGTAACTCAGGAATGGAAAACCAAACATTGTATGTTCTCACTCATAAGTGGGAGCTAAGCTATGAGGATGCAAAGGCATAAGAATGACACAATGGACTTTGGGGACTCAGGAAGAAAGGGTGGGAAGGGGGTGAGAGATAAAATACTACAAATAGGGTGCAGTGTATACTGCTCGGGTGTTGGGTGTACCAACATCTCACAAATCACCACTAAAGAACTTACACATGTAACCAAACACCATCTGTTTCCCAATAACCTATGGAAATAAAAAAAAAAGTGAGCTAATGTACATGAAGTCCTTAGAGAAACACCTGGTATGTAGGGAATATTCATGAGCAGTAGATATTATTATTACCACTTACTGTTCAAGGTTCTGGATCATTTTAGTTGAAGAATATGCTGAGATTTCTAAGCAATTTAAAAAATATATCATTTACAGACATTTGTGTATGTGAATCATAATTTTTCTGATACTAGGAAAGCAAAGGAAGTCCAGAAATAAATTAGACATAGAGACAAATGTCAGCGCAATTGATAACCATTATACCAAATTTCAAAATTTCATGTACATCCAAATAGCTTCTTTCTTCTCATTAACCAACTTGATAATAAGTAAATATTAGGTTTGTGCAAAAGTAAGTGCGGTTTTTGCCATTACTTTTAATCCCATTACTTTGAACATACTTTGTATGTTTTCCATCATTTTTCTTACCATTTTGTAAACAAATTCTTCCCCCATTCCTTTTAATGGCAAAAACCACACTGACTTTTGTACCAACTTAAATAGTTATATATTTGAAATTAAACAACAAATCTGTTCTGATATGATCTGTTCTATATATTAAGGTTCTATGTAAGATTATGTTTTTAAAAGTCCATCCCACTGATTAAAAAAAAAAAAAACTAAAAAGATTTAAAGTTCATTGATCTAAAGAAGGTAGTGTTTCTTTTACTGTAATCATAATGATAATAATATAATTTTTATGAAGTACTATCTTACCTATGACCTCATTTGTTACAACAACCCAGCGAAGCAAGCAGGATTGGAATTATCATTCATATTTTACTGATGAGGAAATGAAGCCTTGAAGAGGTAAAAGTAACTTACTCAGAGTGACAAGGCTATTGTGACTCAAAGTCAGAAAGGATTCCAATCCAATTCTCGATTCCTCATTCAGTTTTTTACTTGACCTGCCTTGCAGCTGACAGGCCTAAGTGTTCCTGTTCCAAAGCTGAGGACCTTTTCTCCTGGGGGCTCCTGATGCAATGATTTATAGCAGAGGTGCGGGGTCAATGCCTTTCTGACTCTTTACAGGAGGGAGGTTTTCCATGCACCTTGGCTTCTGATCGCCCTGTGCAGTGAATTTGGAGGTGTCAAGGTGGACTCACATGGTAATGTGAGCCTAAGATGAGAAGTTAATTAGGTCTTTTGATATCTAATGAGGTTTCAAATCATTTATCACCAGTAGAGAGCACTATAAGATTAGAATTAATAGCAGGACTTGCATGAAGAAAGTGATGTTTGTATCATGAATGTATTACAAAGGCGGAGTTAAAATGATTGATTTTAAGCAAGCATGATCTGCCCTTGTAATAGTAGATCATTTCCATCAGTTGAATCTTTACAAAGCAGTCACTCAAAACTTGCATTTAAATGTAATAGCAATATTAAAAGAAGTAGGCGTTGCTTGCTTATTGAAGTTACATTGAAGAGGTTCAATTCTGAATCATAACCCAGGCATATGCGCCTTCTGCTTGAATACCTTGCTTCCAAACAACTGTTGCGTGTTTCTAACACAGAGTTCCTTCTTTCTTCCTGACTCCTGTGTTGCATATGGAACTCCATACATACAAAATAGGTTCAAAGAACTACCATGGGGCTTCATGCTGACCTCCTTTATTTTTCTTGGGATTTGTGGCTGTTGGCTTTCTTAAACCTTTTTTTTTTTCTGGTTGTAGGTATAAAATCAAGCTTCATTTCACAAGTAGCCTTCAGTGTATTCATATTATTTAGAGACATGCAGTAAATACAAATCTGCCCACGGTGTACAGACTGAAATGTTGGCATTTAGTTCCATCCCAATTACAGTATTTTACTAGTCTAACACTGAGATGCATCACACAATGACTTTCATGCTGTGGAAAGCTTTGAAATGGATCTGCCTTAAAGACAGATGCATTTACACTTCACATGTTTTTCATCATTTTTTCTTACCATTTTGCCTGTTCCCAAACTAGCTGTATTTAAACAAATTTTTCCCCCACAGCCATTTTGTTCTCTGATTTCATCCTGCCATGAAGTCTCGATGCAAAATTGGCAATAGCATGATTGATCATTTAGCTGACAGCATAATCATGAACACGAGGTAGAAACTTCACTTCACATCCAGTAAGAGGAGAAGCTGGAATGCAGAGGTATTAAAATACAAATATCTCCCATGAAAACAGAGGAAACATGAGAGGTTTAATGTTTGAATAAATCTCCTCTATTCCCCAAACCCGAGCCATTGATAAATGTGCTCCCTCTTCAATCTTGTTTCAGTATTCAGGTTTTCTCATAAGTAGGGTATTTATTGAAAAAAGCTCTCTCCCTTTACTCTGTCCTCATCACAACAGTAAAAGAACCCGCCCCCTCCGCCCCCCACCTTGCAAAAAGAGCCTGTGAGAACGCTTTCCTGTAAGGACTCAGTTACTTGTTTGCCTAAATGAAGAAGAGACATGTCTGTAGTAATACTTGCATGTTGGACGAGCCCCATTCAGAAGAAAATCACAATGAGGTTTCTGTTTATACAGGTGCCGTTAGGTGTACTTACTGTCCCAGTTGTAAGTTAGGCAGCTAACCAAGTGCACTGCACAATGAGTTAAAAAATTCAAATTAAAAAAAAATGGCTGGCATGAGGATTGGGTCTCCCAAACACAGGTTCTATCATTTTAGTTCCCCAAGGGGGCTCTACATACACTTACAGCAGTATACTAGGCCGCTATCCCTACTGTGGCTATTGAATATCAAGTCCATTTTATCTATCATTGACAAAGATTGGTATGGCCTCAAAGAGGACTTTCAACTGGGGGCTATTGCTTTTATTTTTGCCTTTTGTGTAGAATTGGCACTTTAGGGCTGCTGGCAAAATAAATTTACTGACAGTGACAGCATCTGTGAAATAAATTTACCTAGAAAATATAAATATGGATATACATATATCAGAAGAATGTATTATAAAAAGTTTCACATTACTTGTGTTAAATATTCAATGATAAAATAGATATGAACACGTTTGATCTAGAGTCTCACCACAGTAGGGTAGTATTTTTAATAATAATTTTTTGAATCTTATACATTTTAAAGTTATTATTTGGGGCTTTAATTTTGTATATACATAAGTGTCCCTTAAGTGAAGGAATTTAGCACAGGTTAACTGATAAACTGAAATGACAGATATGTACTAGGCACTCCCACTCAGCTTGTGTGAAAAAAGAAGGCAAGGAAGTCCAAAAAATACCACAAGGTTTTCTGCAAGTTACAGAACCCTTCATCTTTCCAACCTTATATAATTCACCTTTCCTCTTGTTCAATCATTCAGCAATTACTCATTACTTTTGCTTTATATTTGAAGTATTGTCTTATTTTCATAGTTAAGCTTATAAATGATACATAGAAAGCATGAGCAGAGAAACTTATCAGAAACTTCCATCACTGAGCAGAAACTCTCAGATTTGGAATATGATCCACTTGTTTATTTTATGTAATTTTTGCTCTCTTTGCAGCCCAGCTGTATTCTCCCAAGAACTTGTGGTTGTTTTTCTCAGTATTTCCTTATTTTAGATTCCAGTGATATACATGTGTGAGGCTTTAAAAAGTTCTTCTTATTCCATGTCCTCTTAACATATAGCTAAAACTCCTGGGCATCAGAAGCAGTAGGCGAAACTTGAGTCAGATCAATTTTTTTTTTTCCTGTCTGAAAGATCTGTATTACACAACAATAGTAAAGTAGATGGTTTGGAAGCAGAACATGACATATGGTCCTCCAAACATCATCCAACCTTCTCTATGCAGTACATGGCATGAAACTTGGCATAACACACCTTGGACCAGGTCCAGTGGCATTCAATCACTGGCAATGCTAGAAACACTTTGATGAATCATGGACTCACTATTAGCAAACAATTTCATGGCCCTTCCCTAAGGATGGTGTAATAGTAGGACTTCAGTGTATTATATAAAAAGAAAAAAATACATATAATAATATATGGAATAGTCTTGTTTTTCTCTAACCCCTCCACACACACACACACCCCAATGATGAAAACACACTCTTCTTTAGTCCTTCCCATTTGTCCATTTGCAGACTAGTATTCCTGTTTTCTTCAGTGACTATGTAACTCTTAATGCCCACTCAAAATCAATTTCAGGAAAAATTCATTACATTTTGCCATCACTGGCAAGGCTACATAATAGGTACTCAGTAAATATGCATTTGAGTAATGAATGACTGCATCTGTCAAGATGAAAATAAGGATTTCCAAATTAGAATCATTTTGTTAGTCTTTCAGCTTTGGTACCTGTAAGCTATTTTTATTCTTTGAAAATTTGATTGTAAACAATATTGTTGCCATTTCTAATTTTAAAATCTTTGACTCTTATATTAATCGAGAAAATTTATGCATGGTGTCTTGCATGGCTCTTGATACGTGGTAGGCAGGCAGTGTTAGAATGAAAATTGGTGAAAACAGTGTGATAGGCTCAATTGCATTGAATAAAATGAAAACATTAAAAGGTTACTGATTATAGCACCTGTGAGCTGTAATGTAAACAAAGGAATTGTAGGGATACAGATTAGCCTTATACCATATAGAATAAAAAGTGAAAGGGAAGAAAATCCAAGAAGAAAGAGGAGACAGAAGATTGGTTAAACCTCCTATTTATTAAAATTCAATATTAGTTTGGACAAAATAAATGTTGGACTTTATAATTCTTGTTATTTAATATTTTAAAACTGTGATATAATACACATAACAAAAAATTTGCCATTTTAATCATTTAAAAGTTTACAATTTTGTAGCATTTAGTACACTCATAATATTGTGCAATGGCCACCACTGTCTAGTTCCAGAACATGTTTATTACCCCAAAAGGAAACCCCATGCCCATGAAGCAGTCACTCCCCATTTTACCCTTCACCCAGTCCCTGAAAATCACTAATTAATTTGCTTTCTGTCCTTGTGGATTATTCTGTTGTGGATATTTGATATAAATGAAATAATATAATATGTGGCTTTTGTGACTGACTTCTTTAACTTAGCTTAAAGTTTTGATGTTCACCCATGTTGTAGCATACTCAGCACTTCATTCCTTTATAAGTATGAATGATATGCCATTGTATAAACAGACGACATTTTGTTTATCCATTTATCACCTGATGGACACTTGGGTTGTTTCCACCTTTTGGCTATTGTAAAAAGTGCTGCTATGAACATTTGTATATAAGTTTTAGTTTGAACACCCATTTTATATTCTTATGAGTAATATACATAAGGAGTGGAGTTGCTGGGTGTGATGGTTAATTTTATGTGTCAACTTGACTAGGCAAAGGGATGCCTGGATAGCTCCCTTAATAATATACCAGATCACATGATAATTAGACGTTTGGCTTACCCCAGTGTTTTCCACAGTGGCTGCACCATTTTACATTTCCACCAGCAATGTAGGTAGATTCCAATTTCTCCACATCCTCATCAACAATTATTATTTCTCATTTTTCTTGTAGTCACCCTAGTGGGTGTAATTTTCTTACTCTAAATTTCCTCCCATATTCCACATTGGAAGTATGCAATATTGTACAGGGCAAAGACAAAGTACCATACACCATTAGTGCTGGATGAGGGCCAAATAGTGAAGGAAGTTCTGTTTGACTTTCATGCCTCTACATTCCCATTCTGTATCCTTCCTTTATGCACCTTTGGTGGTGCCTCTTCTTTTTTTCAAGTCCTTGGTGTCCACCTTGTTCAAGGTACGACTTAGTCACTTTAAGAGACCCATATAACATCTCACTCCTGTTGGGAGTATTTATATTTTAACAGACAAACTAAACTTCTGAAATTGCCAGCAATTAGCAGGCATGTATTTTAGGAGGCACGAGGTAGACAGTAGGCTTGCTATGAGTCTCTATCATAGATAATGGATGTGAGCTCACAGTCTGTTGACTGACGCCCAGTGTGAACAATGTTCACATAATAAAGCACATGAAAAGGAGTCAATTGGTCAACTCTCAGGAGGGTAGTCAGTCATTCGTCTTATAAGAATTGGTCAAATGCTTATTTTGTGCTACGTATTGGGAATGGCACTGTGGGTTGAATCTGTGCTGCATCCTGATTTCAAGGAGCTTATATTAGAGTTGTGTTTACAAGCAGTAGGGTTGATGTTATAGGGACCCACATTATCCTCTGATAAGGCTACCTTGTGACTAGTGGACAACATGTATGCAATAGCTGACCACGTATACAAATATAGTCTGCGCTCCTGAAAACAGCAAAATGAACTTAGGAATACTCACCATGCTCCTGTGACTCGTACACTAAAGTTTTAGGCCCCCATTTCCCACATCCTAGACCTGAACTGTCCAATACAGTAGTCGTATGTAACCTTTGATACCTAAAATGTATAGTGCAACTGAGGAACTTATTTAAATGAATTTTGATTAATTTATATTTTAAAACTGGTACTTGATTCAGTTATTGGAAAACTTTCACATATTTGAAACAGCATGGTCATTTGAATCTACTTTGTCACCTATAAATGTTATTAGCTCTAGACAGAGATCAAATATTTTCAATGAACATTTAGCATCCAAATTGGGGTGTGCTAGAAATACACACCAGGTTTTACAAAAACAGACATATAGACCAATAGAACAGAATAGAGAAATCAGAAATAAGATCAAACACCTACAACCATCTGATCTTTGACAAGCCTGAAAAAAAACGCAATGGGGAAAGGATTCCCTGTATAATTAATGTTGCTGGGATAACTGGCTAGCTATATGCAGAACACTGAAACTAAACCCCTTCCTTACACCTTACACAAAAATTAACTCAAGTTGGATTAAAGGCTTAAATGTAAAACCCAAAATTATACAAACAAAACAAAACAAAACAAAACAAAATAAAAAAACCCTAGGAGAAAATCGAGGCAATACCATTCAGAACGCAGGCACGGGCAAATGTTTCATGACGAAAATGCCTAAAGCAATTGCAACACAAGCAAAAATTGACAAATGGGATCAAATTAAACTAAAGAGCTCTCACACAGCAAAAGAAACTATCATCACAGTAAACAGACAACCTACAGAATGGGAGAAAATGTTTGCAATCTATATCCACCTGACAAAGTTCTAATATCCAGGGTCTAAAAGGAACTTAAACAAATTTATAAGAAAAAAATAAATAACCTAATTA
>NW_016807983.1:24842-27794 GCF_001698545.2 Rhinopithecus bieti | reverse complement strand
GATCTAGAACCAAAAATACCATTTGACCCAGCAATCCCATTACTGGGTATATACTCAAATGATTATAAATCATTCTACTATAAAGCCACATGCACACATATGTTTACTGCAGCACTATTCACAATAACAAAGATTTGGAACCAACCCAAATGGCCATTAATGATAGACTGGATAAAGAAAATGTGGCACATGTACACCATGGAAAACTATGCAGCCCTAAAAAAGGATGAGTTCATGTCCTTTGCAGGGACATGGATGAAGCTAGAGACCATCATTCTCAGC
The DNA here is from genome assembly GCF_001698545.2 of Rhinopithecus bieti. Taxonomy (NCBI): domain Eukaryota; kingdom Metazoa; phylum Chordata; class Mammalia; order Primates; family Cercopithecidae; genus Rhinopithecus; species Rhinopithecus bieti. The sequence continues at coordinate 27,512 of NW_016807983.1, read as the reverse complement.
AAACTAACACAGAAACAGAAAACCAAACACTGCATGTTCTCACTCATAAGTGGGAGTTGAAGAATGAGAACACATGGACCCAGGGAGGGGAACATCACACACCAGGGCCTGCTAGGGGGTTGGGGGAAGGGGGAGGGAGAGCATTAGGAGATATACCTAATGTAGATGATGGGTTGATGGGTGCAGCAATCCACCATGGCATGTGTATCCCTATGTAATAAAGCTGCACGTTCTGCACATGTGTCCGAGAATTTAAAGTATAATTTTAAAAAAGTCAAGAAACAACAGATGCTGGTGAGAATTCAGAGTAAAAGGAACACTTTTACACTGTTGGTGGGAATGTAAATTACTTCAACCATTGTGGAAGATAGTTTGGCGATTCCTCAAAGATCTAGAAGCAGAAATACCATTTGACCCAGCAATCCCATTACTGGGTATATACCTAAAGGAATATAAATCATTCTATTATAAAGATACATGTGTGTGTATGTTCATTCCAACACTATTCACAATAGCAAAAACATGGAATCCACCCAAATGCCCATCAGCGATAGACTAAATAAAGAAAATGTGATACACACACACACACACACACACACACACACCGTGAACTACTATGTGGCCATAAAAAAGAAGGATATTATATCCTTTGCAGGGACATAGATGGAACTGGAAGCCGTTAACCCCAGCAAACTAACACAGGAGCAGAGAATCAAACGCCGCATGTTCTCTCTTATAACTGGGAGCTGAATGATGAGACCACATGGACACAGTTGGGGGGTGGAGGTGGAAATCACACACACTGGGGCCTGTTGGGGGTGGAGGTGGGAGTAGATAGAGCATCAGGAAGAATAGCTAAGGGATGCTGGGCTTAATACCTAGGTGACCGGTTGATCTGTGCAGCAAACAACCATGGCACACGTTTACCTATGTAACAAACCTGCACATCCTGCACATGTACCCCAGAACTGAAAATAAAAGTTGAAGGGGGGAAAAATAAGTACCGATCTGGTTTCAGAAACTTACTATGAAAAAGGAATGTAAATTGGCTCTTTAAGAATTTATACATAGATTACATAGTGAAATGTGATTTTGAATTTATTTAGGAAAATTATTAATAATATTAAAATCAATTTCCGTTGTATTTTACTTTTTGAGAATGTGGCTGCTAGAAAATTTTAAAATACTTCTGTGACTCACATTGTGATAGTGTTTCTACTGAATAACACTGCTCTAAAAGATTCGGGTTATCTGAATCTATTTTCCTTTTACTGTAATATACGTATCTTTTCTTTGTTTTCATTTTACTCCAGCTTTATTAGGGTATAATTGACAAAAATTTGTATATATTTATAGTGTGCAGTGTGATGTTTTGATATATGTACACGTTGTGAAATAATTTTCACAATCAAGCTGATTAACATATCTATCACCTCACATAGTTATCATTTTTCTGTGTGGTGAGAATATTTAAGATCTACTCTGTTAGCAATTTTCAAGTATGCCATACATTATTATTAGCTATACTCATCATACTATGCAATAGATATCCAGAACTTATTTATCCTGTGTAACTGAAATTTGATACCCTTTAATCAACATCTCCCTATTCTTCACCTCTGCCCCAGTCCCTGTCAACCACTATTTTACTCTCTGCTTCTATGAATTCAAACTTTTAGATTCCACATATAAGTGAGACCATGTGGTTTTTATTTTTCTGTGCCTGTATTATTTCACTTAAGTTAATGTCCTCCAAGTTCATACGTGTTGTCACAAACGATGGAATTTCCTTCTTTAAGGCTGAGTAGTATTCCATTGTGTGTGTGTGTGTGTGTGTGTGTATAGATATATAGAAAGTTTAGTGTGTGTGTGTGTGTGTATGTGTGTGTATACTTTCTTTATCCCTTCATCTGTTGATGGACACTTAGTTTGATTATAACCTGGCTACTGTCACTAGTGCTGCAATGAACATGAAAGTAGATTTGTAGTAAAACTCCCCCTTTGGCATCCCACCTTCTTTCACCACAGCTCCCAAGGATACCATCACCTTGCCACGCTTCTCGAGGCTGACACCCAGCAAATGGCAAATACGTGAAGAAACATCTAGGACCTTCTCACAACCCTCTTTCTAAATACATTTTTTCCCTTTCAGTCCATGACCAGGTTCACTTATAATTCCAACACACTCAAATCATGCTCCCCTAGGCTTTACTTAAGTGACAAAACCATCCAATAGAGTAATTTACACTAAAGTGATCTTAGTTTGATATGTTTTTGCTCTCAGGGGTATTTGCATTTTAAAATTTGCTGCCTGTAGAGAACAACAGTTAAAGGGAAGAATTTAAGAGTGATATTTTGAACACTATGACCAGTAAACTTGATCTAGTTTCCTAGTTATAAACAATACAAACAGACAAAAATCTTAGGTCTTCCTCCATACATTCTCTTCCTGTTCCCCACCTTCTTCTCCCTGAGTAAGTAGCCATTGATAGAAAAATGATCCTTGACTTTAGGTAAATTTATCTGTTTCATACGGTAAAGTGAAATATTTATGACCAATCAGAGGTAAGGTTTGAAACAAATTAATGTGCCTTTTATTTCTTTCTTTGTTCTACATATGATAATAATGAGCAGTTTCTCTTTCATAAGACTGTCAGCTCCTCTAGGGTT
>NW_016807983.1:5219-24053 GCF_001698545.2 Rhinopithecus bieti | reverse complement strand
TTTTTTTTTTTTTTTTTTTTTTTTTTTTTTTTTTGTCACTTATGTTCTTGCTGTCCTGACTTTCCTTTAATTTTTGTAGAAGATAGCATTGTCTAGTTGGTAGGAAGAACACTGTCCTCTATGACACTGGCCTCCACATTCTGTTATGATTCCTGATATAAAGGATGACCTATGGCCGGTTGCTTTCTACCTTTCTGTTGTGTACATTTTGGACTATCTTTGGTCCCCTGGAGTACCCCTATGGATGTCACTTGGGGAGCCACTGTCCTACAGTACTTAGAAATTCAGAGAAAAAGAAAAAGGCCTCATCATCAAGTTCCAGATGCTCCACTATCTTTGTCACCCATGGTTTACATGTAGCTTACTCTCTGCATTACCATTTTTATTCTTCAATGCTTTTCCACTATATTTTGCTGCTTTAATGTTGTTAAATGGCCTTCTGACATTTATTTCTTTTTTTCGAGCTAACCAGATAACTTTATGTCCTGAGAGAACCCAGTGTTAGATGTATATGTGTGTATATGTGTGCATTTACATGTACACACATGTGCATGTGTGCCTGCATGCACGTGTGTTCATGCACTTCTACAAATTTCAGTAAATTGTATTTAATGGCAGAAACATTGACTCTGGTGTCATAGATGCTTTTATTTATCAGCCTTGACATACACAAGCTGTGTGACTGTGGGCAGGTCATTCTACCTGTTCTGTATAGACACCCAGGAAATCGCTGCTGCTGTGGAGAAGCAATTGAATACACAAGCTGTGTTAAAAACAATGAAAACCAAAAAGAGGAAAAAAGGTTCTTCACTGGTGAACCATTGCCCCAAGGATGGAATAACTGCCAACTGACCCATCCCCTTGCCTCAAAGTGAGCAGTCCTGAGTAGATTGAGCAGCTAGGTTCATGTGGACTTGTTCCATTCTGGGAAATCCTCTAAGAGAAACTAGTTTCTTTCAATACTGCAGACAAACTACCTCATTTACATTTTAATGCAAGAAATGAATGGAAATGATGGCCATTCGTTTCTGACCATAGCCAGAGTCATTTAGTTTTTTTTTAAATTTTGCTATGTTATTACTAACAAAACAACCTTATAATTAATCCCAATGTAGTTTCCTGTATTGGGCTGAATGGATATAATCAGAATGACAATGTAGAATTATAAACTGAAAGATTCTTATTTTCTTGGTGAGTCTATCATGAAGCCCTCCTGTGCACTTTTGCCATAACATAGTGCAACACTCTTATCTGCAGCCAGTAACAGGCCTTGTTTTTATCTTCTATCCTAACTTGGGATTCAGTTGCCTTTTACTCTCTGTTTATCTGTGTGAGGAAGTGCAGAATGCAGATGGCGAATGTTGATTCTCCTTGGACATAACCTTGAAATTGGACCCTAGCGGGTCCTAGGAATTTTCCAATTATTTATTCCAATGTTAACATGTTTTACGATCTCCCTGGGCTTTTCTCTGTTCACAGTAACTCTGGTTAGGATATTGGATTAAGTGACCTCTCATTAAGTGAATACCATTGCCCTTGGTTTCTTAATTTGGCCACTAGCCAACATCTGTCCCTTTCTACCTTGGGGTCTAAAGTCTCTCATCTTTATATCCAAAGATGATTATGAGATTATTCCAAGTAAGAAAAGTCCATTGAAAACAATTGAAGGGACCAATTTGTTTTAAACATTTCATCTTATTTTTTCATTGCTTTATTCACTTTTCAGTCTTTTAAAATAAATACTGGTATAATAGCCGCAAAATCTTGTGAGAATATCATCTCTCCTAAATGTACAACTTCCTTGAAATATAATGACTTTTGTATGGTCCTAGAACTAGAGGAAATTTATGAGAGCTTTGAACCCAGCTTCTATTTTTAAGGTTTCTTCCTCTAAATTCTCCATGATAGATGATTGCTCACTAGGGGTGGAAAATTTTATAATAACATTTGATGGCCTATTCCAATGTCTGGACAGTTGTTCAGTGGATACTCCTAAGACATTGCTGTGTTACATTGAAAATCACACTAGACTTTTGCTCTTCTAATTTGTTTGAGTTTACAAAACACCAGCCAATATTTTATTCACAGAGCCTCAGATGTGAGGGCTGTATCATGTATCACCAGAGTTGATTCACCTGCTCTAGCTGACTAGAAGGCTGTCGCCTTCCTTCCTCACTTCTCTGCACTTAGCCAAAGAGGACAACCTTCTCAGATACTTACAGCGTTATTTGTATACTAATTGTAATACCAATTGTACCAATTGGTACTTGGTAGCAATACTAAGCAAGCATCAGCCTGTAAGCTTGAGTTCACAAAAGTCATTATACTACATTAGAATATGCAAGGGTTTGAGTTCTCACAAGGACCAGCAGGGCTGCATAATGATGCCGTCCTGCCTATGTTGACTCCTGCGGAATGCATTTTGTGTACAGTTTTCTAATGATGCTCCAGGGACTTTCCATTCCATTAGTCCTTTGGCACCTTCTAATATGTTTACTGCCTTAGGACATGCCTCAATGCCTCCCAAAAGGGTTAGAATTGGTTTCCATGGGCAAGGCTGCTTGGTGGGTAATTTAATTCTTTGGAAGTTTTTCATGCTGGTCCTCTGTTGATTTCCACAACTTTCAGTGTTCTCTGTGAGTGTCATCACAAGGAGAAAAATTGAGAGACCCTTGAACATTGTTTTATGTCTTCTACACTCTTGAATGTGGAGGAAATAAAAAGGTGGTTGTTGTCCCAAACCTGGCTTTGGGTCATGGGGTCCCAATTTGCTTCTCAAACCTCTTCTCTTCTCATTTCCTGCACCCTGGGCGCCAGGGATCCAGGGATCTTCCCACCACAGGCTTTCACACCTGTTTTTTTTTTTTTTTTTTTTTTTTTTTTTTTTTCCTGTTTCTCTGTTTTTGATGCTTTTTTCTTCATTATTACTTGGCAATTCTCTCATTTGCCCAGCTAGCTCTATGGTTTTGACTTAAATGTCACCTCCTCAGAGCTGCCTTTCTTAGCTCTAGCGATTATATCAGGCCTTTCTGGACCATTTATCTCCTTAGTTGCATTTGTCAGAGAGGAAAATTATACCTTTACTTGCAATATCACTTCACGTGGTGAAGAATAGAGCACAGTAAAGCTACCCTCAGAAGCAGATGCTCAGTCAGGCAAAGGGATCTGCTTTTCTGTAGCTCATGATATTAACACCTTTCTGGATGTTTATTGGGCCACTCAAATCTGGCATTGAATCCATGGATGGCAACAGTCTTTGAGGGTCTGCTGAGTGACTTTAATCTTAATGACAAATTGAGGACCATTTGATCCATTTGATATCAAATTAAATTAATGATTATTTTCCAAACACCCATGAGTAGTATTGTGTTAAGTGTCTTGAAGTAAAAGCAAATTTATAGAACATGCTACCTACCTTGTGATCTGGTTGTGTAAGCCTGTGATCTGATTAAGATGAAACAAACTTCACACCCAAAAAATTAGTAACTTCCCCTCCCCTGGTGATTACACAAGTCCCCTCTTCTTGAATATGGACATGAGCTATGACTTGCTTCTAAGCAATAGAATATGGCAAAGGGGACAGGCCCTACTTGATTACACGTATGTGATTGTATAATCTGGACTGTATTGCTTGAGTCTATTTTTCTGTCACTAGCTTTGAAGAACCAAGCTGTGATAAATCCCATGGCCAACTGCAAGGAAATGAGTTCTGTTAACAAACTGAGGCACACTGGAAGTAGGTCCCTCCCCATTCAGGATTTCAGATGAGATCCCAGTCCCGGATTGCAACTTTGTGAGAAACCCTAAGCAAAAAGCCCAGGTAAGGTGAGCCCAGACTCCTGATGCACAGAAACTGTGAGGTAATATGTGTGTGTCATTTTAAACCTTTGAATTTTTGGTAAATGTTACATATCATAGAAAATCAACATTGCTATCTAATAATTATTTGCATGATCAGAATCAAATGTTTATCCCCCACATTTTTTGAGATTCTTATGGACAGGAACCATGTCTCTCTCTTTTATTGCTATATTCTCTATGCATATGACAATGCCAGGCAGAGTTGCCACTAAATAAATATTTGTTGAATAAATTTATGAATAAATAAACAAATAAATTGGAATGTCAAACTTAGTTCAGGGCACCACATGTGAAGATACATTTAACAAATTTTATGATCTTTAGTGCAAAGCCACAATAATTAAGGTAAGAGGTGTGGAAAGCATGGCATGTGAGGAACAATTAAGACAATTGCAGATACTTGGCTGAAGAAGTAAGAACATCAGATGGGAAGTAATTACTAGGGCTCAGACATGTGAAGATGTGTCCCATGGAAAAGAAGCTCTGCCCATGCACTGTTGCAACCCCATAGGTTAGTTGAACTGGGAAGCCAGTGAGTGGGAGATATTGGAAGACAGATTTTGCTTGATGTAAGGAAGAGTGTGTGTATGGTGGTGGTAGTGTGGTTAACAATTATAGCTGCTTTTTACTCCATGGGGTAGTAGTGAGTTCCATTTCACTTGAGGTGCTTAATCAGAGAAAGGCAACCACTTTTAAGGATGTGGTAAAGAGGACCTCTTCATTTAAAGTGCTTATTGTACAGTTACGAAAAAAGACAGACACCGAAGATACATATTAACAAGACACTATGCTAAGTGTCAAATGAGATACAGACAACAAATATACAGTATTTTAGAGAAAGAAGTCCTCCTGAAAGCCAAGCAATTAAAGAGGACTTTGTAGAAGAGACTGTATTTGAAAGAAGAGTAAGTGTTGGATAAGTGAATCCAGTAAGTGTGGGATATTTCATACACCAGTAATAGCATGGACAAAAGGGAAAAGTACATTCCAATCTACAAATTACTAGACACATCTAGCCATCTCCTGTTTAAAATCACAATGAGCTGCATTCTGTATCTTTGCTTACCAAGTATTTCTGCAGGTGCTCTGCCCAGGTACCTCCCGTCTTTGTATTCATACACCTCAACTTCTTTCTGAGCCTAGAAGTGCATAGACTACCAGAAGCTATTGGTAGATGTGTGTCTTTGGTTTTTTTCAATTATAGAAAAGACTATGTCAGAGCACACTAGCTGAAAACACAGTCATTAGTCATGTGCTTTCTCAGCCTAAGCAGTGAATTAATGTGAAATTTGAACACATTTCTTAGCATCTTGATTTTTTAATTTCTGCTACAAAATGATAATGCTTCTGGGTTTCTCATTGAAACCTCAGGGTGCCGAGTATTAACTAAAGAGAAATAGCAGTTACTGGTACAGTCTGTGTTTATTCTATTACCAAAGATGTCATCAACAAAAACAAATCCTAGACCTTCATTCTCATCCACTATAGTGGGTTCTTTAAAGAACTAGGGTGCCAGGGAGGGAACTGATGAAGACTAGTGATGAAGTATTACTTCTTCAGATGAAAAAAAGAGCTCCTCCCATTTCAAAATAAATTCTTGCCTTCTAATATTACATAAGTTACTGATTTATGGAGTAGTTTTTGACAACACTGAGGCTTAAAACTCTCTTCACAGCATGGATACCAGCAGTCTAAACTTTTCCCTACCCTATTTTCTAGGAACTTTGACCCCAGGGACATCGGAGTCAAAAGATAACACATATTTCATTTTATGCTGGCAGAACATTTTAAAGCGTAGCCCGCTCATGTTCACTTTACATTCTCCTAGCGCCGGTCTCTCTCTCGAGAAAAATATCAATTTGAAATAACAGCCAGATCTTGTCTATTATCCTATCATTTATCATTTTTTTTTAATGATTTAACATTTAGAACTGTCTTTTATTGAGGAAGAGGAAGGCTGTGTCTGGGGCCCTATATGAATGGCCTTTATTTAAAACCTTTCTCCATATTAACTTCCTTTGACTTTCATGTCAATCTAGAAGACTTCATGAAGTAGTTGGTGCTGATATTTATATTTTTATTCCTGAAGTCAGGCACACTCCTTACACTCTCTTAACTTAGATGAGGTAAACTGCCTTATTATCATGAGCTATTTTTAATGGAATGGGCTTCAATCCCATAGAATAAACACAATTACTAATTGGAGGCCAGGGTGTAACCATAGAACTATTGCCACTAAAGGCAAATGGGGAGGTCTGTACAAGCACTACAAAACCAAGAGATGAATATAGGTGGGACAATAGTAAGAGAGTGAAAATTCAATCTCTACTATTTGAGCTAACCTAAATAAGTTTGATCTGGCGACATCTAGACTGGCAGATAGATATCCTCCTACTAGGTAAAGCATGGTTCTTCAATGATGAAACACCATTCTATAGTATTGAAACCAATAGTAAGGAGGTTAATGAGTACAGACATACAATTAAATAGAAGGAATAAGTTCTAGTGTTTGATAGCACAACAGGGTGACTATGGGTAACAGCAATTTATTGTGTATTTTAAAATAGCTGGAAGACAAGATATTATTCTCAAACACAGAGAAAAGATAAATGTTTGAGGTGATGGATATCTTAAATATCCTGATTTGATCATTACACATTGTATGTGTGTGTCAAAATATCACGTGTCCCATAAATATGTACAATTATAATGTATCAACTAAACATTTAAAAGATTAAGATGGCCAATTTTACATTATGAGTTTTTTTGCCACAGTTTTTTTTAATGCAAGTTTCAGAACACTACTGCAAGTGTGCTAGGTCAGATCTCTTGGGTAAAGGAACTGGGAATGTGCATTTTAACAAGTTCCCTGGGGATTCTCAGGCACACACTAAAGTCTGAGAAGAGCTGAACTTGACCCCTACAATTCACAGAGCTCTATTCACCCACATCTTCTCATTTAACACATACCAACTCTGTAGGTGGGTATTACTGTAATCACTATTTCACCAATAAGGAAATTAAGGCTCAGAAAAGCTAAGCAAATTGCTTTGGATCATACAGCCAATAAGTGGTGGAGCCAGAGTTCAAATTTGGGTCCACCTGGCATCACACCCATTTTGTTTCATTGTGTATTTCAACTTGTTTCTTATCCATGGACGTGAAAGTTAGACTGAATCTGCCTTCACGTGTCTGACAAAGTATTAAATGTCTCAAAACAGTATTTATCCGATCTTTTGTGGTTATTCCTATTAGCATTTTTAGCAGGTGCTCATTCTTGTTTAGTGCTGTCTGATTTGTCACTCACGGTGATGCCCAGGTATTATTCGATTGAACCGAACCAGGGTTTTTTTCTGTTTGGATCAATGCTCTATATCTTTAGCCACCTGATGTATGTATCTTGTAAAATTCCCTATGTTGATACATCTGAGGTTTTCTGTATTTATTTCCTCTAATTTCAAGATACAACTTTGAATTCTGTTGATATGTCTCACAAATAGTTTATTGAATTAATTAATATTGATTTTCTGCTCACAAATCTTTAGTGGCTCCTGAGTACCAAATTGTCTACGGAGTAATGTCCAAATTCCTTAACTTTGTATGTGAGAACTCTATAATCTGCTGTCAAGCTACCTTTCTAGCCTTTTCTCCTCTACATGCCTGATATTACATCCAATTGGATAAAGAGTGTCACTTTTGAGTATATGCATTGAACTTTTCTACCTTCCTGTTTTTGCTGCTGTCATTTCCAGTGTTTAGAATGCCTTTTCCAACCATATTTACCCATCTTTAGAAATTTGGCCCAATTCTTTCTATTTTCTGCATGATGTTTTCTGCATATGATCCCACCGTAAAGTGACTTCTCATCCTATGTATTTTAATGCATTTAATTTGTTTTATGCATAAGACAAAATTTTAAACTGCCTTGTATTACTGCAATTTGCATTTGTGGCCAAGTTTTGCCAATGAGATTATAAGGACTTTAAGACAGACCATAAACTTGTAGCCCTTAGTTTAACATTACTTTTGGACCTACTGTGTGTCACCCACTCTTCTAGGCACAAGGATCACTGAGATAAAAAAGAATTCCCACCCTCATGGGGGCTCACAGCATAAAAGAGGAGACAGAGAGGTAAACAACTTTATATGTCATACAAGTATAACTCCTCGTGTTCACCCTAAGAATTGCCACTCTGTACCTATCTTTTAAATTCAACAGAGTGGTCACCAATGTAATTTCTTTGATAATTAATGACATATTTCAATCAGATCAAAAACTACTAGCCAGCAATCACATAACTTCTGAGCTAAAACCAAATATAAATGGAAGTTCACATAACTGGCCTGAGATATTTTAACTCATGTGTCTGAACTTGGATGGGACCCGCTAAATCCTCTTCAATGGTCAATAAACCTTTTGCAATGAAAATAAACATATGACAGTGATTTAGTGAGTGTTTCTTACGTCAAGAGAAGGCTGTAGGTTTTGTGTTCACTTATTTAGTGGGATTTTCTTTGTCACCTATGATGATACTCACCTGTAACTATGAAAAAAAATCAATATGGTATTGGATTGGTTTTAGATGGGAGGGGGTGGATTAGAGAATAAGAAAACATCATACATGAACACAATTACTTTATGATAAAGAATTACAAACAGAAAATACAGGCTGATAAAGCCTTAGAATGAAATTGAAATTATTCCTGCATTCACTTGGTTTTCTGTAGTATTTATAACAAAGTTTAACAAAGCCTTTCTTAGCCCCATGGGCCATATACTTAAGATAAAATGTTTGCCAGTTGAGGAGTATGAGTGTATTCTAAGTGATGAAGTTTATTGTAACCTAAAATAACAAGAAGCATGGAGCGTTTGGGGACCATTGTTATTGAAAATGACAATAGATAGTGTTCTTGGGTGTTACCTTGATTTTTCTTTAGAAAGAGCAAAGCCGTCATTTTCTTTAAAAGAGTAAAGCTCCTGGCCCTCTGAAGGAGATGGTTGTCTCTATTACCATGCATTTGTTTAGCACTCCATGCTGTCAAAGCCCTTTCTTTGTTCACCTGCTGGATATGTCAGATGTATTACTGAGATGTTTTTAGTCACAATTCATTGGTTTCTTTCCATTTTTGTATCATGATTAGTGTTAAAGATGGAATTACAAACACGGTCTGGGTATAGGATCACAACAATATCTCTAATTAATGGAGCACCTTGGCAAACAAACACTTCAAACAGAAAGAAAGCTGTATTTTGTGATACTCTTCAGTTTACTGAAACTCTGTTAGAAAGATTTTCCCAGGGAAACTGATTCCTTTTAGGTTTCGTCAATTTGCATTTGGTTTTAATATGGTTTGTTTTAATTTATGAAGTCTAAAGTGAATGAATGGTGAATAAATATGTGTTTTCTTATGCATTTTAACCCACACATAAATGTACAAGTCTTCATATGCATATGCATATGTGTACATATACATGCACCTCTTTTGTTTTGGCCCTGGCCCTTCAAACTCAGCCAACCCACCTACATGCCCCATATTCTGAAATTGTGGAAAAGCTTAGAGGATTCTTGATATTCCAGTTATTGCCTAGGCCTTCTACTTGCCTGCTCCACATTTGATCTTGATCATGGCTCTTCTCTCCCTCATTCTGTACCCTGCCTCATACATTTCTCTGGGCACCTTTGGTTTTGCCATTCTTCCTTCTAGATGTTACTCTCACTTCTGCATTTTTGCATATTGTGGCTTTCACAAAATGCTCTAGTCTCTGTGCCTCTCTTGATTTTGGTGTTTTTGTTGCCTTATAAAAGAAACTCCCTACTCTAGCATTTCTCGTTGAACCAGATCCTGGTGTGAGAAAATAAGAGGAATAAAGGGTGGAAAAATATGGCGTTTTACTTTGTGTGAAATTTGTATTTAATCATTGAGAAAATATTGAGCTGAATGACCATATGCAGTGCTCTCCTTCTCCTCCAGTCCAAGTCACAATCCTCTTTTGTCTGAACTACTGCAATACTGCTGTCCTCTGAGCTTCAAACCTTGTTCCCTACAATCCATGCACCATGGAATCCATGCAATGGAATGAACTTGTAACATATAAATCAGATAATGCCATTTATCTGGGTCAAAACTCTCTCCAGAGAAATTGGATAAAAGCAAATTATTGACCATGGTCTGTGAGGCTCTGTATTATATTTCCCCTGCCTACCTCTCTGCCTCATCTCCCAACATCCCTCCTCTCTGCTCCCTCTGCTTCCTCTGCTTCAGCTTCATTGGCCTTCTTGCTGCTTCACAAACACTACACTCTTTCACACTTGAAGGCTTTGCACTGGCTCTTTCCTCTTTCTGTAATACCCTGATCCTTGATCACACAAACTGATTTTTCTTGTCATTCAGATTTCAAGTCAGATATCACCTCTTTGGAGAGTTTGCTGGCCTCGCAATTGAATGTGTCTCCCAGCACTCTCTACCATATGATACTGTTTTATTTTCATTATATGTTCTTACTCATTCATATATTTAGCTGTTTACTATCTGTCTTCCCACCATTAGCATGTGAATTCCATAAGAGCAGGGATCTTGTCTGGTTTGTTCATTTCTGAAAATCCAGCAAATAGAACAATGCCTGGCATTCAGTGGAACTCCATAAATATATTTTTATTAATATTTTGGCCTTTGAGTGAAAGCTAGAGTATATATATACTTAACATATATTAAGCAAGTATATTAACACACTTAACATATATTTATTCATTACTTCTCGCGATGGTCTTGTCAAATAAATGACATAATCTGCATTATATAGATGAAAAAAACTAAAGTCCAAAGTGTAAAGTGACACACATATATAGGAAGAGGTGATGCTAGTCTTGGACCCCAAGTCTATATGATGCTGTATCAGCTTTCTGTTGCTGCACAATGAATTACCACAAGCTTCATAACTTAAAACAACACTTATTTATTATCTCACAATTTCTAAATATCCAGGCATGGCTTTCCTGAGTTCTCTGCTCAGGGTGACAGAAAGCTGCAATCAAGGTACCAGTTGGATTGTATTCTTGTCTGGAGGCTTGCCTATGGAAGGAGCCACTTCCAAGCTCTCTCTGATTGTTGGAAGAATTTCTTGTGACCATAGAATTTGCGGCAGCATGCTTCTTCGTATCTAACAGTGGAGAGACTGGATTCCTAGTATGAGAAAATAAGATGGATAAAGGGTCCATTATAAAGGTCTGCTCCTTTAGTCTCTGACTTCCGGGAAGGTCTAGATCCTCTTTTAAAGGATTCACCAGATTAGATCCAACCCACCCAATATAACATCCATTTTTGATTAACTAAAATGCAATGGATTCGTGACCTTAATTGTATCTGCAAAACAGGTCCTACCCAAACTCAAGAGAAGGAGATTATACAGGGATGTGAGACATTAGGGGTCATCTTAAAATTTTGCCTGTTATGTGGTACAAAAGATCTTTCTATTTCTACTTTAACCTACTTTGGGTAGAAGATTGGGTGCAAGTAGAGTTTTAAGATACTATAATTGCATAAATACATAGAAGAAGGAATAACTTCCAAGTGAATAAATAGTTAAGAAGAGATTACCCAAACCATTGCACTTGAAAATGCAATGCAAATCACAAGAAATCAACAGAGCATTGTATGTGATCAAATCTGAGATTGACCCTCATCTCTCATGTTGGATCACAGTTTGCTTTGCAATTCTCTGCTCCTCTTGGCCATCCCATTTTGTCATTCAGAATGGAGACTCTCCACTTGAAAGGTGAATTCATGTTGTCAGATATGTGCCTTACTGAAGCAAAAAGACGGCTTTCTATGAAAAGTGAACAGATTTAACCAGGCAGCTACATTAAAGACATGCCTTTGAATTGCCTTTTTGAATTTTCTGCTTTGGAAACTAGGAAAAATGGATGAGCCATGTCTCGAGAGTCTGCATGTGTTCATTCACTGAACTTCTACAGAGCATCTACTGGGTGCTAAACTCCATGGAGCCTAGGCACAGAGGTCCAAAGATGCACAGAAGAGGGTTCCTACCTCAAAGAGCTTACAGTTTAGTGGAACATAGAGACCAACAAACTGAGTAGTATAAAGATGAGTGTAGGCTTAGGCATTGGAGTGGGGGTAGAGAGCAACCACTTCTGCCATGCTGAGAAAGAGTTTCCAGAGGACAAGCCAGGTCATGAAAGATGCATAGGTGCTCACTTTATAGTTTAAAAGGGCAGGAGCTTAAGAGACATTCTAATAAGGGGGAACAGCATGTGCAAAGGAGTAAAGACCTGAAAGGGCATAGCATTTGGGGTACCGTGTAAGATTCAGAGGGGAGAGCAGATAGTGAGTGTGGGGAACAGGAGAACTCAGGTGAGAAAGCTAGTTACAATGTGTGAGTAGCACTGTCATTGTGTTATAGGTGGCCTCACTCAGGGGAAGGCACCCCAATCAGACTGGAGGATATGATGCGGTCTGCCATCATACGCCTCTATAAGCAATATTTACTAATGTCGGTAGCATAGTGAAGACCCTACCAAAGGGCCCCCTATAAAGGGTATATGATGTCTAGAACTTTCCCCTATATTGTTAGTCAGTGAAAACCTGAGAAACTCCTACTGCTGCTTTTGTTTTTCATATTATTTTAATGGAAATTATGCATTTGCTTAATCCTAAATAACCAACATTGAATTTTATAACATTGGAGTGTATGGGAAATTAAAAATCCATTTTGTTTTTCTTCATTTTTTTTTACCCAATGAAGACCAATGTATCTTTTAAAACTTGTAATATGAAATGTCTTTCAGCATGACTATTTTTATATTAATGTGAAGTATATGAAATCGGTGCAAAGAACTGTAAGAACAAGCAAGTCTCTTGTATGCCTTTCAGTTCTCACAAGGTAGTTCTGATGGTAGTGCTGTAAGTGAGGTGTCCATCTCGTGTTTAGAGTGTGGGTTTCCTATGATGCTAGAACAAAACCCAAGAGGCCAATTGCCTTGGTGTATGTGTGTACATTTGCAGGGGAGGGAGAGGATAGCAGAAAAGTTGAAAGTAAACTCAAAATACATAGCTTCATCATTTGTAAGTAATATTCCACAAGGATTACTTTTATTTTTATTTCTTAAATAATAATTAATAATTTACAGATAACTTTAAAATCTGATAAGGTCAGGATTTGGAGCTAGCCAGATCTGGATTCAAAGCCAGATTCACCACTTCCTAGCTATGTTTATTTGTAGATTTGAGTGAGTGGCTCACCTTCTACAAAATTTCACTTTCCTTATTTCTAAAATAGGAACACAGTAATTAAATTATCTTGAAGTTTTACTAAATAAATTATCTGAGGGAACAAATATAAAATGTGTAACATCAGAAGCAGGAGATAGAGATTGGGTCATGGAAAAGACAGCATGTAGAGTGGTGGGAGCACACATTTTGGAGTTATTCCTTCATTCAATAAGCA
Organism: Rhinopithecus bieti; assembly: GCF_001698545.2. Lineage (NCBI taxonomy): Eukaryota > Metazoa > Chordata > Mammalia > Primates > Cercopithecidae > Rhinopithecus > Rhinopithecus bieti. The sequence goes on along the minus strand of NW_016807983.1, from coordinate 10,729 downwards.
CTGATTGAGTTAGGCATTCAGTAAGTGCTAGGTATTGGGTTAGGTTCTAGATGCACAATGATGAATAAGGTTACTTGATCTGTCTTAGAGCTTGACCCTGGTGATTAGAGCACCATCTCTCTGTGTAAGCTTGGTAAGAGCCATTTCTTCTCTCTGATCTTTGGCTTGCACATGTGTAAAGTGGGAATAATAATACCTGCCTTGCAGTATTCTTGTGAGGTTCAATGAAACAATGTATGTAAAATATTAAGCTTATGGTAGTTGCACAGTAAAACAAGGCAATAGATCATCATCGTCATCATCATCATCAGAATCTCATTATTGCCAAAAGAAGTTTAAAGTAGTTGGTTGACTGAAAGATACTTGGAGCTGAAACTATAGACTCTTCCAGATTTAAGCAAGTTCTGTGGATTTTCTAATGCCTTTTCTGGTGCTGCAGTACATTGAGTCCCCACCTCCCCAACCCTGCCTTCAGCCCATTTTAGCTTGGGAGATAAACATTAACTTCAACATTATAAGACCATTTAACCGTAGCTCTTGCAGAAGCTGAATCCAGAATCTGTTCCAACCTCCTTAACTGACCAGTGAAATCAAAGGCCGGTTATTGCCATTCAGGAGCAGAGCCCTGCTTTTCCGACTCCAAGTTGAATGCTCCTTATACTTTCCCACTGCTGCTTACAGAATGAAGGAGCAATGAGGCAAATGTACCTGCAAACTGCATATTACATAAAGCAACTTGTCTCCTAAATTTAACGGAGAGTGGACAGATAGCAAAAGAGAAGCACTGCTTTATAAACGTATTTTTGTCATGAATATTATTGTGGATGACAACCTTAGTTTTGTAGGTCTTGTGTTGGGAAAGTCAATGTGTAGCCAGTTGTTTTTTTCTGTATAGTTATTGGGTTCTATGACACAACAAAAGTCTGGTTTATGATTAGCTGATTTATACTTTCTCCTGCATATTTTACTTTAATCTTTACTTGTAGAATAGCATCATGGAAATACAAAGGTTCTGGAGCCAGAGATAGAGCTGGTGTTAAATCCCAATTCTGTCACTTATTATCTATGTAAGTGACTAGAGGCATGAGGCATGCCACTTGACCTCTCTGAACCTCAGTTTCCTCATAAGTAAAAGGATGGTAATAATAGTCTTTATACTGCAGGGTTGTTGTGAGGATTCAATGAGTTAATCTGTATAAGATGCTTAGAATATTTCCTGATACCTAATATGCACTCAGTAAATATAAGCTATGTAAATATTATTTACAATATTACATATTGTAATATATGTTCAAAACCTTATCAGTTGGCAGTTGCTACCATCTTAAATTGTATGCAAATATTGAGAAGTCTGAGACATTTAAAATAATTTGCTACGGTATCACCTTATACTTGGATGACACATTAACTTTCTAATCTTTTAACGTATTAATAAATATTGACTGAGAGCTTGTTCTGTGCTAGGCACTGTTTTATCCCGATGAAAGAAACAGGATCAGTGTAAGTATCTCCATCTGAAAAAGGAAAAAGCACATGTACATAGATGTTAGAGTATTTGCTTCATGTCATGTTGCTTGTTAGGAGTTCAGGTGGACTGGAGCTCAGATCTTTTGAGTCTATACTCAAAGCTCTTCCAGCTTTATTCTACTATTGTGTCTAGTGCAATGGGCCTGGCCAGGGGCATGCTGAGTGAGTAGCAGGAACGCCTCTTTAAAAGGCAGTGCTGTGTACTTAAAGAGGAGGGTGATGTTTTTTTAAAGGCGGCCAGGAGGCACCAAGAGCCAAAGGAGAGTCCAAAATCCAAAGTTCAGGAGAGAAACAGCGTTCAGAGCAGCTGGGAGCAGGCAGGTAGCCCCAGAGCAGCTGGGAGCCCACTGAAGTAGCATAGCAAGGTGCAGCCAAGCACTCTTATAGATGGCCTGGCTGACTTGAGTGGGCTTCCTGTCTGTGTGGCAGCTTTTGTCCTGGGGCATCTTCATTGCAGCGCTGGGCTTCTGTTCCAGCGAAGCTCTTTCTTTTCCCTGATCTGTTTCTCAGCATGAAGGCAAATCTTTTCTCTTAAAAGGGTGTCTATTTTCTTGATTGCGATAACATACACTAGCATCATTGTAAATCAATTAAGCTTGGTGTAACAGGTAGTCAGGTAAGTGCGGGAACTTCAAAGAACTTTGGCAGAAATGATGCTTATGGATGAAATTTAGTGTGGGAAGTGGAGAAGACAGCAAAAATGAAAATGGGCTCTCCTGTTTATACCAACATGGCCCTCCTGACTCCTGGTCATTCCTTCTCAGCCACAAGGATGGATTTGCACTGGTCTAACCACATTTTCTCCTTGACTCTTCTTGTGACCAACAGCGCCATTTGCCAGATGAGTCAATGGGTGAGAGGAGAGCATGGGACTGTGACATGGCCAAGTTAACTGACCAATGTGGGAACTGGACTGATAGCTTTCACATAAGGCTTCCAGAATCTCATTTCTTATAAACTATAGCATTAAACAAAAGGTTATATAAACAGATCAAAACCAATTGACTTTGGAGTAAAAAAACAGCATTCGTTCTGACTTGTAATCCTCATCCATTTTTTTAGACAGATGTCTGGGGTTAGGAGTTTGAATGAAGACTTAATTTTAAAATGACAAGGCACTCATATGGACAACAGGAGGACTTTGGTACCTATAAATTGCTGGTGAGAATGTACTATTGGCTGTGAGCAGGCAACTGTAAATGTTAAGAGTTTCAGGAGTAAAGGGCTGAATAGCCCCTAAATCAGTCTCCAAATCTCAAGATCCTCAATATGATCTTGATCTCTACTGCCTCCACTGAGGAAAAATACTAACTTTAAAGAACTCCGTGAATTTCTTGATGTATAAAATTTTTTCCATGTTGAAAGTTCTTTTACATTTCTGTGCTTCAAATCTATGGAAGTATAGGAATCAAAGTTAGACATAAAGTCGTGCGTAAAGTTCAGGTTCCGCATCTTGCTGCAGATAACGAGTCGAACATCTGACAATGCTGCTTTGCAGTTACCTCTGGCTCTTTCCTAGTCACACTGTTAGTATTAGTGCTAACAAAAGTGTCAGCACCATTTTTAGGTTTTCTGTGGTGTTAGCGTCTATCCCTCATCACCCCCCTCCTCCTCTCCCCACCCACTGACTTGCAAGGGTATAGCCTGTTGTTGTAATACACTTGTTCTTCCATTTCTATAAAGAATTTTCCTCCTTTCCTTCTCTCCATTGTCTCTGAATCTAGCCTGATTTTCACAGCAAGGCTCCCACCTGCTTTTGGTTGCAGAATGACCTTGGAATCTTTTGCTGAGGGAGAACCGCTCTCTTGCCTTCTAGCTAGTAATTAGTGTCAGATGATGTAAACTGCATGGGTTGCAAATACAGCTAGGAAAGGTGAGACGTGCCTATTGATTGAAAATATTAACATCATAGAATTGTTGGAAAACTTGAGTATTGAGCCCCTGTATATTACATATACAGTATGTGTGTATGTGTGTGTGTGTGTGTATATACACACACACACATATATAATTTGTAATAAGATGCGGATGGAGTGCAACTCCTCACTCTCCCGTTTTGGAGCTGAGTTTCTTTACACTGCAGTATTCGTTTTGATAACCGTGCAGAGACAGATGGCATTTTGTCCGCCTTCCAGAACAGAGGAATAGTTTGCCTAGCTATAGCTAGTATAATGAGAAGCTGTGTAAGTTGAAGATGAGGTAAAACCGGAGCATCTGTCAGTCCTCGCGTGCCAGATTGGAGATGCTGCAGACGAACTAATATTTCAACAAAAAGTTGAAGCGAGTATAGATTTGTGACCAAAATGATTGCATTTGATAACAATGGCATAGCAGATGTCCTAGAGTTCATGCTTGGTTTTTATTACTGCTCTGTGAGTGTTTTTGGAAGCAAGACCTACCAGCACAGCTTGTATGGAACATGTTCATTATAAAATTTTATTTTACAGAAGACAATGAGATGGAAAATTTGTAGCTAATTTGGTACTTTCCTACTCTATCATGTTTCTTTACTTATTATTTGGGAAAAGGTTGCATTCTTGTTTGATTTACATTGGCGTGTTCTAGCATAATGAAAGAATATCATGTTAATTTGAGGCAGAGAATGAAAACCCAAATGAATGTACATTATCTAATATTATGTTTTCAGTATGGACCATAGGAAGATACGTCTTAACCTATCTGGGATCCTCCTTTTCATCTATTTTCTCTCATTTTGTTTTGTTATTTGAGGCTAATTTTTAAAAAGTCCTTTAGGAATCCTGATTAGGAGAGAAACAGGAAATATAAGTATTTCAAAACATCATGTAATACATGGTAAGTATATACAACGTTTATTTGTCAATTTAAAAATTAATTAGTTAATTTTTTAAAACAGAAAGAAAGAAAAGAAACAGGAGAACCATGGTTTGACTGCTAACATCATTCTTCAATAGTTAGATTAGTAGTTAGTATTTCCTCAAGAAAGTAATTGCTTTATACTTAGATGGTTTAAGTTCTTTACATATTGTGAAGAATGTGCTTCTAAGTGTGCCTGATGCTTGTTTTGGCCTCAGTGCTATATAAAGCAGTGTTAATGTGACTCGATTAAAGAAAGTCATGGGCTCAGAACCCAAATCCCACCACATGTGCCTTCTATGAAGGGCAACCTCTCTGGGTTTTAGCGAATTGGAACATAGCTATATAACCTGATTGCCTTAAAACATACCCTTATTGGGAGAAGGCAATTATTTTCAAAGGTTGATGTATGTTAATAAAAGGTTACATGTAAATGTCAAAATGTTATAGCATCGAGTTTACACACAGAAAGACAGTCCAATTACATACAAAAATACATCCTATTACAGAAGCTGTTAGGATGATTTCTCTGCCATATCTTGTAAGCAAATCATAGTTAAGGACAAGTGCTCCTGTCGCCCTGCAACTCAATGACTCTTGGGAAACATATGGTTTTACTTCTGGCACTCCTCTTTTTGCTTCCCTTCAAGGTCTTAACTCAGATTATTCCATTTCCTAGTAGTTTGTGGTGTTGGAGCCTTTGGGTTACATGGAAACCATTAGCATGGTTTTGGGTTTGCCTGCATGGGTTGATACCTGCAGTTGTTTTGTAGAGTGCTAAACCACACTCCTGGCGAGTCTCAGTTTGAATTTAAAATGTTGATATAGTTCTGTTTATATGCTGGATTACAGACAAGAACCACATGATTATCTCAATAGATGCAGAAAAGGCTTTTGACAAAATTCAACAGCCCTTCATGCTAAAAACGCTCAATAAATTCGGTATTGATGGAACGTACCTCAAAATAATAAGAGCTATTTATGACAAACCCACAGCTAATATCATTCTGAATGGGCAAAAACTGGAAAAATTCCCTTTGAAAACTGGCACAAGACAGGGATGCCCTCTCTCACCACTCCTATTCAACATAGTGTTGGAAGTTCTGGCTAGGGCAATCAGGCAAGAGAAAGAAATCAAGGGTATTCAG
>NW_016807983.1:0-1648 GCF_001698545.2 Rhinopithecus bieti | reverse complement strand
ATCTGTAAATAGTTTTTCCACTGTATCCACCAACATGTGAGTGTGCAACTAGAAACTATGGTGACTTTTTTATGTCCATATTGACAATTACTTTACGCTGGAACTCATTAGAATTATTTTTGTCATTCTGCTACTTATTAAGTAATAAAATATACTAATTTAAAATAAGAAATCAGATGACAATTTGTGGAAGAACATCCGAGGAGAGAAGAGAAGATTGTACTGAATGTATATTCTATCAAGGTCAACAGTCAGACACTGTTGCTTACAAGATAAACAAATTACTTAGAAACGAAGATGACCCAGGAAAACAAGTGCAGCCTCATTTCATATTCTGATAATTTAATCCTGTACATAATGCTAAACTCAGACTCTACAATAATGCTTATGCAAAATCAGGACTGGTTTGACAAATGAACAATGAGAGAGGAAATTAAATTAAAGATTTAAAGAAATTATTTGAATTCCTTCTTGGTCAAAATGGGCATATTCACATAAAAATTAAGCTCAATGAGTATAAGAAAGTTTATAAATCAGTAACTGGGAAGAATCTTATCACTTCTTCCCTCAAAGTAACTTGTGCAAGCCTAGGATCCTGCTAGACACACTGTAAGATATGGAGAATTTAACATAAAAATGGGTATTAGAATTCAGAGTAATATACTAAGTTATGATGAGTCTTTTTTTCTGGGGTAAATGGTTGAGGTAACCCTGAACTGTGTACAAAGATGGTGCAACAAGTGAGAGGTCATAGCTACCTTTGCTCTATGTTACTATCCTTCAAAATCCCTGTGCCTTCATAGTGACTAGTGGGCAGTAGTAGAAGAAATTTCCTTATATAGATCAACATTTTAGACAAATATTCAGATGACTCATTTGCATACTGCTGACTTCAGATAGATTGAATATTTTCCTTGCACCAAGTATGACTTTTCTACATTTTCTCTATGCTAAATCCTATCTTTAATGATTATTTTTATTAGTGTCCATTGAAACAAATTAGTCTATTAGGTCTGGAACAAAGGCTTTAACAGTGTTTCCAACAACAAAAAATATGTATCACACACATCTTTATATTTGTACTTAAGAATATCAAGTCATGAAAATCTGTACAATCTGTGCAAATCAATGGAGAATGATAGGATGTACATATATGTTATGTAAATTGTTACATACTTCATGATTACTTCTGTAATCTAATCATCCAAAAACTGAAAGAAGAAAAAAATGGTTACAGGCATACTTTCATGTCAAAAAACATCAGCATCTTTTTTATTGGCTGCTTTGCACTACGAGATGTAGCAGCTGTATGTTAATTTGTTTAACCTGTCCCTATTGAGGTACATTTGGATTTCTTCCAGTTTTTCACTATTACAAATAGTGCTACAATAAACATTCGTATAAATACTGGTTTTTTGTGTGTGCATTTTTTAAGAACTTTAATTTTAGATTTGAGGGTACACGTGAAGGTTTGTTACATAGGTAAACTCATGTCACGGTGGTTTGTTGTACATATTATTTCATCACCCAGGTATTAAGCCCAGTACCCAATCTTTTCTCCTCTTCCTCCTCTCAACCTCTACCCTCAAGTAGGCCCCAGTGTTTGTAGTTTCCTTCTTTGTCTTCATAAGTTCTTATCATGGGGAGG
>NW_016807982.1:4528723-4539633 GCF_001698545.2 Rhinopithecus bieti | reverse complement strand
TCTTTTCATGATTTCTATTGTCTTTGCTTTCTCTGCCTTGTAACATTGATGGCTTCATAATTTTGTCTGGTCATGACCACTATGACCCCTCACGCATCTATGCATATGATCCTCAGCTCTGCCACTCTCTGTTCAATCGTCTCCATTTACCACAATTCAAACCTGAATGGTTTATGTGTATGGACTGGATTTTTCAAATATCCTATTATCATTTTTCTGTCTCCTTGATCCATGAGTGTCTGAAATAGGTGTAAATGTAGAATTATCTACTTTGTAATTCTATCAGCCTTTTTATTTTTATATTTTGAAGTTGTTGCATACATACAAATTCCCAAGTATTATAGCATCTTAGAGTAGTGTTCCTTTCATTGGTTTATAACTAGAGTTGGCAAAGTTTTTCTATAAAGAGCCAGGTAGCAAATAGTTTAGGCTTTGACAACCATTCAGTGTCTGTCACAACTACTTAACCCTGTCATTGTAGCTCAAAAGCAACCACAGACTATATGTAAACAAAGGGGAGTGATTATGTTCCAATAAGACGTTCCAATAAGACAGGCTCTTCTGTTACAAATGACAGAAACTCCAACCCAAACTGGCTTAAACATATAGATTATACATTGCTTCATGTGACTGGAAAGTTGGGTATACCTAATCATATATGGCTTGATCCCAGTCTCAAACAACTGTCCAGATTCTCTCTCTCTCTCTCTCTCTCTCTCTCTCTCTCTCTCTCTCTCTCTCTCCCCTCTCCCTCTCCCTCTCCCTTTCTCCATTTCTCTTTCTCCTATTCCCTCTCCCTCTTCCCTTTCTCTCCCTCTATTTCTCCTTCTCAGTTTCACTTTCTCACTCCCCTCCCAGGCCTCTTATGGTTTCAAGATAGTTACAACACTTCAACCTCCATGTCTTCCCAGATAAACAGAAGTGTGGCCAGAGAAGAAGGTTAGGAAGAAAAGCAAGAAATGCTGAGGGGTGAGGCTTCAGAGTAGGCAAGATCAGCTCCTGCAGGACTTCAGCCTGAGGGCAATGGGGAGCCATGGGAAGTTTTCAGCAGGGGCATGATGGCCCGACCACATTGAAGTTTCCCCGGGCTGGCAAGACTGTGCTGCCTTAGTGCCCCCATCAGCGCTGACCCTGGTGGACCCTAACTGCTTCCCACCTCCATTGCCAGCATTCACTTGTGGGTTTCTCCTCTGAGCCACTGTGCTGCCCTGTGGGTCGGCCTCATGCCCTGCCAGGGCCCCCATGCCAATCCAGGGCAGAGCTGCCAGGCGGGCTGGAGGCTTGTCGCACAGGCATGGAAGGTAAGAAAAAAGGGGAGAGAAGGAGGCTGCTAGGGAGAGGGGCACAGAGGGCCAGACAGTTCGACCCTGCTGGCCAAGCTCAGGACTCTGAAGGCTGATGAGCAGAGGAGTGACTAGCCATTGGGTTTTCTGAAGTGAAGAGGAATCACAGGGAAAAGAAAAAGCTCCTAAGGGAAGGTGGAGATGCATGTAGGTAGTGGGTTAAACACCAGGGCTTGGGAAGCAGACAGACTTGGTCTCTGTGGTAGATTTAAGACTGCAATAAATTCTTTGACAAGCCTCTCACTGGGAGGTGAGTTCTGTTCCTCCTCCTTGCATTAGCGTGAGTGCTGTCATGACTTTGAGCCACAGAACATGTTGGAAGTGATGCTGTGCCAGTTTCCAGGCTCAGGCCTTAAGGAACTAGCAGCTTTCACTTCCTGCCTCTGAGAACAGTCACTCTTAGATCTTGAGTGACCACATAAGACATTCAATGACTCTGCTTGGAGAGACCACATGGGGATGCCCTGAGACTATAAGGAGAGGGAGAGAGACATAGCTGGGCTCACCGAGACACCAGCCACATGAGAAAAGTTGTCTTGGACCCTCCAGACCAGTCCAGCAATCAGCTGAGTACCACTGGGGACCCCAGTCAATGCGGGATGGAGCAGAAGAGCCACTCAGCTGAGCCCTGCCTGAATTTCTCACCCACAGCATGGTGAGATATAATAAAATAGCCCTTGTTTTAAGTCAGTAAGTTTGCAGGAGTTTGTTACCCAGCAGTTAAGTATCCAGAACAACCCTACCAGTTTTATGACCTTGGGTAAGTGACAATCATTTATAAAGTGAGGAGGCTACCTTGTAGGCTTATGATAATCATCAAAGAGGTTTTGTGACCTTGGGTGAGTGACAATTCATTTATACAGTGAGGAGGATACCTTATAGGCTTATGATAATATCAAAGAAGTGATGAAGCAAAAGTAAAGCAGTCAGCACAGGTGTCTGACACAGAGTTAAACCTATGTAAGTTATAATTTCCCACTGTTTTTATGTGTTGTTATCACTGTGATGAGAAGGATGCAGGACAGAATCACAGCAGGCAGGAACCATTGCAAAGTTTGAACTGAGTTGACAAGTCTCAATCTAATGGTGTCATTTGCACCACAGAAGAGCACAGGAGTAACCTGCCTGGGGTTTGCTATCCTGGCTCTACACTATTAGCTATGTAAAACTTCATCCATTTATAAACCTCTTCTGGTCTTCAGTTTCTTCGTGCGTAAAAACAAGGATACTGTATCTACCTCATAGGACAGCTGGGAGGAAAAATGGACATATTACATGTTAAAGCTTTCAGAACGTTGGCCTGAAAAGAGTAAAGGCTCCATATAAATGTCAGCTGTTATATATTTAGTGTTATAAGTATTTAAATTATCTAGGATGGAGGATAGCTGGATCTCCCAACTATGAAGGAAGGGGAAAATAATCACCGGAAGGAAAGCAAAAAGCTATCCTGCTGAAAAGGATCTAATGAGTTCCACTGCCCCACACTGGGTGTTTCAAGAGACATATACCTGTAATGGGGAGCTCCTGGTTGCTGTTGGGGTGGTAGACCTATGCCTCTATGTTGCAACAGAGGTACAAGATTCTTACCCTTTGAACTAAGCATGATGAGAAGGGCAGGAGACCTCCTTGCCGCTCTTAAATGTCATAGTGTGACAGCCTTTGGGAACTTCTCTTTATACTACCCCAGCCTGCCTCACAGGAGAATGGGGAGAGAATTATCTTTACCAGCAACATAGGGGAGGTTGTGGTATGCTCCCAGATCCATCTTCAAGAAACAAGTATCATTTTCCCCCAACTGCTGGAGTGTTTGGCAATGATGGTCACAGCTGAAGTCCTCTCAGGAATTTCCTTAGCCAAATAAAGTCACCTGCCGAGGTTAATTCCCTCTTCAAGGCAGCTCGCATCACTGAGACATAAAGTTCCACCCCTTTGCCCAAGCAGGGACACTCTGCAGGGGTACCAATTCATCCCAGTTTCCCTAAGACTTTCCAGTTTTAGCACCAAAAGTCCTGCATCCAGGAATTCCCTCAGTACTGGGAAAACTGGGCCAGCTGTCACTATTGCCAGATGCTCCCAGCTCCAGAGTTCCTGTAGGGCTAAGGCCTTGGTTGCAACTGAACCACAACTGAACTTCTTCTCTGCCAATCCCTACTTCCTTCCCTCCTCTATACCCTGCAGTATAACTTCCTGGGACCCCCATCTCAGGTTAGTGTGCCACCCTGGGATTGACTTACAGCAAATACCTCTTCTTGTTGCAGGCACATACTGGCCCATCCTTGCCCTGTTCAGTCCTCATCACAACGCTGCAGGTAGGGCATTGCTGTTTCCCTTGAGAACTGAGAACTATAGATGCTAAGTAATTGTCAAGTCCACATGGCAAGTTCAAATCCTTCCCATTTCCAAGAAGACCCAACGCCTTTGCAACTTGAAATAATGAATCACATGCATTTGGGACTAAATTTTCTCTTAGGCCCTTTGACCAAGGACGGGCGAGCAAAGCAAGAATTTGCACCTGGCATACAGAAAGAGCAATGGATGTGCCTGGTGTTTACTTGCAGGGGGTCAGGGGCTGGCTGGGGAAGGCATGCTGGCTGGTAGCCAACTCTGCTTACTTGCAAGGTACTGCAAACTTAGATTCTTCTCCACGGCCTCCTGACTTATGTTTCTTTCTTCCTTTCTTTGAAGTAAGATTGATACTTTCAGCTTTGGGCAGGAAAATACACTTCCTGTTTTCCATTTCTCTAGTGGGCAGCTGCCTCATAGCTAGAATAGTGTTACCAACCGGCCGGGCGGCGGTGGCTCAAGCTGTAATCACAGCCCATTTGGGAGGCCGAGAGGGTGGATCACGAAGAGGTCAGGGAGATTGAGACATCCTGGATAACGGATGAAATCGGTCTTACTAAAAAATACAAAAAACTGCCGGGAGAGGTGGCGGGGGCGCTGTCGTCCCACTACCGTCGGGAGGCTGAGGCAGGAGAAATGGATAAACCGGCTGAGGCGGAGTTGCGTGAGCTGAGACCCGGCCACTGCATCAGCCTGAGCGATCAGGAGCGACTCGTTCAAAAAAAGAAGAAACGTTACCAACATTTATCTAACTCTTATTTCCTCTGAAGATCTAAGGCCAGCTGGCTCTCAGGGGGAGAGAGAAGTACCTCTCACCTCTCCCTTCCCCCCTCCCACCACTCCCTTGCCCCCCTTGCCTCAACTACTTTTCCCTTCTCTCCTTTTCCCTCTCTTCTCCCCCTTCCTGCCCGCTTCCATCTCCGGACCCCACTGCTGCCCCCTTCTTTGGCCTTCCTCTTTCCTCCTTCTCCTCCTCTCTCATTCCCTGGTCTCTACCCTTCCTTCCCAGGATTCTGTATTACAAAGGCCACAGGCCCTGGGAAGACTTTGAGGCTTACATGTCCAAGTTCCAAACCTTGGGTTCAACCCCCAGCTCTGATTCTGCTTCGTTTTCTCACCTATAAACAAGGGGCAATGAACGCTTACCTCTTCAGGGTTTGGATGTGGATATGATGTGGCATGCAGGTGGCAGGGCTTGCCTAGCATGGGACAAATGGGAGGTGCGCCATCTAATTTTATTCGATTTTCTCCAGGGGATGTATCACAGATTGGGCATTTCCCGAAAGGGAGAAAACATGAACCAAGAAAGTCCCCATCTTCTCATTAGCAATTTTCAATTTGCTGAGAGTTTTGAAGCTGCCCAGGACTCAATCCACCCCTCCCAGGCCCCTCTGGCCCTCCACCCATGCCTAGCCCCTCCCAGCCCCTACCGGCCCTTCTCCTGGGGTTGGGAGCGACGTCTGGCACCAGCTCCTCCAGCACGAGCCATCAAAGTGCCACCAGCACCATCTGGTCTGCCCACATCCTCATGCGGGATTTATTACCTATTCCCTTCCATTAGCATAAATAATATGGAGCTTGGGTTTCATGATGGTTTACATAATAAATAAAACAGGTCAATTGCCCACAAAACTAGTCTCTGTGAACAGGAACAGATTTAATTAGATTTATTTTATCCTGGGTTTTCTGGAGTGAGGCGGATGTCTCTCATGCCAAGGATAAACTTCTCCATAAACTCCTATTTCTGGAAAGGCAGCTCTCCACCCTCCAAGGAGACAAAAGGGATGAGGGAATAAAGTGGAGGGAGAGGAGAAGGAAGACAGGCCAGAGAAAGGAGAGGGAGGAGGGGGAGAAAAAGAGACAGATATGGTCCCATGTTACTCTTCATCTTTCCAAGGCCACCTGGCCCCCTGGCTGCCTAGGTGCAGGCCCTCACGTGAACCACCCCCACTGCCCCAGACCACACGCACCTGCATGAGCCACTCTTGCACTCACAACCCTTTACTGGCTTCCCATTGCCCAGGATCAAGAGCAAGCTCTTGGCAAGGACCTCCTTCCCCATTAGTATTCTTTACCAAACCCTTGGGCCTCAGCAGATGCCATCCCTCCCGAAGGCCCATCCCCACATGGACTCTCCAGCCTCACATGTCCATCAGAAGTTACTGAATGCCCTCTCCTCTCTTGGATCTCTGACCCTCACTGAGCTGTCTCCTCTCTCTGGAACATCCCACTCCCAGTCATCCTTCCAGTCTCAGAGCCCAGCCTCATCTCCAGGCACCCCCATGCCCAGGCTTGGCTCCACCCCCACCAGCCTAGGTGCCCGTCTCTACGGCCCTGTGACCTGCCAATTCTGCTTATCCATTATCTCTGCACACACATTCTCCCACCCGGAATGAAAGCCCTCTGAGACAGTAACCAGGGGGTTCACTGTTTAACCCCCTGGGCCCAGAACAGCTCCTGACTATGTAGTCACTCTTCCTCCAGAGCTCCAAGCAGCTGCTGACATGCAGCAGCTTTCAATCTGTAAAATAAATAAATCCAACAAATAAATGACTCTCTCAAGGATTTCTAGCCTTCCTTGATCCTCTACTCCAACAGGTTTCTCCTGCCATTGAGTGACTGTTGAAGATAAAATCTGATGAAGTATCGAGAGGGTAAGGAATGCCCCAGCTGGTAGTGGACGTCTGTGGAGTTTGCTGTGCAGCTTCTTTTGGTAGCAGCATCCTGGTTTCCCTCGGGAAGTGCATCTGCTGGTTTGGATGGGCACTCCCTCCAGGTTCCAGGAGTAGGTGCAGGACTCAGAACTCACCAACAGAGGCACTGCCTCTCCCAGCCTTGTGTCCGATGCAGGGACCCAAACTGGTCCAGTGAGACTCAGCCCAGACCTTGTGTAGACCAAATCAAAGAGAAAGATTCTCTTTTTGTGCAGATGGCTAAGCTGGCAGGAGATAAGTCTGGAGCTTCCAGGGGTTCCAGCAGGCAGAAGAGCCTGCCTCAGAATAAGGAAATTAATTCCTTTCAGAGGAAAGCCGAGCGGAGAGATGAAGGGAGAAAGGATGAATCCCAGGGTGATGGATTGAGTCCTGGGTCCCACCTGGCAGAATCCTTGTCTCTCCGCAGGACTTGCCCACTCCAAGTGAGCCAATACAACCTCCACCCACACTTGCCTCATTTAGAGAAGTCGGCTTGGGGGGTGGCTTTTGGCCACTACAGCAAAAGGATCCTGATGGTTGCCCTATCCTGGGCACAGAAATTTCACTTCTAGGAATTTTTCCGAACAAAATAGCCTGAGAAGCAGAGGAGGGTACATGGACTAAGATGACCGCTGTTGTGCCCTCCCAAGAGCCACTCCAACAGCCCCTCTGGGGAGCTTTCTCCCCACCCAAACTGAAGGACACACTCCTTCCTTCCAAGGCGCTTCCATGGCACCTCGTTCATGTCTCTTCCCCAGAGCTCACGGAGAACGGGAATAACCCATCACCAGATGTCCCCACCTTCTAGGGTGGATACTGCAAAAGGAGGCCCCACTCCCAGGAAGTTTTTAACTAGCATTCACTAGACTGTCCAGCAGCATCTACCCTCACAAGGAGGCCACCTGAGCAAATGTCAGACAACACACTGGGGACATTTTGAGACCTAGGAGAAGGGCCTTTCCCAAGATCACACACAAGCCAAGATACGCAGGAAACTTGATCCAGGAAAGTGAGTGGAGTTCACGGGTGAGGGAGTCAAAGCTGCAAACCTTCCCCTTGAGCCCCTTCCACACATGGCCACACCACCTCATCTCCCCCCACCGCCCTGAGGCACCAGCCTCCTTTCAGGCCATTGCTGATATTCCAAGGGGGCCGCAGGAAAAGCAGGGCCCACCGCCCCTTTATCATTCTGTCCCACAATGGGAGGACAGTCTTTCATACGTCCCCCAGTGCATCTGAGTCTAGACTGTGACGTTTAACAAGGTTGCTGAAGGTTCGAGAATAACAGAAGAAAAGCTCAACATGGAGTAACCTACAAGCACAATTGTCTGTGGCTTTCTCTGAATCTACAGGCCCAGTACATGTGTGAGGTCCCTTGGTGAACATTGTCCTGCCTCGCAGAGGCCAGCTCAGCTCAGTCCAGGCCCAAGTGACACGAGCCCAGCAGCAAAAGGTGACTTTTCCTCCCTCAGTCCAAGGCCCACCACCCATCACCCCAGTGCTTCCTTCTCCTCCCAGGATGAGTCACTTCCCTGAATAATTGAGAAGGGCCTCTCCGGAGATCACACACCAGCCAGGCCAGGCTGGAAGCTTGGTCCAGGAACATGAGTGGAGTTCAGGGGTGAGGGAGTGAAAGTTGCCCTGGAGGGAAAAGCCCTGCAGGCTGGGGGTGGGGTGGCAGCAGGCCCTGCTCTCACCCTGGCTGGGCCCTCAGGCTGCCCCTGCCCCATGGCATCCCCCAGGCCAAGGGTCAGCCCAAGGAGACCACCAGGCTCCCTGCATGCACAGAGCAGACCATAGAGTGGAAGGAAGTCACTGATTGCCCAGAGATGATTTCAGAAGCAAGAGGACGTGGCCAGGAGCACCAGCCAAACCACTAGCTTCCTTTGGGAGCTCATCTCTGCAGAATTAGGCAGGTTTCTTAGCCATGAATCTACTAGTTATTAATGTGCACTCTGCCTGCTTGGGGGGCTGAGCTGGGGGTGATAGAGGAGGGTAAGGAGGGCTTCAGTTAGAGAAGAAACTAGGCAGACTGAGGAGCCCAAGGGCTGGCAAGCCTGGATAACACCTGTTTCCTCTGCCTTCACCACACTCCTGGCCTCTCTTTGGGGCAAGACCAGGGGATGGAATAAGTCCTCATAACTTCTTCAGGCTCAGCTATCACCTAGCCTAGCAAGCTAGTGGCCTGCATCTCCTTTGTTCTGGGGCCCCTTTCCTGGGCAGCCTTCTCTTTCAAAACTCACTAAAGGCATCACACGTCATCTCCTAAACCTGGATACCCTAAGTCTAGGACATGCCCCCTGGCACTCCAGATGATGCCCCTTGGACACTGTTTCTGGTGCCAGCATAGCCTGCAGAGATGCTAGCTGGGCCAGGCCCAGCCATGAGTGACAGAAAAATCAGTGTAGAAACTGATCTTCTTGTTCAAAATCAGATAGAAAAATTACAACGAGGGAGAATGAGAAGAACCAAGGAGAAGTCACCTTCTCCAATTAGGGTTAAACACTAGATGTAGATAGAAATTTTTTTCATTCAAAACTAGGGAAGGGGCTGGGCACAGCAGCCTGTAATCCCAGCACTTTGGGAAGCCGAGGCAGGCAGATCACTTGAGCCAGGAATTTGAGACCAGCCTGGGCAACATGGTGAAACTCCATCTCTACAAAAAAAAAAAGAAAAAAATATATATATAGATATATATATACCCAAAAAAAAATTAGCCAGGTGTGGAAATACACATCTGTAGTCCCAGCTACCTAGGAGGCTGACGAAGGAGGATCACCTAAGACTGAGAGGTCAAGGCTCGTGCCACTGCGCTCCAGCCTAGGCAACAGAGTGAGACCCTGTCTCAAAATGAACAAACAAACAAACAAAATGACTAGAAAGGGGGAAAATCCAACAACACAGGCTGTGAAATATGCTGCAATATAAAACAGAGGTTATAGCACTCTATGCCAAGGAGAAGAGCCTTCTTATGAAAACAATTTACTGAAGGAAACAAAAGGCATTTTTAGAAAGGCCTCAGCTTTTGTTTGCATTCATTGTTTGAACTGACTCATCTGTTTTCTGTCACTATATAGTCTTTCCTTTGCTAAAATGTTAGCTAAATGGAATGACACAGTACGCAGCCTTTTGAATCCGGCTTTTTTCACTTAGTATAAGTTTTCATCTCTTTTGAGTAAATACCTGGAGGTGGAATTGCTGGATCACATAGTGGATGTATATTTAGCTATAAACTCTGCTGTACTGTTTGCCAAAGGGCCCGTACCATTTTGCACTTCTACCAGCATTACAGGAGAGTTCCAGTTTCTCTGCATCCTCACGAGCAGCATGATCAGTTTGTTACTTTAGCCATCTTAGTAAGTATGTAATAGTATATCATCATAGTTTTATAAACTGACTCTTTTTTTTTTTTTTTGAGACGGAGTCTCACTCTGTCACCCAGGTTGGGGTTCAGTGGTGTGATCTCCGCTCACTGCAAACTCCTCCTCCTGGGTTCAAGCTATTCTCCTGCCTCAGCCTCCCAAGTTGCTGGGACTACAGGCACCTGCCACCACGCCCAGCTGATTTTTTAGTAGAGACGCGGTTTCACTGTGTTAGCCAGGATGGTCTCAATCTCCTGACCTCGTGATCCGCCCACCTCGGCCTCCCAAAGTGCTGGGATTACAGGCAGAGCCACCACACCCGGCCAAATTGACTCGATAAAACAAGTCATAAAGGGTGAAGTGACAAAGCTCCACCCAGTTGATTTTGAGTTTGGTCAGGTGATTAGCTCTGACCAATGGTATGTGAGTGGAAGTGATCCTGTGTGAGTTTTGAGCCTCATCATGCCAACACTTAGGCATCATACAGTGTTTCTTCTTTGGCTCTCAGGGAGCTTTGAATTCCATCCTGAAAATACATGTCTCAGGTGGACTGGCCCAGAGTGAGTCGTGGAGCAGAGCCAGCCCAGTCAACATGCAGGCCACAGCCTCAGGCAGAACACCACAACCAACACTCAGAATCTAAGTATTTATTGTTGTTTATCACAGTGTTTTGGGAGACTTGCTATACAGCATTATTGTGGCAGTAGCTGTCAAACACACTAGACAGTTTAAAGATAATATTTTAAGGTTTTTAACAGAGAATTAAGTGAATAAACTTATTTTTATGTTTAATCAACTGAATTTAAAATGAGAGGAAAGTAATTGATAAGTCAAAAGGTTTGTATGAAAACTCATTGGCTGAGTGGCAGGAATAAAAAGAGGGCTATATAAGGAAATATTGTAAATAATACAATATCTTCATTAGAAGCCTATAAAGATGTAAAAAACAGCATAAAAAATGGAATTAGTAATGTGAAGAATAAGCTTTAAAAGTTTCTCCAAAATGCAAAAGAAAAAGGGGTGAAAAAACAGGTAAGAGAAATAACTGAGACCCACTATACAAATAATTAGTGCTGCTAAAATACATATAAGAAGAGAACCACAGCAATAATCAAGGACATAACAGAAGAAATGTGTTCTGTGTAAAAAAAAAAAAAAAAAAAAAAAAA
>NW_016807982.1:4492303-4528261 GCF_001698545.2 Rhinopithecus bieti | reverse complement strand
AAAAAAAAAAAAAAAAAAAAAAAAAAAAAAACCGAGTCCACAGTTTGAAAGCAATCTCTAAATAGCAGACAAAAATATTGAAAAAAATTGAACATATTCTACTTAAATATATACTAGTTAAATTTAATTTTTTAACAGAAAAAAAAAGACTTGGTTCCTGCAAATAAAAAACAAAGTTGGGCTTAGACTTATGCTGTAGAACTACGCTGTCCAATACGGTGGCCACCATCCACATAGGATTATTCAGTTCCTTGCAATGTGGCCAGTCTGAACTGAAACACTGAAAGTGTAGAACACACACCAGATTGTGAATACATACTGAAAAATTAAAATTGTAAAATATCTCAAAAATTTTTATGTTGATTGTATGTTGAAATGATAATGTTTTGGATATGTTGAATCCAATAAACTATATTCATTTCATCTGTTTGTTTTACTTTTTAATGTGGGTACTAGAAATTTTTATATTACATATGTGGCTTGCATTATATTGTTAATATAAAGTACTGCTCTAAAATAGGAGTTGGCAAACTATGGCCTACAGGCCAATTCGGGCTCACCACCTGCTTTTGTAAATAAAGCTCTATTGGGACACAGCCATGCTCATTTGTTTACATATTGTCTACGGCTCTTCCATACCACAATGGCAGAATCGAGTGTCCAGCACAGCACAAATGATAGAGCAAAAAAAGCATTAAATATTTGTTATCTGACCATTTTCAGCAAGTTTGCCAACCTTTACTCTAGAGTCGGAAGATGGTGTTGAAATTTCAAGCAAGTTTTCAGATTAAAGGTAACGTAGACGAGTGCGGTGGCTCACGCCTGTAATCTCAGCACTTTGGGAAGCTGAGATGGGCAGATCACGAGGTCAGGAGTTCAAGACCAGCCTGACCAGCATGGTGAAACTCCGTCTCTACTAAAAATACAAAAATCAGCTGGGTATGGGGGCATGCGCCTGTAATACCAGCTACTCAGGAGGATGAGATAGGAGAATTGCTTGACCCCGGGAGGCAGAGGTTGCAGTGAGCTGAGATCGCACCCCTGCACTCCAGCCTGGGTGACAGAGCAAGACTCTGTCTCAAAAAAATAAATTAAAAATAAAATAAAATAAAAGGTAGCGTAATATCTAGAAAAAGCTAAATTCTCAGTTATATGTGTTTTCCCCCCTTTCAGACTGGTGGAGATTTCTTTCCTTCCTTTCTTTTTTCTTTCCTACTTTCCTTTCCTTTCACTCTTTTTAAATGATAAAACCTGATCTAGGAAACAACCTGAGGGAAATGAACACTTTCATAGCCTGTTGAGAGAGTATAAATCAGTACTATCTTTCTAGATGGCAGTTTGTTAATAGGTGTCAATACCAGATCTAGGGTTCATGGGTGGAATTCAGGAGCAGTCTATGAATCTGAGCAGAAAATTTTTGCATATTTATTTCTACTAAACCCTAACTGAAATTTAGCATTTCTTTTAGTTATGAGGGTAGAAGTGGTTGGCAGAACATGGTCCCCAAAGACATCCACGTCCCAATTCCTGGAATCTGTGACTGTGGGACCTAACAAGGCAAAAAGGACTTTGCAGATGGGTGAAATCAAGGATCCTGAGATCGGGAGATGATCCGGGATTATCCTAGTGGGCCCAGTGTAATCACAAGGGTCCTTATGAGAGGCAGGCTGGAGAGTAAAAGTCCGAGAAGGAGACCTGACAGCAGAAGCAGAGGTCGGAATGATGCGAGTCCATGAGCCAAGGAATGCAAGAAGCTTCCAGAAGCTGGAAAAGACAAGGAAATGGAGTCTCCCCTCGGACCTCCAAATGAAGCACAGCCCCACACACACCTTGCTTTTAGTCCATTGATACTGACTTCAGACTTCTAACCAGCAGAAATGTGACATAATAAAGTAAGTTTGTGGTAATAAACTAAGCAGCAATGGGAAATGAATACAGTTGGAAACGAACAACAGTGGAATTAGCACCTTGTCACCAACAGAAATCACAGATATTTTTATTTCAGGTTACAGTTACTCCAAATATCTCAAAATATTATTTACAATCATCTTAACTTGAAATTTTTAGTAGTTAATAGACCTGCTGCTAAATATTGATCTTAAAAGAATACATATATCACCATATTTGAGTTTTATAATAGTTTGATAATTGCATTCGGTATAATTAGCTTCCTTTGTAATCTTATGTATCTTATTTTATGCACAAAAAACATGATTCTGAGAGGGAATCCATGGGCTTTACCGGAATACCAGCAGGGTTCATGGCACAAAATGTTTAAAAACTCTTACTATGAATATTCCTCAGTTTATTTCATCATTCCTCCATAAAAAGATAATGATTTTTACAATTTTAACAATTGTTTAAGATGGAGAAACATCTTATATCTGCCTTTTTTTGCACATGTGAGAGTAATTCTTAGGGAGGGTAAATTCCAAGGAGTAGAATCACTGCATCAAAGGGCCTGTGTATTTTTTTATTGTAATGGATTCTGCCCAACTGCCTTCTATGATGCCAGTTACACACACCTCTGCCATGTATGACTGTACCCCTTCCCTATGTCCTAGCCAAGCCACTGTTTGGTATTTTCTAACCAAATGAGTGAGGATTATCTCACTGTCATTTTAGTTTTTATAACCCTGACTATCAAAATATTTTAAATTTATTTTTTGGCCCTTTTCCCCCTCTGTGAATTGCCAATTCTGTCTTTTGCCCTATTTTGTACTAATTTTGTTTTATTTTTCTTTTGACTTGTGGAATCTCATTTAAGAATAAATTGTCTATTATACATATTGCAAGTATTTTCTCCTAGTCGATTGCTTTACCTGGATTAGTTTATGACATCTTTGTCTTAGGGAAGTTTTAACCTTGGAGGCAGACAGAATAATCCACCTTTTTTTGTGGCTTCTGCATTTTTATCTTAAGAGACTCTTACCTACTCAACTGTTACAAACACATCCTCCAACATTTTCTAATATTTGTTTAGTTTATTTTGAAGATTGAATGTTTAATTTATCCGAAATTTGTTTTGTGCATGATATAAAGTAATAATCTACATTTATTTATTTTCTCGATAACTAGCCAGAAACATTACTTATCCTTCTTCACTTAAATAGCCACTTTAATCCTATACTAAATTCACATATACCTTAATTTAATAAGCATTTATTGAGTTCCTGCTCTTTGCCAGACATTATTCTAGGCAATGAAGATGCAGCAGTGAACAAGACACACACGCGCGAAAGCATTAAAAAGGAAAAAAGCGTTAAACTCAATGAGAATGCAAAATTAATCAATTTTGACAAGAAATACAACTGAATTAAATTTCCCTATGGAAAAAGAAGGACTCATGGTTTGGGTTTTTTAATTTAATTATATTATTGTCCAAGAATGGTCAAATAGACAGGAAGAACCTAACAGAAAGCTTAGAAACAGATCCTAGCACTTAAAAAACTTCAGTAGGTGATAAGGTACTCTTCCAAATGAGTGGAAAAAGAATTGATTTTGGCTGGGCGTGGTGGCTCACGCCTGTAGTCCCAGCACTTTGGGAGGCCAAGGTGGGTGGATAACGAGGTCAGGAAATCGAGACCATCTGGCTAACCTGGTGAAATCCCATCTCTACTAAAAAAAAAAAATACAAAAAATAACAAAAAAATTAGCCAGGCGTGGTGGCAGGTGCCTGTAGTACCAGCTACTCGGGAGGCTGAGGTAGGAGAATGGCGTGAACCTGGGAAGCAGAGCTTGCAGTGAGCCGAGACGGCGCCACTGCACTCCAGCTTGGGCGACAGAGCAAGACTCTGTCTCAAAAAAAAAGAAAAAAAAGAACTGATTTTTTTATTTCAATAGATTTTGGGGTACGGGTGGTTTTCGGCTACATGGATAACTTCTCTGGTGGTGATTTCTGAGATTTAGTGCACCTGTCACCCAAGCACTGTACACCATACCCAATATGAAGTCTTTTATCCCTCACCCCTCTCCCCACAGTCCTTTTTTTGTTTGTTTGTTTGTTTGTTTGTTTGTTTGTTTGTTTGTTTGTTTGTTTTTGAGACAGAGTCTCACTCTGTCGCACAGGCTGGAGTGCAGTGGTGTGATCTTGGCTCACTACAACCTCCGCCTCCTGGCTTCAGGCGATTCTCTTGCTCAGCCTCCCAAGAACTTTGGATTACAGGCACATACCACCATGCCTGGCTAATTTTTTTTGGATTTTTAGTAGAGACGGGGTTTCACTATGTTGGCCAGACTGGTCTCGAACTCCTGACCTCAGGTGATCTGCCCACCTCAGCCTCCCAAAGTGCTGGGATTACAGACATGAGCCGCTGTGCCTGGCCCCCGTAGTCCATTATACCACTCTTGTGACTTTGCATCTTCATAGCTTAGCTCCCACTTATAAGAGAACATGTGACATTTGGTTTTCCATTCCTGAATTACTTCACTTAGAATAATGGTGCCCAGCTCCATCCAAGTTGCTGCAAAGAGTGTCATTTCATACTTTTTAATGGCTGAGTAGCATTCTATCATAGATTTATACCACATTTTCTATCCACTCATTGGCCAATGGGCACTTAGGTTGGTTCCATATCTTTGAAATTGCAAAATGTGCTGCTATAAAAATGCGTGTGCATGTGTCTTTTTCAGATAATGACTTCTTATCCTTTGGGTAGATGCCCAGAGGTGGGATTGCTGGATCAAATGGTAGATTTACTTTTAGTTCTGTAAGGAATATCCATCCTGATCGTATTAATTTACATTCCCACCAGCAGTGTAAACATGTTCCCTTTCACCACATCCACGCCAATATTTTTTTTGACTTTTTAATTATGGCCAAGAATAGATTTTTTTTAACACATGGTGTTGGGACAAATTATTTACCATTTGGAGGGGGGAATAACCTGATCCTTATCTCACCTCCATCAAAATAAATTCTAGATGGATAAGGAAGTTTAATCTATTAGATTTTAGATGAACAGGACGAAAACATGGATGAATATTTACCTGACTTTGGAGTAAGGAAAGTATTTCTAAGCACTCTTTTCTTTAGCAAGAAAAAAGCACGAAGAAAAGAATAACTAATCTAAAACATAAAATCAGGCCGGGCGCGGTGGCTCACACGTGTAATCTCAGCACTTTGGGAGGCCGAGGTGGGTGGATCACAAGGTCAAGAGATCAAGACCATCCTGGTCAACATGGTGAAACCCCATCTTTACCAAAAAAATACAAAAATTAGCTGGGCGTGGTGGTGCACGCCTGTAGTCCCAGCTGCCCAGGAGGCTGAGGCAGGAGAATCACTTGAACCTGGGAGGTGGAGGTTGCAGTGAGCAGAGATCAAGCCACTGCACTCCAGCCTGGCAACAGAGTGAGACTCTATCTAAAAAAAAGAAAGAAAGGAAAGAAAAAAAAAATCAAACCATTACATATATCAAAATATCATAAACAAAATTAAAAATCAAACAACACACTAGGAAACTAGGAAATAATATTTGTAACATACATCACAGACAAGGTGAATAACTCTTACAAATCAATAAGAAAATCCGGAAACCCCATTAGAAAAAGGAGCAAAGGACATAAATAAGAAATTTACAATAGAAAACTACAAATAGCCAATAAATATATGAAAAATTTCAGTATCACTAGTAATAAAAGAAATCAAAATTAAAACAGTGAGACATATATTTTGCCTGTCATCTTAACCAAGCTTTTAAAAAATCATAGTACTTAGGGCTGGCACTGGTTCAGAGGAAAGGAAACTGTTCTACCTTATGGAGGGAGTATGAATTGTCACAATCATTCTGTGAGGCAATTTATTTATGTGGATCAAAGGCTTTAAAATGCCCATACTTTTTGATAAGGCAATTCCATTTATAACAATTTCTCCTAGGGAAATCATTAGAAATTTACACAAAGATTTATTTCCAAGGAGGTTCCTGGCAGCATAGTATACAATAACAAAAAAAAAAATAAAACAAACAAAAAATATGAAGACAATTGATTTACAATCTCCAACACTAAGGGATTTGATAAATAGATTATGTTAGATTCATATGATGGAATGCTATGTGGTCATTAAAAATCATGTTCTCAAATCATATTTAATTTTAAGGGAAAATGCCCTAGGTGTAAAGGCAAGTGGAAATAAAAAGAATACTAGACTGCATCGATTGTATGTACGTATGATAGATTTCACCAATAAGTCTGCTCAATTCTGTGCCCACTTCCACCCACCCCCAACTTTCTGCTGCTTCTGCTGGGTAGTGCATCTTCCCCAGCACTGCCTTCTCTCCTGGGTGTCTCTGCCATTCCTATGGGATAACACCACCTTTGCTGGGCATGGCCCTTCTCAGCAGGTGCCATCACCCCCAACCAGGCTCCCAATATGTTCAGCCAAATCACTATCAATGCACGTGGAATCACCTAGTACTACAGGACCTTCGAGTTCTGGAATCCCAACTTGAGGTAGCCAGACGAAAAGAAGAGCATCTTGGGTGACATGTCCAAACCATGGGAAGTAGAGGGATGTACTTGGAGAACAGGAATGACCACAGCCAGGAGTTCAATGCCTTCTAACAACCCCCACCACTCCATTTCTCACCTCCACTTCTCTTGATGGATTAGCTCTGCCTCCTGCTACTCAGACTGCTCTCTCCCACAGGGTGGGGAAGGTCCACCAACCCCACGATAACTTGAAGGATGACAGCTCATGGTGTTGCCTTCAAAGGATTGGCTTTTCTCTGTTCG
Organism: Rhinopithecus bieti; assembly: GCF_001698545.2. Lineage (NCBI taxonomy): Eukaryota > Metazoa > Chordata > Mammalia > Primates > Cercopithecidae > Rhinopithecus > Rhinopithecus bieti. The sequence continues at coordinate 4,521,529 of NW_016807982.1, read as the reverse complement.
TTCTAAATAAAAATTCTCAGGGAAAGTTCCTGATTGGTTTGACCTCGGTCATGTGATCACTTGTGTAACTATAAGGGTGAATACCATGATTGGTAGCTCCCACTCAAACCCACTCAAACCACAGGGTGGCATGGGATAAGAGATGAAGCAGCTCCCAGAAGAAGGGAACACGTGCAGGCAGGCAGGCTATTCTTCTGTTCTTCTCTTGGGGAACAGGATATGCCAAGAGTTCTGTCAATGTCCCCAAGGACTTGTAGAGCTTTTAGTCAAAGTATTCTTTTCATTTTTGCTTAATTCCCCTCCATATTCCCAGTGACATACATAGGCATTCATAGGTCAGTCTCATGGGAAAACCCGAGTTATAATTCCCACTGTATGCTCAGCCTCACCTCTCCCATCTGGCTCTACAGCCTTATAACCACTTCTATTCATTGTATACATTTTGTGTGCCAAGCCCTCAAAGTACTTAACCTGCCTATTACCAGCAAGGGCCCAGCTCAGCAGGTGGGGGTAAAAATGCAGACACATCTGTTAGTAAGTTTCCAATTATTTAAGTGCCCACCTATATGAATCGCACAGTTCAGTGACTCCATCTCAAGGCCTCAATCCTCATTGCCTCTGTGTTATCCAAAAGCCCTAAGGAGTCAAACTTCCTTCCAAACACCAGTAGAGTGAGAAACAGAACGTTCCCATTAAAGACTAGTCCTGTCTGCCCGGCGCAACCAGTCCATGCACAGGTGTAAATCCTGCCAGCACCACCTGAGCATCCAGGGTACCAGCTCTTTTATTATGCAACACACACACACAAATGTCTTCCTACCTCAGTAACTTTGCCTGCTGGCCTTATATTTGCATTACTCTGAGGATGCCTCACATAGATTCCCCATACAGAGGAACTCTGCTCCATTTCTGTCTCTGGTCTATACAGAGAAATCACTGATAGCTTATAGATATGAAAATACTGTCACTTGTGCCTTGTTACAGGTATTGTTATTTCATGTAACCATCTTCAACACTGAATTGGGCTCCACTATTATCCCACATCTTATAGATTAGGAAGCAGGTAAATGGGCCCAAGTCCACCCACCCACCCATGATGGAGCCGGTATTCAGACCCGGGGCTGGCCCTGCTCAGCTGCCTCTTACTGCAGTATAAGTTTTCTTACAGAAGGCACTTCAGTCCCAGAAGAAATGGTGGTGGCCCTGTGTCACCAGCTCATCAGCTATGCCAGAGCACGGCTGAATTCCAGAGCAGGACACACTCTGCACAGGCTGAGAAGCCCCCTGCACGCTGCATCATGTCTAGGGAAAGAAGACAGGAAAACACGAGGCAATGTTAACTGTGCATGTTGCTAGCTGGTGAGACTGTGGATCATTTTTGTTTCCTTCATTATGCTCTTCTATATTTTCCAGGCTTCCAAAAAAAAAAAAAACATGGGTTGCTTTTATTATCCAAATAATGTGAAAGGGTATACACGTGTACCCTTTCATGTTAGATATGTATTTAAACATTAAACTTTCTGCACCCTAATACTAATAAATGCTAGTGCTTCTCCATCTCCTCCAGATCTCAGTGCTGTCCTTCAAACAGCCCTGTCTCTCTGTCTGTCTCTGCTTTCGGTGTGTTGGGATAATTGTCTGGACCCTCTGCAAATAAGAGCCATCCTCTCAACCATGCAGCACTTCACACCCACAGACTATTTTCACGGACCCTCTGGAGCAGGCATCAACATTTCCCTTTGACAGATAAGAAAACGGGGGCTCAGGGACGTTAAGTGACTTCCACAAGTTCACCTTGTTAATGGGGCCTCTCTACTCCTCCCCACATCAAAGGTACTCTGCCGTTCGTAGAAGTGGGATGCAGGGCAGCCTTGTGAGGAAGGGCCTTGGTTTTGGAGTCAGCAGATCTGAGTTAAGATCTTGACTTGGTCATCACAAGCTGAGTTCCCTGGACATAGTAACTTCCCTTCTCTGGATCCCTATTTCCTCATCTGTAAAATGGGAGTAATTTAAAGTGCTCACTTCATGAAGTTATTGTAAGATAGAAAAACTACACTCTCCTTCATATCAAAATGGCTACTAAAAATACAAAAATTAGCCAGGCATGGTGGCACATGCCTGTAATCCCAGCTATTCTGGAGCTGAGGCAGGAGAATCACTTGAACCTGGGGAGCAAACGTTACAGTGAGCCGCGATCTCGCCATTGAACTCCAGTGCGGGCGTCACAGTGAGACCCCATCTCAAAAAAAAAACAAAAAAAAACAGGCTGTAATAATTTTCTAAGCAGAAAATCACAGGTGTTGGCAAGAATGTGGGGAAACTTGAGCCCTCATACATTGCTAGTGGGATTGTAAAGTGGTACAGCTGTTAATGGAAAACAGTATGGTGGTTCCTCAAAAAGTTAAACGTAGAACAATCATAAGACCCAGCAATTCCACTCCTAGACAATCAAAAACAAGTGCTCAGACACAACTTCATACGTGAATGTTCATAGCAGCACTATTCATAATAGCTAAAAGGCATTAAAAATATATATGTCCATCAACTGATGAATGGATACACAGAATGTGGTACATCCATACAATGGAATATAATTCAGCTGTAAAAAAGGAAAGGGCTGCTACATGCCACAACATGGATGATCCTCAAAGACAGTATGCTCAGTGGAAGAAACTGAACTTAAAAGGCCACATATTACATGATTCCTTTCACATGAAATAGCCAGAATAGGCAAATCTGTAGAGACAGAAAGCATCCTAATGGTTGCCAGGGGCTAGAGGGAAGGGGGAATGGGGAGGGACGGCTGAATGGGTATGGGTTGATGAAAAGGTGGTAGAACGTGATAGTAGTGATAATTACACAATTATGCGAGTGTATTTAATGACACTAAGTTGCACACTTAAAATGGTTACAATGGTAAATTGTATATTATATGTATTTTACCATAATAAAAAATAAGAGACAATGTCAGTGGAACTCACAGTGCTGAACCTGGCCTGTAGTAAGTGCAATAGGAGATAATGTTTCAGGCAGATGGTGGAGACAGAACTTCTGAACTCCAAGCAGTCGGCTTCCACTATGGGCTGGACAGCAGGGGATGATGAGAGGCTTCCTGAGGCTTAGGCTTCAGCCCCAGACCCCAACTGCTGTCTGAGGGCCTGAGCTGGATCAGGAGGAGCTCTGGAACCTCAGTCTGCATCTTGGGTGGCTCTGAGCTAACAACAGCAGACAGACCCGGCAGTTTCCTTGGCACCTTCCCCCACCTTTGCACCCCAAATGCCTGTCCCTAAAGCTCAGGCAAGAACAGGAGACAAAGAAAGAAGTGGAAAAGAATGCTTGTCCCAACACCTGGTGCAGAACCAGCCTAACCATCCACCTCTTGCTCTCCAGGAGAGGGACAGCCCATGAGCAAGAGGTAGCCCAAGACCTCAACACATTGGATGCCCTGGAAATGCTCACTTGAGGTGAACCCAACAGCTCTAGCCTCCCAAGAGCCTAAAGCCAGAGGTGAGCAGGGGGAGAGAGAGAGGACTTGAGTAGAAGACTTGAACCTCTGTCTCTGGCAGGGTGAAGCACAGAGGCCAGTAAGTGTCATTGCCCTCGATCCCAGTCCACCCTGGGAGCAGTGACAGAGGAAGCAATGCAGTGAGCCATACCACATGTGTCTTCTTTTATGCCAGCAACACCAAGGACGGCGCTGGAAAGGCCCTCCTGACGGAATTCACCCCAGGAGATCCTCAGGGCCAGGACAGAACAGCCACTCCTCCTGAGTCTTCCCAGGTTAAGCAGGCTGCCCAGAACCCAGAGTTTACCTGTTTTCTTCCTTCCTTCCTTCCTTCCTTCCTTCCTTCCTTCCTTCCTTCCTTCCTTCCTTCTTTCCAAGTACTCTGCCCTTCCCCCAAAAGAGAGATTCAGGATGCTGGAGGGAGAATGAAATGATTGAGTCAGGAGCCACCTTCCTCTCAGCCTGCAGAGCCCATAGGCAAGCTCCATCTGAGTCCAGGGGGCGAGCAATCCCGCATTCAGAGAGCAAGGCGAATGCTCCATATTCCATTAACCTGGGGCACGGCTGGCAGGAGGCTAGCAGGGTGTCTGGGGTGAGGTAGAGGAAAAAACCTCCTGATTTTCTTCCTGCCTTCAAAATGAAGGAAAGTCTACAATTCTCCACCAGGAGCCAGAAGCCCTTTTCCTACCTGTGATAATGGTGAGGGTTTGTTTTCTTTCATTTAGACTCTCTCAAACTTAATTTAAAGTTTCTCTTTTTTTATGTCCTGACTGGAGAGTGAACAGCAAGGAGCTGCCAAAGGAAAGTGGAGATGGAGAGATGATTGCCTGAGCAGATATTGCAGCAGCTAAAATGAAAAACTGTCTCTGAGAGAGCTTGAGGGAGGGAGGAGAGTGCTCGGGGACTGGGATGGGGAGTACAGGGTGGAAGGGGACCCCCAGAGAACAGGGAAGGCCCAAAGAACCCCAGCCAGCCAGTACTGATTGGGTGTTGATTTCCCCAAAGCCCATATTCTAACATCACCTGGATTTGAGGGGTGGGGGCAGGGAGTGACCTCTCCCACCTTGAGTGTTGTCTCAGCAGGAAGAAGATTCCAGGTGACTGCTTTCTGGTCTGAAAGCTGAGTTTTTCTTTCTCCTGACCCTAGCACAGCCAGGGAGTGAACAGGGGGCCTCGGCTCCCCTCCCAGGTGACTCTTGAGGGATGCTGGCAGAGCAAGTGGCTGAAGGTCAGCCTTGACCACAGCTGCACACTCCCAGCCTGTGCCAGCCTCAAGACCACCTTCCGTTCCCTGGGCCCACCACCATCATCTTAGTTCTTGCCTGTGCCTAAGGCCAGTCCTAATGTCTCCTCCTGGGTCTGGGATAACTTCAAAGACTTCCAGTCAATGCCATTTTGCTTAAATTGACCACAGTTCATTTCTGTTACTTTCAAGCAAGAACCAGGTTGACCCAGACTCACCCAAGGACCAGATGTTCCATCTCCATTTGACATTCTTTCGTTTCAACAGTCTGTGCATTGATGAGACGAGTGGAAGTCAACACACAGAGAGCAGGGCCCTGGTGCTAGGTTTGTTTTGAGAGCGTTGATCTTCTTCCCCTGTTGCCACCCTGGAAACACTTCTCACGGCCCCCAATTACAGCTCATCTCCTCCTTTCCCAGAAAAAGTGGGGCCATGTGTGTCCTTGACTGCTGCATTGTAGCTTCCCTTCGCAGTCAGTCAAAGGCCTCTCCGGCTTTGCTGTGTCCTGCAGAGAACTAACTGGTCCCCACCGTCTCCCCCCAGCAAGTTCTGCTCACCTTCGGGTCCTCCTCGCTTCTCCTCTCTTCCTTGCGACCTGGATATGCCATGTAACAACCCAACTCTGGGCATACACATGGTGAGGAAAGCCCTCAGCTGGAGTCCGGGGGCCCCAGCTCTGGTCCTTGTTTGCTCTGTGACGTGGCAAACCTCAGTCTCCTTGGCCTCAGTTTCTCTATCCATAAAAAGATGGGGCTGATGTCCCACCAAGATCTCATCTCTGGTGAGGAGGGAGTGCTGCCGAGAAACAAACTGTAGTGAGATGTTCAGATTTTCCCCGCTGAGTTGTTGACCACGAAGCCTCCTAACTATCCCCCTGTCTCCAGTCTCATCCCACCTGCTCCATCCTCTGCAGTCTCCACATCAGGTTTTGCTACTCCTTTGCTGCCACTCACCATGGCCCCATTCATCCAGACTGGCAGTGACATTCCAAATATTTAACAGAGGAAGACACCCTGGAGCAGATCCGGGGGGGCTCCCTGCTGTGACAGGGTGAACCCTCTAGTGACTGGATCACGGAAAGGGCGGGTGGGGGAAGCACAGGGGGGACAGCGGCTCTTCACCAGCAGGAACATTTCAATAGATCACCTACCGAGCAGCCACACCGTTCGGCTCCTCTACCCTTCTGCCATCGGCAACCAACGCCTCGCATTCAATCCCTTCTGTCCTAAACGTTTAGAGGTTTCTGTTTTCCTGGCTGGATCCTGACATACAACATCCAACATCAGATTTCCTCTTAGGGAAGCAAATGTCTTTGTATAAGAAAATACCTTGATAAGGAACTTGCGGGGAGGTAATATCCTAAGGGTGTGATTTGACAAGAGACAAGGAACTGAAAGAGATAGCTAAAATGCTCTGCATGGGAAACAAGCGAGAACTGGGAGGTAGGGGAGAGAGCGAAAGAGCAAAGGAGAAAATAATAAAACAATGTAACAGGAGGTGGATGCTCAGGTGGTGGAAGCTGAGGGGCTTCTAGGAATGGAAATATCAAAGATGGACTTTTACACTGCTGGCGGTTTTGCAATCTATAAATCCCTTCTCCCATCCTTTGGAAATGTCTGCTACCCACAGAGACTTTGTGTGCCCAGCTATGCTTTGTTTTAGGGGTGAGGCTGATTTTTTTAATGAAACACAAAGGAAAGGATAGAGGTCTATGTCTGGGCTGACTCAGGGTGGAACTGACAACACCAGCAGGCGGTAAGAAGATGCATAAACTGCATTAATTCAATGCAAACAGGAGCTGAGAGCTAGAAATGACAGTGAGAATAAGAGCTCATCTTTCCTAGTGCTTACCATGCACCAGGCTCCGCTCTGAGCATTTGCACAGGAACTAACTCATTTAATTCTCACAACAACCCGATGAAATCAGTACTATTATTATCAGCCTTCTACAGATGTGGAAACAGAGCAATTCAGTAGCGTCAGTTGCTCTAGCAAGAGATAGAGCTAAGATCTGAATACAGGCAGTCTGACTAGAGTGTATGCTCTTAACCACCCTCTGTGAGAAGCCCGCCAGGAATGCGCAGAAACCTCAAGAGATTTTTGGTGTACGGTCTGTTGAATGAGGGTTTGAATCGAGCTGACCTGGATCTTAAGGGCAGGAAGAGTCTAACTGGCACCTGGGTTTATCTATTCTACCATCAGTCTCTGGGACTAGCTCTGAGCTCCCCCAGGGCAGGGACCACATTTTATTCCTCTGTGAACTCAGATCTTCCACAAGGCCTAGCAAAGTAGGAAGTAGCTGCAGTTCATTTTGCTTGGGTAAGTAAGTGAAGGGTGGAGGGGTGGGGTGGGCGGAAAGAAAGACCCAAAGGAAGCCAAAATGTTCATTTGGACCAGGCCAAGGCTGAAACCAAGGCAAGGGAGATGTTTGTCACCTTGTCACCTCCCCTCCCCCAGTGCTAATTCCAGCTCTGCCACCTCCCATGCAGGCGTGAAGCTGTGGATTTTTCCTAATTGAGAAGGAAAACATCTTCTGTCTAGTCAAGGCAGCAACATCAAGGCAGGGCTGTGAAGGCGGTGCCGCGCGGGCTGGCACCACACACTCGCCGCATTTCAGAGCTGCTTTTCTTGCTGCTGCCGTGCGTTTAACTCTTCCTGTGTTTTAAAATGTAAGAGCCATGACACCCGCTTTGAAAGCCCCAAGGAGAGGGAGTGATGGTATCTCAACAGGAACAGCTCTACTGGGAGGTGTGGAGGGGACGAGGGGTCTCTACAGCAAAGAAGTAGTCATCTCTTCAGTCTTGCCTCTTCAGGATCTATTGTAGCGTTCTTTATTTCATTTTCACGTGATAAAAATTGAGATATACAACTCTTGTCTCAGCTAACATGGGTGGCAGTCAGCCAGAAAGAGCTTTGTCCTCCCACGTGGGCGGGCAGCAGGCAGGAGACAGGCTCTGGGGAAACATCTTTGGGGACTGTGGGAATAGGAGTTCCTCCTTTTTTTTTTTTTTTTTTTTTTGAGACAGAGTTTCACTCCTGTGTGCTAGAGTGCAATGGTGCGATCTCGGCTCACTGCAACCTCCACCTCCCGGGTTCAAGCAATTCTTCTGTCTCAGCCTCCCGAGTAGCTGGGATTACAGGTGCCCGCCACCACGCCCAGCTAATTTTCATATTTTTAGTAGAGATGGGGCTTTACCATGTTGGCCAGGCTAGTCTCAAACTCCTGACCTCAAGTGATCCACCTGCCTCAGCCTCTCAAAGTGCTGGGATTACAGACGTGAGCCACTGCGCCTGGCCAGGAGTTCCTCCTTGATCATCCCCCTTCTCCTCCTCATACAAACACACACACATATGCACACACACACTACCCACACAGTGCAAGCACACACACGCATACACAGTCGTACTCCTTACTCCCACGGCAGGTCCTCGTTCACAAGGAACCAGAATTCCAGATTTGCCCAGGTTCTGCCAAGGTCCAAGGGATGGGAAGGTTAGAGGCCTGTCCCAATGACCTCTCCAGACACCTCACCTCCTCCCTAGGGCCAAGCACTGCTAGTGTTGCTGGGATCAGGAGGGAGATGAAAGCCCAGGCACCAGTAGAGGGCTGTGTCAGTATCTAGGCAAGGGATACTGCTGGCCTGGAACAGAGCAATAGTATTCACAAACAGAAAGGAAAGGGCAGAGTCAAGAGATATATGAAAGTAGACCTGGGGCTGGGCACAGTGGCTCATGCCTGTAGTCCTAGCACTTTGGGAGGCCGAGGCGGGCAGATCACAAGGTCAGTAGATCAAGACCATCCTGGCTAACACCATGAAACCCCGTCTCTACTAAAACGACAAAAAAAAAATTAGCTGGGCATGCTGGCAGATACCTTTAGTCCCAGCTATTCAGGAGGGTGAGGCAGGAGAATGGGGTTAATCCAGGAGGCGGAGCTTGCAGTGGGCCGAGATTGGGCCACTGCACTCCAGCCTGGGCAACAGAGTGAGACTCTGTCTCAAAAAAAGAAACAAACAAACAAAAAGACCTGGAAGCACCTACTCATTGGAGGGAAGTAGAAGAGCAAGAGAAATGAAGGAGTCGATGGGGGACCACAGGCTTGGGTGATAGCTGATAGGGGTGACATTCCCTCACACAGAGAGCCCTGGGGAGGAAGACAATGAACTTCGTATTGGACATGGTGAGCTTGAAGAGCATCCAAATAGAGATGTCCAGTGGGTAGTTGGATATGAGATCTGGTGCTCAGGAGAAAGGTCCTGATTGGAGATGGAGATTCAAGAGTCCTTGGCATACAGATGCAATCATGGTCACCCACTGGATGGTCTCATCCACGGAGAGTGTGAGGAGCAGAGACAACCAAGGGCATCAATATTTAAGATACTCAGCTATGAGAAAGATGAGCTGAGAAGCTAGGGCCAGATGTTGGGCAGAAATCTGGGCGACAGTGGTGTCTTCAAAGCCAAAGGCATGTCCAAAGAAAGTAAGTGTGATCGCCAGTCCCAAAGGCTCCAAGGAAGTCAGGCAAGATAAGGACCAAAGTGTGTCCAATCAGGTCTAGCATCAAGGATGTCACCTGGTGACCTTTGGAAAGGTCTTTGTGGGAGCAGAAGACCAATTACACAGGCATGGGAGAAGAGAAGTGCGGACTGCTCAAGAAGCCTGGATTCAAGGCAAGGGAGAGACAGGGTCACAGCCAAAGGAGCCACCAGGTCTAGGGAGGGAGGTTGTTATTTGTCTGTTTGCTGGCTTCTTTCTACAATGGAAGAGCCTTTAGGAGGTTTCTAGGCTAAAGGGGGCAAGGCAGTAAGCAGAGAGAGATTGTAATATAGGAGAGAGGAGTTTCTCATGGAGAAAGGCCCGTGAGAGAAGGTGGAGGGATGCAGTCAAGGCCACAGGGGCTGAGGGAGGAGTCAAGGGTGCAGGGAAGGTTGACCAAATAGTGAGAGGAAGAACAGCTTCTCTGAGGAACGATGTGAGGACAGAGATAGACATAGAGCAGTGTGGTGGGACAGGGGACTGAGGGAGCCTCAGTCCCAGGAAGACCTCAACAAAAGGAAAGTAAGAGGCTGGGCCTCTGCCTGGAGAGACCGGGACAGGAGGAATCTTGGGACAGTAGTGAGGGCTTTCAGCGATTCCTGAGAACAGGAAAGGTGTCTGAGCAGGGACAGGAGGGAGCTCGGGCCCTTCCTTCATTGCAGCTGTTCACTGCTCTCTTTTGTGATGTCTGTTTCCTGCAGTCTCAAGGCCAGAAGCTTATTAAACCTTCTCAAGCCTGTCTGGGGTCAAGGAAGCTGAGGGGTCAGTGGGGAAAGGAAAACTCACTCTAGCATGAGGGAGAATTCCTATCAGCCTGTCTAGCAATGCCATGGCATACTGTGGGAAGTGGTGAGTTCCACCTCAGTCAGGAAGTTGAAGCCAAGAATCTCAGCTGGGGCCAGACACTATGGCTCATGCCTGTAATCCCAGCACTTTGAGGCCAAGTGAACTCAGGAGTTCGAGACTGGCCTGGGCAACATAGCAAGACCTTGTCTCTACTAAAAATTAAGAAAAAAAAAATTAACTGGGTATGGTGGTATACACTTGTAGTTCCAGCTACTTGGGAGGCTGAGACAGGAGGATTGCTTGAGCCTGGGAGATTGAGGCTGCAGCAAGCTATGATTGCACCACTGCACTCCAGCCAGGACAACAACACAAGATCCTGTAAAAAAAAAAAAAAATTCTCAGCTGGGATCTGTAGTGGGGATTCCCACCTTTGGTGGGTCATTGAACTACTACCCTCAATGTCCTGTCCTGTCGTGGGTTCTAAAGGCATGGGATGGGGTGGGACTGCTGCCCCCAGGTGGGGAAGGATAATGCTAGATATGGCCAGGCCAGTGTCCTGTTGACACCGTCCTCCATCCCCCATGGCTCCCCATGGCTCCCCATGGCTCTTGGGAGCACCTATGACCCTACCCATCCTGATATTCTGAGAAGCCCTGCCCACTCAGGTTCATTTCCTATTAAATTCAATCAGTTAATGCCTCCTTTATCTTTAGATCATCCACCAGAAGGATCTGGTCATTTTTTTTTTTTTTCCTATTATCTTCAAATAGAGAAACTAAGGGTCAGAGAAGTTAGGACTTTTCCCCAAAATCGCAAAGCCAGTGGGGGAGCAAAACTATACCCTATGGCTCTGGGTTTTGTCCCATCTATTCCACTCTACAGCTAAGGCTACTGCCCCTACTATGAAGAGCTCCTGCCCAGCCCTGAGCAGGTGCATCAATCCTCCAGCCGCATCACTGAGTAGCTGCCATCTGGAGCCTGTTGGGATGGACCCTAGATGGCCAAGAACCTCAAGTATCTGCTTTCTTCTCCCTCTGCCTCAAGCATTGAGCCAGAGAACCCCAAACCCAGTGGAGTGTCCTGGCCCTTTCAGCCAAGGAACACTGCTCTTCCCAGCTCCCAATAATCCTCATGAAACCTCATAAGGGAGGTGTCCTTACCTTACACATGAAGAAACTGAGGCTCAGAGAGGTGAAGTGACTTTGCACAGCCAGAAGTATCCAGGTTAAATCAAGACTCCAAGTCTCCTAATCCCCAAACTTGTGTTGATTCCCTTCCACCCCACTCCCTCGCTGGCTCCCCAGAAAGTGAGGCATTATCCACCCTCTACTTAGGTGGCAAATGTCCACACACGAGGACAGTCCAAGGGGCTCAACCCCCACTCAGGATGAGCATTCATTTGCAGATGCACGCTCTCTCCTTGCTTTCCTCTTGGGGTCTCTTGAGCGGCACCTTAAGAAAGCTCTGGGCAAGAGCAGAAAGGCTTAGGTTGCTTGGTTTAGAGCTGGGAAGACAGATCACTTGCTAGAGATCTCTGAGGGCTGTCAGGGGACACTGGAGTGGCCACATTGTAGGTGGTCCCTGGGGCCATAGCTAAGACCACTGGGGGAGACCAATGACGGTAGCAGTGGAGAGATTTTTAGCTCAGTCTAAGGAAGAATTTCCCAGAGCAAAGATTGCTGCCGCATGATGGAAAGTCTCATTTTAGGATGGAGTGAGTCTGGTGAGGAGGGTGCCCACCCATCAAGGAATCCCATAAAGAGATTCTTGCCACAGTTAAGAGTCAAACTAAATGATCCCAAATGCCCTTTTTCACGCTGAGATCCTGTGGTTCCACAAAATGCCGCATGTGGATCTCATCCCTCTCTCCCTCCCCTCCGCCCCAGCCCACCAGTCTCACACTTGCATCTGCATCCTCTTTTATGACATGAATATTTAAATGTCATCTGATTACATTATGCATCATGAGTCAGGAAAAAAAAATGAGTCCTGAAAGCCTCCCCTCTGCCTGTCTGCCCCCGATCCCCACTGTCTTGCAGGAACCAGAAAGATAATCCACAAGTCACGGTTTCTGGAGTTCTTCTCTCCCACCTGCACCCCAGCTCCCCTCTCCTGGTGGTCACAAGTAGACCAGGAGCAGGCGCCACCTGATCCTGAGCAGCAGGGAGCAGCTCCCCAGTCACAGGCAGTAGAGCCTGGCAACTCAAGTTTTTTGTCACACAGAAGGCCCCACATCAGGGTCATGCGCCTCCTTTTTATGCCCCCTCCCCAGCTACATGCCCCAAACATGGCCCCACGGCCATCCACCTGTGCCAGCTCTTCCTCTCTTCGGGGCCATCCCAAGCTAGAAGCAGACAGTAGCATCCTGTCCCTAAGGCTTACCACGTCTTTAGTAACGTCACCTCAGCATTTCAGTAAACAGGCCTGACTAAGCCTGGAGGAAGGAGGCAGGACTGTGTACATAACCATAGTCAAGGGGGCCTCCATTGTGGGGCTGTGACCTGAAGCCAGGCAGGAAGGGAGGTAAGGAGCAAATGTCCCACCTCTCTCTCATCTCATGCTCTGATCTCCTGTCTGTGCTGCCTATTGGCCAAACCCAACTGAAGGCCAGACAGAGAGGAGTGCCCTGAGGTCAGAGGTGTTCACAGACGTAAGGCCAGGGACCCACAGCAGAGTGGCCAAGGGTTGGCACAGGATCTGGAGGGATGAATAGAGAAGACCCAGCACCCCAGTGTCCTACTCCTTCCTCAACTCTCCCTTGACCTCCCCACCCCACCCCACCCCAACCTTTCTTCTCTCTCCCATTTTCTCTGCAGAAAGACCAGTTCCTCTCACCTTCTCATGCAGAACAGTTGAGCCAATTAGTTGTTCTTATTGCCTTGGCTCCTGTCAACATGCTGCCCTCAGGATCTCACTGTCTAGCCCAGGCAGCTTAGCAAGGTATTTCCCTAAACGAAGACCCTAAGAGGAATTGTGCTGTCAAGCCGTTAAGTAATCTTTGCTTTTTCCACTTTAGCTACAAAAGAATGGAGACAGGAAGGTGTTCCCAAAGGGAGGAATGACTGTCCTGTCCCAGAAACCTCTCTGCCTGGGTCTGGAAGCAAAGGGATGGGCCTTTGTGGCCCCTGCCAGGCCTCTGTAGTCCTCGGTGGCAACTGAATCCCTGCCTTGCCTCATCTCACCTCCTCCCCAGAAAAAGTGGGGAGTTCCCTTAGGCCCCCCACCCCCAGGATCAGCACCTATAGAGCTACCATTGCTTCCCATTCTAGAGCCTTCTGTGATCCCAAGTAGCCCCACTCCCACCCTTGGGGGTGTGTCCCCCCAACTCAAGGGGTAGCTCGACCCTGGAGGATGGAGCCTCCTGCTCCTCCCAACCTCTTGGACCCAGGGAAGCAAATGAAGATGAAAATAAAGGCTTCCCGCTGGGGTCTGAGGTCTCTTCTCCAGGAGCTGCTTCACCAGCTAAATACCACCCTCTCAATGTTTGGTAATGACCTTTATAAGTCTCCACTTTCCTGCCTTGGTATTTAGAAAGCAACCTGGTCTCTGGGGAGGAAAGGCAACTGAATTCTTATTCATGGCACTTCAGAAGGCTGGCCCCAAAAAGAGAAAAGAGAAAAGACTCACCTCTCCCCTCCGGAGGCTGACGCAACCAAAGCCATAATTCTTCCTGCCCTGCAGCAGCGACTCCAGAAGGTGCCCACAAAGCCGCTTTGTGACAGCTGTCACTCAGGCTTTCCAAACTAGCATGCGAAGGCGTGTGCCCGCACCAGCACATGAGAATGTCCGTGAGTGTCCTTGCACGTGTGTGTGTTCCAGTGAGAAAATGGGCCTCACCTGTGTGGGCCAGGGCAGGTGGGGTTTCAAGTGCGGACACAGGGCCACAGGTATGTACGGGAGTTGCATGTATGTCCATCCATGTGTGTGTATGTGGGGAACACGGACATGCTTATGTGCACACCTCTGGGAGAGTCAGAAGTATCATCATGTATTTGTGCACAGTGGGCTCAGGTGTGTTTGTGGGCACCTAGACAGGCACAGGCTGGCCCTACTGAGGCATTGGGGACTACAGATAAATTTCTGCAGCTGGGGAACTGTCCGAAACAGAGAAGTGCCTGTGGTTCTCCAGGAAGCCAGGCAGGGGTTGTGGGGGGTAGGAGGCGCCCTACTCCACTTTCCCCAAGCCCTGCACACATCTGACCTGTCGTCCAAGACCCTAATCCCAGGCCCTCAGCCTCGCTCCTGCTACCACCGCCCTGGGTCTTGCTTTCCCCCTCATCCCGCTGCTTGGATACAAGGAGCTTTCAGAACCAGTGAGCCTGGCCCTACCCAGGTCCTGGTACACTCTGTGCCACCCACCCTGCCTTCCATCAATCAAGAGCTGCCTACTCAGTCTCCCTGAAGGAGACAGGTCGACTCCAGCCCGAGAGCTGAATTCTAGTTAGCCAGCCCCTGGCAAGTGCCCCAGGTCCTAGTATAGCACCTAGCAGGGAGCACACTCCCTAAACACATGTAGAATGGATAAATATAGCATGTGAGTGCACGTCCCAGGCAGAGGGGAGAGACTATGAGGAAGCCACGGAGTGAGCAGCGGGCTGCGACTGGGGAGCCATTGCAGGGTGGGGATTACATTCAGCAGTGGTGGATAGGTAAGCCTGGTGCTTGCTCAGAAAAAGGTCAGGACTATAAATTTAGACTCAGGATTGTGTTGTGGATCCTGTGGTGCTGCCTAGATCCCCCAATCAGGATGGAAAAACTCATTTCCCCAGCTGCAGGCGCATTGGTTGCTGCCAGTCTTAGGAATTCCCTTTGGTAAAAGGAAGCAGCCACACCCAAGGTGATGCCCCCTCCCTAGGGGCAGCTCACATCCAGTGACCGGCTGCTGCAGGGACACAGTAGCTAAGTTCTGGCCTCAATTCAGGAGATCCCTGAAGGAGCTCCCGAGGTCCAGGGTCCCCCCGGCCGATCGCCAAGGCCTTTGGTTGAACTACGTCTCAGTGTAATCCTGACCTTGCTGTCCCAGCCCTTCCTCCCCATCAGGTGTTGTTCTGGTGAATGCTCCCCACTTAGCTTTCTGCCAGCAAATCTCCATCTCAGAGTCTGTTTCTGAGGAAGCTGACCTAAGTCAGCCATCACCGCTGCATGCGTGTAATATAAATGTAGGGAACTGGAGAGAGAGCCTGGGGACCTTGCACACAGTGAGATGAGAAAGGAAGGGAAGGAGAAAGGAGGAGAGGGAGGCAGGGAGGGGACCAAGATGAGGAACAAGGGCGGATGAGCTTCAGACCAAAGAACTGCCCTGAGATAAGGAGGGAAAACCAAAAGATCTTACTATCAGGAAGTCAGAAGAGCAGAATATTCAAGGAGGGAGTGGCAATAGGCAATAGCACCAAACTCCACAGAGAGGTCCAATCACATTAAAAAAAAAAAAAAATCTATATTAGGGCTCTCTAAAAGGACAGATCTATATATAGAGAGGAGTTTATTAAAGAGTATTGACTCACATGATCACAAGGTGACATCCCACAATAGACCATCTGCAAGCTGAGGAGTAAGGAAGCCAGTCCAAGTCCCAAAACCCCAAAAGTAGGGAAGCCAAGAGGGCAGCCTTTGGTCTGTAGTAGAAGGTCCCAAAGCTGAAGAACTCAGAGTCCAGTGTTTGAGGGCAGGAAGCATTCAGCACAGCAGAAAGATGGAGGCCAGAAGACTCAGCCAGTCTAGTCTTTCCACATTCTTCTGCCTGCTTTTATTCTGGCTGTGCTGGCAGCTGATTAGATTGTTATTGGGTTAGCACACAGAGGTGGGTGGTGATGTTGGCCAGAGCGGCCTCCAGGGAGTGGTGGGGATGGAAGCAGATGCCACTTAGGTGAGTAGCCCAAGGGAGGGGAAGTGATGGGGAGAAGGGGCTGAGATCATTCTTGGGAGAAGAGAAGGCAAGAAGGAAGATGGCGTCATGGCTGGAAGTGATGTTAGTATCATCATCATTGGTTTTAAGACTGGAAAGACTTGAGCACAAACCTTGCAAATTTTCCAACCAGAAGGCCGTCTTCATTCACAGCCCCCAGAGACATCTCAATATCTGATCATGTGGGTTTTTTCTTTTTTTCTTTTTTTTCTTTTAGAGACAGAGTCTTGCTCTGTCACCCAGGTTTGAGTGCAGTGGCACAATCTTGGCTCACTGCAACCTCTGCCACCCAGGTTCAAGCAATTCTCCTGCCATAGCCTCCCAAGTAGCTGGGATTACAGGCGCCCACCACCATATCTGGCTAATTTTTGTACTTTTAGTAGAAACAGGGCTTCACCATGTTGGCCATGCTGGTCTCGAACTCCTAACCTCGTGATTTGCCTGCCTCGGCCTCCCAAAGTGCTTGGATTACAGGTGTGAGCCACCGTGCCCGGCCTCCTGTGGGTTTTTCTTGTGCCAAAAGCAAAGTTAATAACCCCAACCACTTACACAAGAGAGATCCATTACTTTGAACTAAAAGGACCCTCATCACTACAGGAACACACTACACATTAGTAAAAATAAGGTAGCAGCTGGTGACAGCCTCAGCAGACTGTTGGGGTCTCCCTGAAGAACCTACTCCCTTTTGGTCATTGTTTATCTGTCATTTGGCCTTGGAAGGCAGCCCAGAACGGAAGCTCAGAGGCTATTGTTCTTATAGTGAGGTGACATATGGAACTGCAGTTCCCAATCAAGGAACTCCCAAACTGCCCTTGTTTGGGTCAGTTTTGTGGTTTCTGTAGAACTGGAAGACTGCCACTTGCCATTAGCTAGACAAAACATGTGGTTCAATTGCTCCTCCAATGCCAGTAGGCAAGGAGGAGGGTGGTTAGGCTAGCTTCAGGCAATAGGGAATGTCTGTGATTGGCTACTACTGCAGCGCCTAAGAGCCCAGGCACTGGTGTCTGGCAGACTGAGCGTGAATCCTGGCCTTAACACTCTATTAGTTACAGTAAGTGAGACTTAAAACACACATGGTTTATTAGCTATCATGAAACACATAGGTCAGTACTGGTGTGGTGGATCTACGCATTCATCAGAAAATCCAGTTCCTGTCTTTCTTCTCTGAAATTCACAGCTTCCATTCTCAGAGCTTCTTCATGGCCCAATGCAGCTGACAGGGCCCCAGTCATTAATTATATCAGCATTCCAGGCATGAGGAATGAAGACAAAAGGGGAAAGAATACATCTCCCTCCAACTTAAGATGTTTTTTTGGTTGGTTGTTTGTTTGTGTGTTTGTTTGTTTGTTTTTGAGATGGAGTCTGGTTCTGTCACCCAGGCTGGAGTACAGTGGTGCGATCTCAGCTCACTACAACCTCCGCCTCCCAGGTTCAAGTGTTTCTCATCCCTCAGCCTTCTGAGAAGCTGGGATTATAGGCATCCACCACCATGCCCGACTACTTTTTTGTGTTTTTAGTAGAGATGGGGTTTCGCCATATTGGCCAGGCTGGTCTTCAACTCCTGACTTCACGTGATCCGCCTGCCTTGGCCTCCCAAAGTGCTGGAATTACAGGCGTGAGCCACCACACCTGGCCAGGATGCTTTTTCGAATGGTTCTTATAATGCTGCTTACATGTCATTGGCCAGAACTTAATTACCAGGCCACATTGGGCTGTGAGCTGGGCACTATGGTGTGAACCTGTAGTCTCAGCTACTTAGGAGGTTGAGGCAGGAGGATCGCTTGAACCTGGGAGCTCAAGGCCAGCTTGGGGAACATAAGAAGAGAGGCTGTGTCTCAAAAAGAAAAAGTTAATAGAGTTCTGTTGTAATGAGGAAGAGGAGGATGCATGACAGGGCAGCCAGCTAGTAGTTCCTCCCAGAGCCTGTGACCTCAGGCAATTTACTTGAGCCCTCTAAAGCCTCAGTTTCCTTAGCCATAAAGCAGCAATAATGGGCCCTTCACTGTTTCTGTCCTCCATTGCTATCACTAGCAGAAGTCAAACACTCAAATATCTACAGAGTGCAAGAAGATAATCTACATAGAAGATGATTGGGAGTGGTGGTGACTGGGGTTAACTGGAGTAGCAACCTCGGTCCAGAGGGAGGTCCCTACTCAACTCCAGCCTCCTGTGAAGATCTTTCAATTTTTCAAAAGAAACAGAAAAATCAACCAGGCGTGGTGGCTCACGCCTATAATCGCATTGGGGGTCCAAGCGGGCGATCCACGAAAGTCAGGAAAGATCGAGAACCATCCTGCTAACACGGTGAAACCTCCGTCTCCTACTGAAAATACAAAAAAATTAGCCGGGCGTGTTGGCGGCGCCTGTAGTCCCGCTACCTCAGAGCTGAGGCAGAGAATGGCGTGAACCCGAGGCAGAGCTTGCAGTAGCGAGATCTCGCCAACTGCATCCACCTGGGCCAACAGAGGAGACTGGACGTCTCAAAAAAAAAAAAAAAAAAAAAGAAAAGAAAAAAAAAAGAAATGGAAAAATCAGGATTATGTGTAAAATCTTTCTCATTTTAAATTTTACAATAATTCATTTTTTTAACCTATAGATTTCAAAAAAACCACATGTGTACTCATGTACCTGTTGGGGCATGACCCTAAATATGACCCTGGAGTGTCAGATGTCCTGGCTTCAGGACAATAAGGCCATCCTGTTCACCTTTACTCAAGGCATCTTGATTTCTTTTGGATGTGCTATGTACCTGTTCCCTGGTGACAAAGTAACTTGGGCAAAGGACAATGTGGATGTGCCATGCAAAGGTTTATAATGACAAAATCTGGGTCTTGTGGGTCTGTATACCGGTGCTTGATAAGTGTTTGAAATAAGCCTTGCAGATCACTGCATTCCACCCCGGCTTTTTACAAACATCCAACAGTGGGCACAACCAAATAAACATCGTAAGGAACAGCACAATTCTGCCTTTTAATCTCTTAAGCAATTATTGGAACAAGTTGACAAAAATTTGGATCGGAGACCTAGGTGCTGGCCACAATTTAGGTGTGAGCCTCTAGCCACGTGACTTAATCAATATCTCTCAGTAAACCATATGGAAAAACTGATGGGGTGCCTTCCAACTTCTGGCACACTTCACGTTAGCTTTCATTTTTCAATAGGCTTATGGACTCAGGCTCGTTTATAGACTTGGTTTGTGTCATTTGCCCATAATTACTGACTTTTATGCTCAGATTGTCCCTGCTTGGGCATACTAACAGGGGGTAAGAAGGAGTCTCTTTGGGCTGGCCACTGTGCTCATTCCAATTTTCTTATAGGCATCTTTAAAAGCATCACTGCCTTCCTTGTCCCAGCTACTTGGGAGGCTGAAGCAGGAGAATAGCGTGAACCCGGGAGACAGAGCTTGCAGTGAGCCGAGATCACACCACTGCACTCCAGCCTGGGCAACAGAGCAAGACTACGTCACCAAAAAAAAAAAAAAAAAAAAAAAGGCATCACTGCCTTCCGAAACCAGGACATCTCCTCTCCAAGATCCAGCACATCTTATCCTTCAGGAAGCCCTTGCTTCCTTGGAATACAAAGTGACTTAAAGAACTAATCCATGATCAGTGGGACTACATAGTTACACCATGACACCAGGACCCCATGCATCAGTCCAGAGGCAGCCTGGTTTATTTGGGGGATTAAGCAGAATGCTAACATCCTAAATTCATGTTGTTCTTTCCAATTCAATTCCAGGACACTGAAATTCCTTCCCATTATGGTCTAATACACATTTCTCAATTTTTATTCTCCTTTTCCTTTCTAAGCTCTGGGCTAGCTCTTCTCTCTTTTATATATGACATGCTCATCTCAGATTCAACATATCACACTAAGCATTGTCATACCAAACTATGTGTTGAATTACGATGCTGCCCAAAGCTCGACAAACATCAACACTCAAATGCCAATCTATTAATATCCCTTTGAGCCAAGGAGCCCACGCTTCTAAGGCTCTTGCATTTAACTTCCCTACTTTACTCAATTTATTAGGAGCAGTTTTGGTAACTGATGGACTCAGGATGGTTCGTAATGGTGCCAGTTTCACTCAAGGCTCTGTATCTTGCTTGGATAAGATTGGTCCTTGTCCATATGTCTCATAAAGAAATACTCATGAGATATGTGCTGTGTATAATGACATTAATACAAAACTTTATGTATTTAAAATCATTTTAGACACAGTGCATTCTATATGGTCAGAATGGCACCAGGACAAATAGCATTGGATATTCTGGGCAGGCCGTGTGTGTTAGCAGCTGGAGAACTCCAGCAAGTTTGAATTTTGCTAGTGGCATCTGCTCTAATGAAACCAGAGTGATCATTTCAAAACATAAATCAAATCATGCCTCTCCCCTACTTTAAATCCCCCATAGCCAATAGCTGCCCATCTCCCAGTAGTCAGGATAAAACTCAAGCTCCTCATGCTCACATAGGCCCTGTGAAGAAGTAGCCTTGGCCTTCTGTCCTGTGCCATGTCCCCAGCACGTGCTCCACTCTAGCCAAAATGCCTTTGTTCTCAAATTGGAAACCTCTGAGCTTATTCCTGCCTTCAGCCCTTTGCATCAGCTGTTCCCTCTGCCTACTGGACTTTTCCCTGAAGACACACATGGCTGGCACTTTGTTATCTCTCAGTGTCACTTCCTAAAAGACACCTTCCTGGTCACATAAAGCGGCTGCTTGGTCACTCTCTCTCACCACTCCAAATTCTCTGCATAGACCTCGCAATTCCTTGAGGTGTCTCTCATCTGTTAAGGTGTTTATTGGTTTCTGCCCCCATGTGACTCCAAGGACAGGGAGATTGGGTATCTTGTTCCTACTCTTTTCCCAGAACCTAGCACAGTGCCTGCAAAGGGTGCATGTTCCGTAAATATTTGTCAGCTGAATGGATCATTGGAAGAAAGCAAGAGAGCAAGAGAGAAAGAAAGCAAGAGTCGTGCCCTGCTGTTGTTTGCTGTGCAGGGACAGGGTGCAAACTGTCAGGGGGCAGCTGGGAGCAGCACACATCAAGCTCACAACCTTCAAGCTCCCTTCTTCCATCCTGGCCAAGGTCACTGCACTCACGCCGAGCCCTGCCCACCAAGAAAGTGGTCCCAAAGGTGTTCAGAGGGACATCCTGCCCTCTGCTTCATTCCCCACCCCGCTGAGCTGGACTCATCTCTGACAGCAAGTGGTGGAGCCCACGCTCAAGGAGCTAGATCTATCCATCACTCAGAGGGAAGAGCCACAAATTCTGAGGTCTCTGTCTGCACCTGTCACACTCAAGGGTAAACTTGCCATGGCCACCGTGCAGAGCCACTCCTCCCCATTGACAGCTGTGCTGGCTCAGGGACTTGCCCAGTGACAAATCTGTTGTCTGCTCAGCAGCATCCACTGGCCGAGGCTGGGGCCAGGGCCGGGTGGCTTCGGAGTTGGAAAAATTTACAGTCATGTACTCCTTGGATAAACTTCGATGGGGACAAGACAGGGAAATCCCATTGTGAATGCAAAACTGAGGGTAGGTGCTGCTCAGCAGAGAGCACTGTCTCCATCCCCCTAGAGTGCCATCCCATCTCCCCCATATGGACTGGGATTCTCTGGGGCAGGGTCTGGTCCCAGGTTCCCTATTCCCCATCCAGCGCAGACCTAGAATTCTAGGAACTCCTCATGTCATACTCTTCTGTCCACCTGAATTAAAGGCATGACCATTTCGGTTCCATTTGACCTTGAATGGCAGTCAAAAGCATCCACTTTGCAGTCAGGTCTGCATCTGGATTCCAGCTGTTCTCTGTACTCACCACATGCTCCTGGGCAAGTTGTACCTCCATCTTCTGCTCCATAAATTGGGGTGACAATAGGGTCCTTGTGAGCATTACATGAAATGTGTGTGAACTGCTTACACAGCACCTGATGGGAAGTAAACACTTAACAATGGCATTTGATGAAGACATTGTCAAGATGTTGTCATTGTCATCACTATGGTTGTTGTCTGTACTACAGTGTATCTCCTCAGTCCCAAATGCACTAACTTGGAGGAGGTGGCACTGTCACCTTTGATGTTGCCAGTGTAGGAAAAGGTAGGAGCCCTCTTCCTTGGTCACAAGCTCCAGAAGCCAAAGTCTGCTTTGAAAGAAGGTAATGGAGGAAGAGCCACAATCCTAGAGGATGCTTCCGTATGCCCCAAAGAGCAGCTCCGTGGCAGCATCTAAAGGTCTCAGGAGCACAAAGTCTTCTCAAAGTATCAGTCATTCAGAAAACACCAGACAAAGAGGAGGCTTCAGACCCATCCCACACCACCCTCCTCTGCCCCACACCCCTGTCCTTCAATGCCCTGTAGTCAGTCTGCCTCCCCCACCAACCTCCCCACTTATTCCCCCCAACTTGGGCCACCTCTGCCCCCAGCACATGCTGCCCACCGTGATCAGGCCACACCTTTTGCTCACACCAATCTCTCTTCTTCTCCATTCCCCCACTCACTCATCACAAGTTACCCCCCTCATGTCTCAGCCCCTCAGAGCCCTGCAGTAGGCACTCTCTAAGTGGCAGCAGTTAATTTAATCAGGCAACACAAAACAATGCCTGCCCTCTCTAAGTAATGTGGGGATACATTTTCACAGGGGCTCTTCCAGAGTTACAGCTTTAATCAAAGGCCTGACCCCAATGGTAGAATTCCAGGTACAGTGGCAAGGCAGTGGAGTGACATTTAGAGACAGGCAGATGGCCATTGCCGCTACAATCACTGGCACAGGCCACTCCCTTGAGCAATGTATATGGCCATGAGCTTCTTGAATAGGGGTTTTCTCTGCTTCCCCTCCTTCCTCGTGTGAGATACAAAAGTCAAAGGGCTCCCCAGCCCACTGCAGGAGCTGAGGTTGGGGCCAAATCACACCCTGGCTCAGACACATTAGGTAATCATGGGTCCCTCCCTCCTTCGCCCCCAGAATCCAGTCATAGTCCATCCACTTAACCCTGCCTCCCTGGGGCCTTTCCCTGTTGAACATCAGAGGCAAGAGGGGTGAGTGGAGTGAGGGCTGGGCAGCTCCAGGCCTTGGGGAGCTACAGGCTGGATTCTTTCCTAGTCAGTGCTGTCTGTCCCCTGTGGGGCAGGCCTGGTGGCCTTAATGAGGATGTCATGCCTTCAGAGACTCAATGGTCACACAGAAGAAGGAAAATGACCAGATTTTCATGCAATGGGGACAATTAATACCTCCGGAGCAGACAACCCTGTGACACTCCCCAGTTCCCACCCTCCCAGTCCCACAGCCTGTCCTCCTTCTTAGAGTGGGCACAGGGGTCCCTCTGGGCCAGGCAATGCCACAAGGAGCTGTTTCTGTGCTGTGTCGCTCATGAAGAAGCCCGCTGTCCAAATGACCCAGGAGCGGTCAATCAGTGCACCTGCCACCTCCAGGCGAGCACCGCACCATACCCCAGCCCCAGGGGAAGCCTGAAGACAATCCCCGCTTTGTCATTCACAAATTTATTAAGAAGCCAATGTACTTCCTGTGATTAGGCAGACCCTTCCCTGACAATCAGACCTTGGTCTCCACCTCAGTGCAATGGAGGGATGATGCAGTTTGATAGTCTGAAGGCTTTGCAGCCCTGACCCGGAAGAGTCACTCCACAATCCCAGGTCCCCCTTGAATTTGTCTTAAACAACCCAGTTCCTTCCATCACTCCAGGGCATCCTCCTCCCACACCTCCACCACCTTTCTAGTGTCTGAGATGTAATTGTTTGCTCCAGTTCACTCTAGCAAGCCTTATTCTGATTTCTGTAGCCACTGACACCATTTATTAAGATTTTTTGTCACAATTCCATGCTTGGGTTGCGCATCTTATTTAGAATGGCAAAGGTAAAAAAAAAATACTGCCAATTACTGAGTGCTAGACAGGATGTGGAACAACTAGAATTTTCATACATTGCTGGTGGAAGTGCAAAATGGTACAGTTATCCTAAAAAAACAGTCTGTTAGTTTCTCAAAATGCTTGTGACATGACCCAGCAATCTCACTTGCAGGTATTTATTTCCCAGAGAAATGAAAACTTACATTCACACAAAAACCTGTGCACAGATGTTGATAGAAGCACATAATTACATAAATTACATAAATTTTCAAAATTATAAAAAACTGGAAACACCCCAAATGTCCTTTTATTTTCAATGTTCTTTTTCCACAACCAAATATCCTTTAAACAAGTGAATAGATAATGAAAATGTGGTACAGCCACACAATGGAATATTACTCAGCCATAAACAAGAGCAAACTATTGATACACACAACACCATGGATGACTTTCAAATGCATTATGTCAAGTGAAAGAAGCCAGCCTCAAAAGATGCTAAGCTATTGATTTTATTTGTACAACATTCTGAGAAAGGAAAAACTACAGGGCCAGAGAATAGATCAAGGGTTGGGGATGGGGAGAGGTTGATTACAAAGTCCCAGCATGAGGGAACTCTTCGGGGTGTGGGAATTGTTCTAGATCCTGTCTGTGGACCTCCCCCATCTTATCCCTCTCCCCCGGGGTAAGCTCCCCACCCCACTGCTGCATTCTCAGGTTGCTATGGAGCTGCCATCCTGGGCCCCCAAGTAGGGGTGGCTCTGCCAAGCCCATTTCCCCACGTGGGGAGCAGGGAGTTGTCATGCCAGGTAGGGGCTTCAGGGCTGGGTGGGACTGGCCACCAAACTGGAAAGGCTTGGATCACCCCCCTGGTAGAGGAGAAAGAGCCAGAGACTTGGAGTCAAACCCAGATGCTTCACTGGCAACCCCACATGGCTTAGGACAAGTCTCTGCTCCTGCATGAGCCTCAGTTTCCTTCTCTGTAAAGTAGAACTCACAATCCCATTCCTGTAAGACTGTCTTGGGGCTTAGTGGTATTTTCTGGGCACCTGTGTGGCAGGTCCTGCGATGGGCATTGGAATGCAAACATGAACAAGCCATAGTCCCTTTCTTCTAGAGTGCCCAGTCTCTTGTGGTGGAATGTGGGGGAAGAGATGGCAAGTTCTACACTGCTCCCATGAGGACTCAGGCTCGGTAATAACTATAACTAACATATATTCGGCACTTAGTACATGCCAGGCACCATTTTAAGCCTTGCAACAACCTTACAGGTTAAGGTACTACAATTATCCCCATGTTACAGATGAGGAAACTGAGGCCCAGAGAGTTTAAGAACTAGGCAAGTGATAGTCCGGCTCTGAAGTCCCTCTGCAATTCTGCCTTCATGACAGGGTTTGTGCCCCCTAAATATTTCAAATGTTTTCACTATTGTTATACGTGTTATGGTGATCTGGGATTAGTGATCTTGGATGTTACCATAGTAATTGTTTTGGGGTGCCAGAAACCATACCCATAAAAAATGGCAAGCCTAATCGATAAATGTGTGTGTTTTGACTACTCCACTGACCAGACGTTCTCCCATCTCCCTCCCTCCCCTTGGGCCCTAACTCTCTTCAATACTATGAAGCCTGAGAGAGGTGAGGCAACTGCAGAAGAAAAATTTGAAGCTAGGAGAGGTTGGTTCATGAAGCTTAATGAAAGAAGCCATGGCCATACATAAAAGCCAAGGTGAAGCAGCAAGTGCTGATGTAGAAGCTGCAGCAAGTTCTCCAGGAGCTCTGGCTAAGATCATTGATGAAGGTGGCTACCAGATTTTCAATGCAGTTGAAATCGCCTTCTATTGGAAGAAGACGCCATCTAGCTCTCATAGCTAGAGAGGAAAAGTCCATGCCTGGCTTCCAAGTTTCAAAGGACAAACTAGTTGGGGGCCAGTGCAGCTGGTGACTTTAAGTTGAAGCCAGTGCTCATTTACCATTCTGAAAATCCTAGGATTCTTAAGACTTGTGCTAAATCTTCTCTGCCTGTGCTCTATAAATGGAACAACAAAGCCTGAATGACAGCATATCTGCTTACAGCATGGTTTACTAGCTATTTTAAGGCCACTGTTAAGAACCACTGCTCTGGGAAAAAAAAGATTCCTTTCAACATATTACTGCTTATTGACAGTGCACCTGGTCACTCAAAAGCTCTGATGGAGATGTACAAGAAGATTAATGTTTTTATGCCTGCTAACACAACATCCAATCTGCAGCCTATGGATCGAGGAATAATTTTGACTTTCAAGTCTTATAATTTAAAAAGTACATTTTGTAAGGCTACAGCTACCATAGATAGTGACTCCTCTGGTGGATCTGAGCGAAGAAAATTGAAAACCTTCTGGAAAGGATTCACTATTCTAGATGCCATTAAGAACATTCATGATTCATGGGAGAAGGTCAAAATATCAACATGTACAAGAATTTGGAAGAAGTTGGTTCCAGTCCTCAACGATGATTTTGAGGGGCTCAAGACTTGCGTATAGGAAGTAACTGCAGATGTGGTGGAAATAGCAAGAGAACTAGAATTAGAAGTGGAGCCTGAAGATGTGACTGAATTACTGCAATCTCATGATAAAACTTTAACAGATGAGGAGTTGCTTCTTATGGATGAGCAAAGAAAGTGGTTTCTTAAGATAGAATCTACTCCTGGTGAAGATGCTGTGAACATTGTTGAAATGACGACAGCGGATTTAGAATATCACATAAACTAAGTTGATCAAGCAGCAGTAGGGTTTGAGAGGACTGAGTCTAATTTTGAAAGAAGTTCTACTGTGGGTAAAATGCTATCAAATAGCATCATATCCCACAGAGAAATCTTTCATGAAAGGAAGGGTCACTGGATGCAGCAAACTTTCCTGTTGTCTTACTTTAAGAAATTGCCACAGTCACCACAACCTTCAGTAACCACTACCCTGATGAGTCAGCAGCCACAAACATCAAGGCAAGACCCTCTACTCCACCAGCAAAAAGATTACAACTTGCTGAAGGCTCAGGTGATTGCCAGCTTTTTTTTTAGCAATAAAGTTGTTTTAAATTAAGGTATATACATTGTTTTTAGACATAATGCTATTGCACACTTAATAGACTATGGTATAGTGTAAACATAAGTTTTGTGTGCACTGGAAAATCAAAAAATTCATGTAAATTGCTTTATTGCAATATTTGCTTTATTGCAGTAGTCTGGAACTGAACTCACAATATCTCCAAGGTATGTCTGCACACGTATCATCTCATTGGGTCTCCCAAAACCCAAAGAGGTAGGTTTTAGTTACTATCCCCATTTGATAGAAGAAGAAACTGAGGTGCTTACTTTTCTTTCTTTTTTTTTTTTTTTTTTTGAAACGGAGTCTCACTCTGTCTCCTGGGCTGGAGTGCAGTGGCCGGATCTCAGCTCACTGCAAGCTCCACCTCCCGAGTTCACGCCATTCTCCTGCCTCAGCCTCCCGAGTAGCTGGGACTACAGGCGCCCGCCACCTCGCCTGGCTAGTTTTGTATTTTTTAGTAGAGACGGGGTTTCACAGTGTTAGCCAGGATGGTCTCGATCTCCTGATCTCGTGATCCACCCATCTCGGCCTCCCAAAGTGCTGGGATTACAGGCTTGAGCCACCGTGCCCAGCCTGTTTTCTTATGTCCCATAGTAAGTCGCAGCGGAAACTAAGGTCAAATCTCTTGTCACCTTGCTCCACCTGCCAATGCTATGCCCATGATTTAAAGGATGTGAGCTTTGCTCTCATTTTAAGCTCAGAGAATAAACACAGCATTTCCCAGGAAGACTGGAGAACTCACTTTAGAGACAGTGCCAAGGGATGGCTTTGACCCACCAAAATCTTCACCCCCAGAGCCACTGTAAAATAATAATGGAAATATTCTCCAACAGGGACAAGTGATGTTTTCTGCCTCGTGTGAATTATAAATAAAGTCATCTTTAATACAACCTAAGTTAAAATTGTGTGCTTTTCATAAAAATGTAGCTGCAACACAAATCCCCTGGCCCTACCCCAAACTGCTTCCAAATAAGTTGTTACCCCAGTCCTTGCCATGAAGAAACTTGGAGCCACCCTATGGGTTTTCTGCATGAGATGGAAGCCTCCTGAGGCAGAACCAGGCTAGAGTCGCAAATGTGTATTACCCTAACCTTCTGAACATCTGAAGCCACACCCTAGGGTTTTCTGTCTTACCCAAATGAGACTTATACAAAAAGAACATTGGAGAAGCCCCTTACTGTGGGCAAAAGTAAGGCAGGGACAAGGCACTGGGGAAGCCTCAGGCCAAGAGATGTCATAGCAACATTCAGAGGTGTCCCCAGCAATGACTGTGAGCTGGAAACTTCCACTCCTTCTGCTAGCTCAGAAATGTATTGCTGCTTTCTTTGCTTGACTTTGTTTCTTGATAGTAGCTGGTATTTATGTGCTCTTAAGAAAACACCAAAGAGGGACATACTGTCTCTGGGAATGGTGTCTTAGGTCTTTGTTCTCTCGGGGACTTGCACAGGACATGACACATTGTAGGTGCTCAGAATAAATGAGGATGGATTGAGTTGAGCAGGATGAGAGGAAAAGCTGGGATAATCAATCCCTCCCACTCTGCAGTGGTTTGGAGAGGATGGAAATGAGACTGGAGGGGAAGTTCTCAACCCCGGCGGCACATCAGACACCTGAGCAGCCTTTACATTACCCTTGCACAGGTCCCAACCCCAGAAATTCAGTTGCCTGATTGGAGCCTGCCCATGGGCATTTTTTAAAACTCCCCTGGGTAATCCAAGTGAACAGCCAGGATTGAGAACCTCTGGGCTAGGGGGAGGAAATTGAGCTGCCAAGAAGAACAAGGGCCTGGTGAAGTTGGTCCCTTAATCCTCTGTTGGTCTCAACAGAGGATTAAGTTTGCAACTGTGTGGCTGGCCGGCCACCATGTGAAGGGCCAGGGATAAAACGGAGAGTAAGGCTTAGGGTCTGGTAGGAAATGAAGACATTAGTCAAATAACCTGTCTCTCTGTGTGTGCATGTTCACACAAACATGCTAATAGGCGCAAATGTTCAGAAGGAAAGAACAAGGAGCAATGTGTTGACATGGTTTGGAAGGGCATGGAATGTTCCTTCAGAGATGCAGAGGGTGGAACAAGAGTGTTTCTGGCAGAGGGAACAGCCAATGCAAAGGCGCAGAGCAGGGTGGGAAGCCTGGCACATTCCCTTCGTATTGAAGGAAAAAAGGCTGGAATCCAAAGGGAAGGGGCCAGTAGGCTGCAATGAGACTGGGAGGTGGCAGGGAACAGCACAGGCAGACCTCAGAAGGGACAGAAAGCCAGTGATAGAGTTTCAGGCAGACTGACATGATCAGGTCATTTTTCTTGTACTTTTCTTTT
>NW_016807982.1:4465665-4488398 GCF_001698545.2 Rhinopithecus bieti | reverse complement strand
CGGCCTCTTTTGCAATTTTTAAAACTGAAATAAAATCCACACAGCATGAAGTTCATCATTTTAACTGTTTTTTTGGGGGGGGGATTGGCAACAGACCCTTGCTCTGTCAGTCAGGCTGGAGT
This sequence comes from Rhinopithecus bieti, assembly GCF_001698545.2. Classification (NCBI taxonomy): domain Eukaryota; kingdom Metazoa; phylum Chordata; class Mammalia; order Primates; family Cercopithecidae; genus Rhinopithecus; species Rhinopithecus bieti. Next base: position 4,488,276 of record NW_016807982.1, on the reverse strand, counting down.
GCAGAGTCACAGCTCACTGCAGCCTCAAACTCCTGGGCTCAAGTGATCCTCCCGCTTCAGCCTCTCATATAGCTGGGACTACAGGCACACACCACCACACCCAGATCATTTTTTTTTTTTTATTTTGTGTAGAGATAGAGGTATCACTATGTTGCCCAGGCTGGTCTCAAACTCCTGGCCTCAAGGGATCCTCCCACCTCAGCCCCCAAAAGTGCTGAGTTGCCATTTTAACCATTTCTAAATGTATAATTCTGTGTGTTGGAGGAGGGGTGTATATTCACAATGTTGTGTAACCATCCTCACTTTCTCATTCCAGAACATTTCCATTACTCCCAAAAGAAACCCCATACCTGTTAGCAGTATCTCCCAACTCCTCAATCCCTTCAGCCCTGGCAACCACTAATCTACTTTCTGTCTCTATGAACTTCCCAATTCTGGGCATTTAATATAAATGGAAGCATATAGTAGGTGGTCTTTCATGTCTGGCTTCTCTCACTTAGTACAACGTTTCCAAGGTTCATCCATGTTGCAGCACGTACCAGTACTTCGTTCCTTTTTACGACTGATGAGTATCCCATTCTGTGGATAGACCACATTTTGTTTATCCATTCATCGTTTGATGGACATTTGGATTGTTTCTACTTTTTGGCTATTATGAGTATTGCTGCTATGAACATTCGTGTACAAGTTTTTGTGGAAACATATGTTTTCAATTTTCTTGGATATATACCTTGGAGTGAAATTGTTGGATCATATGGTACCTCTATATGTTTAACTTTCTGAAGAACTGCCAAACTGTTTTCCACAATGACTACACCATTTTGCATTCCCACCAGCACTGTATGAGGGTTCCAATTTCTACATATCCTTGCCAGAACTTGTTATTTTCCTTTTTGTTTTTTATGAAGCCATCCTAGTGGGTGTAAAGTGGTATCTCATGTGGTTTTGATTTTTGTTTCTCTAATGACTAATGATGTTGAGCATTTTCTCATGTGTGTATTGGCCATTTGTAAATCTTTTTTGGAAAGATATCTATTCAGATCCTTCACCCATTTTTAAATTGGGTTGTCTTTTTGTTGTTGAGTTGTAAGAGTTCTTTATATATTCTGGATGCTAGACTCTTCTCAGATACATAATTTGCAAATAGATTCTCCCATTCAGTAGGTTGTTTATTTACTCTCTTAATAGTATCCTTTGATACACAAACATTTTTAATTTGTTGAAGTCAGTATATCTAGTTTTTCTTTTGCTGCTTGTGGTTTTGGTGTTATAATTAAGGAACTGTTGCCTAATCCAAGATCACTAAGATTTATACTTTTGTTTCCTTCTAAGAGTTTTTATAGTTTTAGCTCTTACAGTTAGGTCTTTGCATTTTGACTTCCCTTTTTTATATGATCGGAGGTAAGGGTCCAAATTTGTTCTTTTGCACATGGATAATCAAGTGTCCCAGCACTATTTATTAAAAAGACTATTCTCGGCAGGCCGTGGTGGCTCACACCTGTAATCCCAACACTTTGGAAGGCTGAGACCGGCAGATCACCTGAGGTCTGGAATTTGAGACCAGCCTGACCAACGTGGAGAAACTCTGTCTCTACTAAAAATACAAAATTAGCCAGGTGTGGTGGCATGTGCCTGTAATCCTAGCTACTTGGGAGGCTGAGGCAGGAGAATCGCTTGAACCTAGGAGGCTGAGGTTGCAGTGAGCCGAGATCGCACCATTGTACTCCAACCTGGGCAACAAGAGGGAAACTCCATCTCAAAAGAAAAAAAAGAAAAAAAGACTATTCTTTCCCCTATTGATTGATTTTGTCACCCTTGTCAAAAATCACAGATGTATGGGATTGCTTCTGGACTCTCAACCCTATTCTATTGATCTATGTGTCTGCCCTTGTGCTAGCACCACATTGTTTTGATTATTGTGTCTTTGTAGTAAATTTTAAAATCAGGAACTGTGAGTTCTCCAGCTTTGTTCTTTCTCAAGATTGTTTTTGGCTACCTGGAGTCCCTTGCATTTCCATAGGAGATTTAGGATCAGTTTGTCCATTATGCTAGAAGAACAAACTAAATCACCTTCAGAGAAAGACCCCAGAGTTCTCTTCTCTGACTTGAGCTCTGACAGGACTTTTAGAGAAACGGTTGTGGTTATGTTTGGTTATGTTCTTTGATGTTGGATTTGAATTTGTCTTTCAAAATTGAAGCACCACTGCCCAACCAGTACATGGCTAACTGACCAAGATTACAGATGTTGGATCCAGACTGCCAGGGTTTGAATCCTAGTTCTGTTACTTACTATCTATATGATCTTGAGCAAAATACTTATTACTATGTATTTCAGTTTCCTTGTGTGTAAAATGATGGTAAGTATTGTACCTACCTCATAAGATTCTGTGAGAACAAGAGAGTACATGTGAAGTGCTTGCAACTGTGCCTGACCTCACCCGACCTCAGATTCCAACAAGTCTGGATCCATTGCTCACCAATGTCTCAGTGGTCAGTATCTTATTGATCTGGAGTGTTTGACCCTGTTCACTCTCCCCTCTCACAACTCCTTCCACCCTAAGCTTTTCATCACATCACATAGTGAATCAGTGATCGATAAATATTAACTATTACTTTCCTCTAGCTTCTTTTATAAATATCAAGAAGAAAGTACTGGTATAGTGCTCATTCTATGCCAGGCATGGTTCTTAGAACTTTACAGTATTCCCTTAATCTTTATAACAATGCTTTCAGGAGCTAATACTATTATCATCCCATTTTACAGATGAAGTTACTGGGGCATACAAAGTTACACAGCTAAGAAGCAGCAGAGCCAGGATTCAAATCTATGCAGGCTGGCCCTAGAGCCTGTGTTATATTAGTAATATCTTCACAAGGCAGAACTCTAATCCAAGTTGGGGCCATGAGATAGGACTTGCCAGCCTGTCCTATCGGTCTCAAATCAAGCTCGAGCTGCCTCCTCTACACTTCCCAGACCTCTGTCCTGGGCTTGATGCTTTGCGGTGGCCAGTGCCCGCTCTGGGACAGCACCGTGTTCTTCCTAAGCCTTCTTCCTCCCAAGCTGCTCCAAGCAAACAGGACCCACTCCATAAAGTGTGGGGCCACCTCACCCAGCTGAGCCAAGCCCTAAAACTGTCCCTAAGAATCACAGAAGGAGGAAGGGGAGAAGGAGAAAAAGAAAGAGGCGGAAGGGAAGAGAGAAGATGGCCGTGTCGGAGTATTCATAGACACCCAGGACAAACAACCAAATGGTGTGAAGTCTCTTGAAATAAAACCCCAGGGTGTTTTATGTCCTGGCTCATGGTTGACTTGAGATCGCTGGGAGAATTTGGCCTTTTCTGACATTTATTCCAAGTTTAGGACAGAAATATTAGAAATTAAGAGGAACTGAATAATACGGGATTAGAAACAGTCCCCAACCTTTGGGAGCAAGTGTTTCATCCCAAGAGAAGCAAAAATGCAAAAATAATTCCAAGCGCCTTCTCACAGCTTTCTCTCATTTCCATCTGCGCCCGGACTCCCCGCGCCCCACCCTGCCCCCCAAATACTCCAGCTATGCCTCTCCTGGTAAACACAGTCAAGCAGACAATTGGGGCAGTTTCCTGCTGTGTGTCAATGACAGTTCCTCAACCCTGCAGGATATGGTGGCTGAAACCCCTGCCTCCACTGGACTCCCGGTGAGCGGGGGAGAAGCTGTGGACCCAGTCACTTCCATTCTGCCCCACGACTCGATTCACTTTCTCCTCTGTCTTCATTCACCAAAATCTGCAAGCCACTTTTCTCTTTTTTCCTTTCTTTAAAAAAAAAGAAAAAAAGAAAGAAAAAACACTTTGTCTATCATTTCAGCAGGCAATGTGGGGGGACCTGCCAAGTTGATAGCAATTCTTGGTGCTAATAAAGTGTCAATTAAGATTGATTGTGCTGCCGAGAGCTCTGGGAGGCTGGTGGTTTATGCTAATGTTTTAAAAGTCTATTTCATATGCCTTTATGTTGAGTCGTTTCATTAGGTTTATTAAGAGCCCAATTGATACATTTCTTGTTGACTCCAAATATTCCTGAGGTGATTAATTCTGAACAATGGGGTTAATTAGTCTGCAGACTTTGGAACACTTCTTCAGGCGGAAGCTTAAGAAACCAGTTTCCAGGGAATGTAATCTCCAAAAGAATTACGTTCCTTTCTTCTAAAGGAATGGGGAAAAAATTCTCCCTAGGGAAGAAAGGATGGCTGTGATCTCACGGAGAGTTAAATGAGTGTTAAACTCCAACGAGTCTCTGTGGGTTTTTTTTTTAATGTCCCCTTTTTCTACTTTCTGACTAGTAGGTAAATAGCTTGAATTTGGCATGTGGGTGTATCTGGGGACAGGACACGTGGTCCCGTAAGAAGAGTCCAGTCTGGAAAGCAGAAAATGGGGATTCTTTTCCTGCCCCTAAATAGATGCAGGACTCCCTCCCCACAGCAGAGCCTTTATTCCTTCATCTTGGGGCCTCGTTCCTTCATCTGTAAAATGGGGACAATGACACCTGCCCTCCCCAGCACCCCAAGCTTCTGTGTAGTTGAGACGAGATCACACGTGTGAAAGCCCTTTGAGAATAAAACCATTTTCTTTTCTTTTTTTAACCTTTGAGAGGTTAAAAAAAAAAGGGGACCCATTTTAGAAGTGGGCTTTTTTAAACTCTTTTTTTATATTATTATTCCNTCACGGAGAGTTAAATGAGTGTTAAACTCCAACGAGTCTCTGTGGGTTTTTTTTTTAATGTCCCCTTTTTCTACTTTCTGACTAGTAGGTAAATAGCTTGAATTTGGCATGTGGGTGTATCTGGGGACAGGACACGTGGTCCCGTAAGAAGAGTCCAGTCTGGAAAGCAGAAAATGGGGATTCTTTTTCCTGCCCCCTAAATAGATGCAGGACTCCCTCCCCACAGCAGAGCCTTTATTCCTTCATCTTGGGGCCTCGTTCCTTCATCTGTAAAATGGGGACAATGACACCTGCCCTCCCCCAGCACCCCAAGCTTCTGTGTAGTTGAGACGAGATCACACGTGTGAAAGCCCTTTGAGAATAAAACCATTTTCTTTTCTTTTTTTAACCTTTGAGAGGTTAAAAAAAAAAGGGGGACCCATTTTAGAAGTGGGCTTTTTTAAACTCTTTTTTTATATTATTATTCCCTCATGAAAGGGTTTCTTCTTGTAGCTGGGATTTTTCATCTCCTGTTAAAGAGAGAGAGAGAGTTTTAAAAATAGCTATTTTAATGAAAAGAACCGTTCCCCTGAAGAACTGGGCAGCCCTTTCTGCAGGCTTTGCTGCCGAAACTCCCGGTCCAAATTGATTTTTTTTTCCCCTCTTCTTTAAAGGTAAGTGATGAAATACTGTGGGTTTGAAAGGGCTGACATTTGGGGTAGCAATTAAACTCAGCCCCTTCTAGCCGCGTGGCAGCTGGTGGCGGGCCGGCTCGTTATGGCGGAGAGGCAGGCAGAGGATTACACGGTGGGCAGAGCCAGCTCTCAGAAGAGCTCGGGCCCACTGTCTGGAGCCAGGTAATTAGATTTAACAAGCTGGCCTGTCCCCTTCCTTCCCCACCCACTCAGGGCAGGGCAGCCAGGCCCTGGGGATCCACCTCACACCCTGCCTCCAGTGAGGCGCCCTGCAAGTCCAGGATCCTAATCACCGCAGTGATGGACATGGGGGATATTAATGTTGAGTTGCTAATGACTATAGCAGAGGCAGCAATAGTTAGCAATTCATGGCAGATGGAGATGGCAGGGCCCGCTGTATCATTAGAATCCGCCGAAGGGTGAGGAGCCTCCGACAGGGCATGGGATGGGATTGGAAATGTGCAGCTCAGCGGGTCTGGGTTGGGGTGTTTGACACACGTGGCCCATCCCTGCCCTCGTCATGTGCTTCTGCAAATACAGCTATAACAAGTCACACTTCCAGCATGTTCTTCTCAGACTCCTCCTCCAGGGGGACTTTGTGATCTCCCCATGGAGCCCTGAGGACCAGGCTGGCCCGGAGAGAGTCACCTGTAGAGAGTGGGTTTCACAGCCCTGAGCTGGGCTGGGCATCTTTCTTCTGTTCTGCTCTCCGGTGACTCTGACATGCAGCCAGGACTGGGGGCCTCCAATCTAGAGGCAGGCCCATGGTTCAGCTCAGTATCCAGACTTGAGGGGGCACAACACCGAGCAGACCCCGGGATGTCTGTGTCATGAGCCGAAAGGGCAACAAGACATGAGGCAAAGACAACCCAATCTGTCCACTATTGTCTCTCAGCAACACCTCCCCACTCAAAAGGCATCAAATCCTTCCCAGGGGCAGCAGGATCAAATCCAGTGCTTTAGCTGGGCATTTGAGGCCTCTGGAATTGGAGGAATTGGGAGCCATGGATCCCAGCTCTGAGCTATCCAATTCGCTGTAGAGCACAAATGCCGCTGCCCCTCTCTGAGTCTTGGTTTGCTCATCTGTGAAAACAATGAGTTGGCCACATTGAGCTCTCCAGCCTCCCCGGCCTGAGATGCCAGAATTTCTGCAAATCTGCTCTCCCAAGAAACCTCATACATCAACTCACACACCTGAACGCCCACCTCTAGGTGGCGCCCCCTCAGCCCACCAACATCCACATGAGCCTTACCCCTGGCATGAAATGCCTCCATCTCTGCTTGTTGAAATCCTGACCCTCCTCCAGGCCCAGCCAATGGGCAGGTTTCCTCCAGAGTCCTCCAGGGTGCCCCAGCTAGAAGCCCTGTCCTTGCCCCTGGGTACCTGACTCGGCTGTCTTCCAGAATGTCACAGGTGATGACTGGTGAGAATTGCCGGTCATCAGTGTCAATGGCAATTGCAGAGCATCTGGCGCTTCAGGGCTTCTCTCAGCCATGCTCTCATCGGTGGACCCAGCAGGGGGTCACTTGGGCCACAGGCACCCATTGCACAATGGGACAATGACGCCCCACGAGATGAACGGGCTTGCCCAAGGTCATGCAGTTACTGTCAGAGTCAAAACATGGTCAGACATCTGACTCTAATACCTTGAGTCCAAGAATCCCCTCTGACTGCCCGGGTGGTTCTAGATAGTATTAACTGGTCAGCTTAGGGGTCTTCACAGATTGTGGCCCCACCCCCAACACACATGCCATCAACAAGTTCTGCTCAAGTCCTTCCTCCCAGGAACTCGTTCATTGCTGGACTTTGTCCCAGGTCTCTGAATGGCAGTTAAGACCCCTTGTCACTGAGAGACATGAGGGACAAAACTGACTGGCTGGCTGGGTGCAGTGGCTCACACCTGGAATTCTAGCACTTTGGGAGGCCAAGGCAGGTGGATCGTTTGAAGTCAGGAGTTTAAGACCAGCCTGGCCAACATGGTGAAACCCTGTCTCTACTAAAAATACAAAAATTAGCTGGGCATGGTGGTGGGTGCCTGTAATCCCAGCTACTCAGGAGGCTGAGGCAGGAGAATCACTTGAACAAGAGAGGCTGAGGTTGCAGTGAGCCAAGATCGCGCCATTGCACTCCAGCCTGGGAGACAGAGTAAGACTCTGTCTCAACAAAAAAAAAAAAAAAACAGTGCCTGCCTGGCTTATGAAGCAGGTGATCACCAACCTCATCAGCACCAGCAGTTTTCCAGAGAATAGGTCATTGTGAACATACCCAGATTCCAGCCAGGTCAGGAAGTCGTGTGGGCATGTGATGTGGAGAGCTGAGGAGGAGGTTAGATGAGAACGAGAGAGTTGAGGCAGGGAGAGCCAAAGAGGGCCCAGGCAGGAAGACAGGGAGCCAACAAGACAGGTTCAACCCATCCCACATGCTGGGTCTCTCACAGATGTACCCCTAATGCTCTTCACAGAGGGGAAGAGAAGATGGGGGCAGGACAGAAACTTGCCAGTCTCTTAGAATCTATTATCTTCCCCACAATCCCTGTCCTAGGAGAGACAGCTGATCCAGTGAGAATACAGATCCCATTTCAGAGGACTCCAGGAGATGGGATGGGAATAAATGAAGCAGTGTTGCAGAACAGCCCCTAAAATAAAGAAATTAAAATCAGAGGAATTAAAGATGGCCAGTTTCAATTCTCCCCAAGCCACCGGCATGTGTTCAATGAGTTGAACTCTCACTTTAAGCCCTTTCAAAGGAGGCTATTTCTCATTTTCTTATTTCCTACTCAGTGATGTGGGAGTCTAATCACTGTTCTCTCAACTTCTCTATATCATCTGGGCAAGGGGGAGGGTACTAATACTTAGAATTCATTTACATTTTTACTTTACAGCCAAGTCTTGCTCAACCTTGTGGGGTCAGAAAATGTAATCCTGCCATATGCCCAGGGGTATTGAAGTAGAAAGATCCCTATTGATGCCATAGGGAATGATTCATCTGATGGGAGATTGGGGAGAAGGAACATGAGAGGTGGATTGGGCCCTGAGACTATCCCCTGGGAGACACCTGCTGTTGTCCAGTTCTGCTTGTTTCTGGATGGTAAGTGTAGAGAAGGAGGTCTTGGAGGCCCAGTTATGACCACACTTCCAGGCCACATTCTCCGTGACTGTAGTCAGGAATCCCCTCTCACTGCACAGATGATTCTAGATACTATTAACTGGTATTGATAGTATTCATGGTAAAGGTGATACTTCTTTGATCTCCATCTGCCCCATTCCTGTGTAATTGTTTAGTTGGTCCCTGACCAGCTGGGTGTGGGGGGCGAGTCAGAGTATGATTAATTATTACCCGGAACACTAAAATAAATAAAATTCACTCTCTTGCTTCCTCGTCCACTCAAGGTAAGACAGTAACAAACAAAACTTGAAATGTCCTGTACTGATAAATATGGGTGGGAGATAGGAAAGGGAGAGAGACAGGATGGGAATAGAAAGGTGCAGGCTGATGTTGGATGGGAAATGGCAGAGACTCTTCCATGCAAAGCTAGATTCTCATCTCAGCACACATCCTCACAGCCCATGTCGCTGGCCAGACTGGCTACAACCAGGCAGCCCCTTCCCCAATTGCTCGGCAGGTGCCAGAGCCAGGAGAGAGGGAAGGAAGTGGATGGCTCTTCAGGAGGCTGGCACAGGTCCCAAGCAATCTGTTCCCAACTTCCTCCTGCGTGGGCGGTGGCAGCACGTCCCCAGCCGGCCCCCGCGCCTCTCACCAGCCATCAACGCGCCCTCACTCTCTCCTTGTGTGTGTTGTCAAATCTTCCCAATATAGCAGCCTGGAGTCTGTCAACAGTTCTGTTCCATGCTCACTTTCCCTCCCCAAAGGATGCCAAGTCTGCTGCCCCCTCCCCAATGGGTGCATCTCTCCTCATGCCTCAACCTCAGCACCTGCCATCTCCTGGGAAGAAGTTTGCTTGGAGAAGCCCTTCCAGCTTCCATGGTCTGGCTTACCTGGCACAGGATGGGACTTGTGCCAGGGTGTATTTGTGTGATATTAAGGAAGAGGAATCCAGGAGATTTGATGATTAACTGGATTTGAGGCAGAGAGGAAGTAGAACTTGAGGGCAATGCTCAGATTTCTGACTTGAATGATTTGGGGGAGATGACTCTCACAGAGAGGTCAGACCCCAGAGAAGGAGCAGTTTGGGGAATGGGGGGAGCTGACAGGTTGAGAAGTAGGGAGTGTGAGCTGCCTGCGGGCTTTCTAATAGGGATGTTCTAGATGCAGACGCAGATTGGAGCTCAGGAGATAGACCTGGGTGTGCAGAAGGTGCCAAAAGGTGGGATGCAATCATTCGCAGGAAAAGTCAATACACACCCATTTGCTCCAAGGGCATTCAGCAGTGGGGAATTCTCAGTGTGGCAGCCCCAGGGACTCACTTTACAGAGCTCCCCTGTGCACCCTGCAGTGTGCTGCAAGGTCTGGACCCAGGTGCTGCTTGCTGAATGGCCTCTATCCCCAGATGTCTATGCTTGTGTCCCAGCAGCTGCCTTCTTTTTTTCCTGTTCCAGTTGCCTCTGTTCCACCCTCCAGAGAACAGAGAGTGACCTGGTTTGGGCACCAGGAAACCTGAGTCCCAGTCCCAACTCTGCTGACTGACTTTGGGATTTCTAAACAAGTCACTGTCTCTCTCTCTCTCTCTCTCTCTCTCTCTCTCTCTCTCTCTCTCTGTCTCCTCAACTGTAAAATGGAACCAAAGGCTGGCAGGGTCAAACAAGGTGGTGCATTTGAATGCTTTACACATGTAAGGAATCTGGGTAAAAATTGTCCAAAGGTCTGACCAGTTCCCTCAGTCCTGTCTCCCCAACCTTCCCCAACCACCAGACTCGTGGCAGATCCTGCACCCAGATGTGTGTGGCACCACTCTCCCCATCCTTTGTTGTCTCCTCCTCTGGGGGCTCCAGGACACTGCTCGGGTCTCCTAAAATCTCCACGGACGCCCCCATCATCTTTGACTCAGCAGATAACCTGGCAGGTCAGAAGACACCACTAATAATGTTCAGATGGTAACATTTATTGCAACACTAAGCAGCCCCTGCTTAGCTTTCAGGGCTATCAGGAAATGTCAGGCACACAGTGAATCACTCTATACAATGCATCTTGCAGAACATTTGCAACAATCTCTTATTTGCTGATCCTAATTGAGGCCTCGCTAAAGTGCTCAGACCCTTCCTCTCCTTTCCTGCCCTTCAGCTCAGGCACTCTCTTAATGATGACCCCTTCTGTAGGTCAGCTTTCACCAAGGCAACCGGCAGAGAGGTGAATTTAGGATGGAGAGGCCCAGCAGGGCGCAGTGGCTCACTCCTGTAATTCCAGCATTTTGGGAGGTCGAGACGGGCAGATCACCTGAGGTCTGGAGAAACACCTGGCCAACATGGTGAAACCCTGTCTCCACTAAAAATACAAAAATTAGCCGGGCGTGGAGGCACATGCCTGTAATCCCAGCTACTTGGGAGGCTGAGGCAGGAGAATCGCTTGAACCCAGGAGGCAGAAGTTGCAGAGAGCCAAGATGGTACTACTGCACTCCAGCCTGGGTGACAGAGAGAAACTCTGTCTCAAAAAAACAAAAACAAAACCAAAAAAAAGATGGAGAGACAAGCTGCGGTCCTCCTAGGACACTGTCCCTTCATTTCAGGAAGAGTAGGGGTGAGTGAAGTTGCCACCCTGATTTCTGAAAGTCAGTTCACAAATCAGAGACATAGGCTGGTGCTGTTGTGCCGAAGGGAAGGTGTGTTGATGTGAATGGCGCCCATCTATTCCTCCACAGAGAGAGCCCTTCACCTGGAGAGTGCACCGGATGCAGCCCCAGCCGCCAGTAAGAGGACGCCACCCCCAGCCGCAGAGGAGAGCATGACTGCACCACGCGGAGACTATGGAAGGTCCTCCCCTGAGGTTTGTCCCATCAGAACTCAGGGAAAACAACAAATTACGCAACATCTGAGCCAAGAGTTGCTGGTGGCAGTGGTTCCGGTCCCTGGAAGAAACCAATCTGCAGGCGGAAAGGATAAATCCAACACAGAGAGAGGAGGGAGATGGTCCTGATAGCGTTGGAGTTCCTGGTTGCAGCTCTCCCTGAAACCCGGGCTCCGTGAGCCATAGTCTTCTTTTTGCCTTGTCTGGTTCAAATTGAGTCTCTGTCACTTGGAGCCACCAGGTTGTCACACTGTTACTGACATGTTCTCTCCACCGGTCTTCTGGAAACAATTCCCACGTCTTTGCTGTCTAATCCAGGCCAGTTCAGAAAGTGCGGCCTGGGGATCTGGGGCAGAGCAGACCCAGTGGCCTTGCGCTTCCGCCCAGGGCCCCTCACCGCAGCCGCAGCACCACCCGCCGTCTCTGCCAGCCCTCGTGATTCCTGCTCTGCTGCCCTCTGCTGCCCCCCACTGGCCACAGGTATCACTGCGCCCAACTCCTCCCGCCCAGCATGGGTTGGGGCCTTTATCGCAGGGAAGCAGAGGAAGCCGCGGGTCCGAAGAGAAGCAACCTCTCCCAACTCCAGTCCCAGGTAAAAAATGTATCTCCGGAAATGGGAACTGGAGAAAATCTTTACTATTACATGTGGGCTAAAAACACTCTTGTCTTCCCTAGGGGTGTGAATACTCATAATGTACAATGGGAGTTGCTGCTGCAGATATTTTCTTCCAAGTATGGACTCTAGGCAGGGTTCCCAGGAGGCTGAAGCAGTGGGAGAGAAAGACGGAGCCCGGAGGAGGGAGCCTGGAGAGTTTAATAGAGAAACTAAGTCAATAAAACAGAGCAACTATGGGGACAGCGTAGTAATTCTGGATGTAAAAGAGCCCACGAAGAAGTAGGACTCAGCCCCAAAGAGAGGCGCAGCCTCTCTGGGCTCGTATTTTCCACAAATACGATGCGAGGAAAGAACCATTTATGTGTTTATAGTTTCCAGGATACTTTAACACATAATATTGCATTTGATTTCACGCCACCTGAGATAGTCGGGATGTGTATTCCCTCCAAATCTCATGTGGAAATGTGATCCCCAATGCTGGAGGCGGGGCCTAGTGGGAGATGTTTGAGTCACGGGGATGGACTCCTCATGAGTGGCCTGGCGCCCTCCCACACTAACGAGTGAGTTCTCACTCTGTTAGTTATCGCGAGATCTGATTGTAAAGCAGAGCCTGGCACCTCCTCCTCTTTCTCTTGATTCCTCCCTGGTCATGCGATGCTCTTGCTCCCCCTTCACCTTCTGCCATGAGTAAAAGCTTCCTGAGGCCTCAACAGAAGACGATGCGGGCGCCATGCTTGTACACTTGTACAATTGTACACATGAGCCAAATAAACCTCTTTGCTCTATAAATTATCCCGTCTCGGGTATTCCTTTATAGTGATGCAAAACAGACAAACGCACCTCCCAATATGGTAATACCATTGTGTTGACACTTTTTTTTCTCTCATATGGAAATAGATATTCTGGGAGATTTAGTGGTTTGACTGAGGCATATTTTTTACAAACTGAGGAGCCTAAACTCAAGCCCAAGTCCAACTCCAAGTCCAGGGCTCTCTGCCTCCACGTGGGTAGGGCTGTATTGTACATTGATCTGGCCATGCAGGCTACAGTCAAACCACCCTGAATGCGCCTGATCTCATGTGACGTAACCATACAAAGTGAAAGCACGGGCTTCTCCAGCGTCAGGGAATCAGGTTGCAAAATTTGGCCCTCCTATTTACAAGCTGTGTGCCTTTCGACAAGTTACTTAATTACTCTGAGTCTCCCACATGGGTGTGTCTCATGGGGTTGTTTTTAAAAAGCAAACATTAGTATATGTGCATCACCTGAGCCAGGGCATGACACTTACTTAGTAGGTACAATTATGATGGTCACAAGACTTACCACGTGCATTTTTCCCAATGCAATTCTCCCATGATGTTTAGTCTGATTTTGTGTTTTCCTAGCAAATTCAAATTCAGCCCCATTTCATTATTTCAACTGTAGGAGAGAAGACCCTATGGACACCTCATCTCCAAAGCAAGTTGGTTGCTTTAATCCTTATTCTACAAATGGGAAACTGAACCTCAGAGAAGGTAAGTCATTCCTTCAAGGTCACATAGATAATACATGGTAGCACCAGGATATGAACCCAGGTTTGTCTGACTTTGAAGCCCCCACTCTTTCCAAATCCCTGTGGTCTATTGCAATGGGAAGAATTGCGGAGGAAAGTAAGGAAACAGGGACAAGTTTGAAATGTTTCAAGTTTGCTGTTGAAATGGTCCAAGTGAGAGATGATGGTGGCATGATAGCAGAGGAGATGGTGAGAAAGGGGTAGATTGAGGCTATGTTTAGGAATACAGCTTGCAGGCCTGACTGATGGATTAACCTGTTGAAGGGTTTTTGGCTTGAGTGACTAAGTTAGTAATGATGCCGTTTTCTGAAGTAGAAAGACCAGAGAAGAAACACATTTCAGGGAGGGGACAATCAAAGATCCTGCTTTGGTCTTGTCAAGTTCAGGTGCCTATTAGTCACCCAAGTAGAGCTTTTGGATCGATAGCTGGGTAAATGCATCTGGATCTCAGTGGTGAGGGCAAGACAGGTGATACCAGCAGAGAGATGACACTTAAAGCCAGTGGATTCCATGAGATCACTTGAGAGAGAATGAATACAGAGAAGAGGTCAGGGACTGAGCCCCTGGGCCCTCCAACATTTGGAGATCCAAGGTGGGGGGTATCAGTGAGCTGAAATATGGTATCCTAGAGGCCCAGAGGAGTCCATGTGTCAGGAAGGAAAGAGTGGACAGCTCTGTTCAACGTCCATTAAAGGCTGTGTGAGGGGAGGACCTAGAAGTGGCCGGTGGAGTCTGGCCTATGACCTTCGTTTGGGCAGATACTATGTGCAGCATCCACTGAGCCTCATCTCATCCCCATTTTCACTTTCCAAGAAGGAAGGAAGGAAGAAAGAAAGGAAGGAAGGAAAGGAAGGAAAGAAAGGAAAGAAGGAAAGGAAGGAGGGAAAGGAAAGAAGGAAAGGAAGGAGGGAAAGGAAGGAGGGAAAGGAAGGAGGGAAAGGAAGGAGGGAAAGGAAGGAGGGAAAGGAAGGAGGGAAAGGAAGGAAAGGAAGGAAAAAAGGAAGGAGGGAAGGAAGGAAAGAAGGAAGGAGGGAGGGAGGGAAGGAAGGAAAGAAGGAAGGAGGGAGGGAGGGAGAGAGGGAGGGAAAGAGGGAATTTACCTTCTGATTTTCCAAACATACATCCCATGCGACCCTTGGTCGTGTAACACATACTAGCATCCCCACACAAGTAATGCTGCCCAGTCACACAGTGGGAAAAGTTGTGCCAGGGCTGGGGATCATTCACAGTTTAAGCAGGAGAATGGCTCCCCTGGAGGCAGGACAGTGGTAAGATGGCCATTAAGGGGCCTCATTAGCCCTGGAACCCATAGATGGGGACCAAGTTCATCCCTTTACCCAGGGACTAAGCATACCTTCATTTCTTTCTTTAGCAAATATCTAGCGAGCACCTTCTCTGGCCAGCTGTGCAGATGCTGGCAGTACAGTGCGGAAAAAACTCAGGCACAATCCCTGCCTCCTGGTGCTACAGACACTATTACTATTCACATAATCACATAGATTGAGATTTGGCGGAAAATACACAGTTCTGTAAGAAAGGAACCTGGCATCCGGGATGGTTTTCCTTAGCAAGCTATGTCTGGGCTGAGATCTAAAGGACGGGCAGGAGTAGGCAAAGAGGAGAGGTGTTGGGGGAATGACATTCTGAGCACCTGTACAAAGGCCCTGAGACAGAAAGGAAAATACTACAGCTATAACACAAAAGGGGGAGCCAAAAATGGTTGCCTCCTGATCACTTAGCAACTTTGGTTCACAGTCTTATCTATGACTGTATATGCTTGGCCACACATTAGAAATCAAGTGCCACCAGTATCTGAGATTTGAATGCTCTAGAAAGAACACCCAGAAAGCTAACCAGAGGAACAGCATTCTGCACTGGCATTTCCTGCTTAACAAAGAAGAGAATGAGGAGTGGAGAGGGCTCCCAGAGACCTGGCAGGTTAGCTCAGCAGCTTCAAATTCAGCTCTCTGAGGCCAAGCATCTGTTCCCTTGTGAGTGCCTGACTTTGCCCAGAAAACCTCCTTTCTCAGAACGGGCCTAGCCAAGCACTGTCCTAGGTGCCTCCCACACATAAACTCAAGTTGCCAGGCACCGGATGTCCCTACATGATCCGGTCTTAAGGTTCACCCTGCATGTAATATGTGAGTAAAACGGTGCCCCCACGCATCCCACATGTGGTAGGAAATCCGGCAGTCCCAACAAGCCCTGAAGAGACGTGTTTCTCCTTAATATCATTCACATCCAGTTTCTCCTTTGGCTGAGTCTCTGTCTCACTGGGGTATTGCCTCCTGTCAGTGGAACCTTGATTAACTGTTACTTTCCTGGGACGGAGGCCATGCCATTCTTGTTAACCATTATTGCTCTGGTCCACAGAAAAAAGCCCAGCACATGGTAAACATGGTGACAATAGCTCACATTTGTTTTACTTTTACAAGTAAAAGTCACTGTTCTGAGGGCATTAGGCACAGTAACTTATTTATTCCTAGCCTCATTCATATGTGGAAGGGTTTTTTTTTCAGTTCTATTATATGGATAAGAGTAACTGTGGCTCGGGGAGGGGATATCACCTGCCTGGGTTCACACTGCTTGTAAATAGTAGGAGCAGGATTTAAACTCAGGTCTTTGGCTCCAAAGTTTGCATTCGTAGCCTCTATTGCCTCAATGAATAAGTGCTCAGTAACTATTTGTTGAGTAAATGAATGATCCCTTCTTTGGGGTGGAAGCCTGGGCTTCCCCACCTGGGCACCTTTGGGCAGTGCCTTGGTCAGAGGTTGCTGCGAGAACCCATTTTGCACACAAGTCTAGCAAGCATGGTGGTCTGGCTTTACAGCTCAGGACTGAGAAATCTGTCCAAGTTGGGGAGAGTTCTAAGAGGCAGTCATTCTGTGACTGTTGGTAGCTTGATAGGACATGGCTGGAAGGGGTGATGACTCTGGAAATCAGAGCAAGACTATGCATCTCCACCCCACCCTCACCCCTACCTCTGCAGGCTCCAGGGCAATTGCTAGGTTCATCTCACTTTGGTGATGGGCATTTGCTGGTGAGGACCATGTCCAAGCCAAGTTAAATGAATTCTCATCAGCATTCTGTGTATGGGTGTATGTACACGAGGAGGGGGGAGGTGAAGAGAGAGGGGAGAGATAGATGGAGGTGCGATGCATTTCGGATTTTTAAAAATCAAAATCAGTTAAAATCAAAATAATACTTTGGTGCCTAAAGGGCTTAAACTTCAATTATCTTGAATCTTTCCTTCTGAGCAAAGCCCATTGCTGATAATGCTAAATAAATGAGGTGTTACCGTATTAATGTTGTCAACAATAACAAACATTTGCATAGCGTTGCTCAGGCTACAAGACATTCATTCATTCCTTCACTGGTCACTGTGTCAGATAGAAATGTTTACAGCTGCAAGTGTCTGCATAGAAACTAGAAGTAGCTTAAACTTAGTGGACATTTATTGTTAATCAACTAAAGACTTCATGGTAGGAGTTCCCAGGACTGATTTGGCAGCCCAGTGTAATACAATATCATTGAGAATCCATGCTCATCTCTTTCTCTCCTGCCATCCTCACATGATGGTGTTGTTTCCACTTGTGGTTGCCAGCTGGTTACTTCGTCACCAAGCCCCCCACTCTCCTTAACAATCTTGACAGCAGGAAGGAATCTTCAAGAGCAAGCGTGCTCTCCTCACACACCTCCTTTCTTTGATCAGAGATGGAAATCTATCCCAGAACTCCCAGTAGACTTTTCCTTATATTCCATTGGCTAGAACTGGGTCACACACCCACCCCCCTGCCCCGTCCATACCAATCACCACAAAGGGACACAGGGTTGCCATGACTTTTTCAGAGCCATCACGCACAATTGTCATCTGGTCTGAATTGGGGCACTGGTAGCAAGAATGAAGGCAGAATGGCCATCGGATTGGTTGCATTCATTCATTCCACAAACATCTTTCCCATGTCCTATTTTTTTTTTTTTTTTTTAGACGGAGTCTTGCTCTGTTGCCCAGGCTGGAATGCAGTGGTGTGATTTTGGCTCACTGCAAGCTCCGCCTCCTGGGTTCATGCCATTCTCCTGCCTCAGCCTCCCGAGTAGCTGGAACTACAGGCTCCCACCATCATGCCTGGCTAATTTTTTGTGTTTTTAGTAGAGACGGGGTTTCACTGTGTTAGCCAGGATGGTCTCGATCCCCTGACCTCGTGATCCTCCCGCCTCGGCCTCCCAAAGTGCTGGGATTACAGGCGTGAGTCACCGTGCCCAGCCCTCTCATGCCCTATTCTAAGTGTAAAGGATATGCAAATGATTAAGATGGAGTTCCAGTGACATCTGTGCTATATTATCTCCATCTTACGGATAAAGAAACTGGCTCAGATCACTGAACCGGCTTGCCTGAAGCCCCTTCCAATGAAGGATCCCACTCCAAAGCCCTTGCTCCTTCCACCATGAGTTGCCTTTTTGATTGCACAAATCTTCCTGGAGTTACCCTGAGTGGCATGGCCTGTGTCCTCCCTAGAAGGATGCTAACAGGATTGTGTTTTATACCCTGGCCTTTTGCTGGCAGGTGCTGTTCTGCCCAACCTGAGATTTATGGAGTCCTAGGATGCTCCCACAGGATGCAGATGGAAAATGCCCCCTCTCTAACGACCAGGCAGGCTCCCTGCAGATGGGCCCCAGATGGTGGCATTATCTGAGCAGTGGGATGCAGCCAGGAGAGGGGTGCTGAAAGAGGTGGGCCAGGCTTGGTCAGCCAAGTATTCAGTGGAAAGCATGGCTCAGGCTGGAGGGATGGTGCCTGGTAGGTTCAGAGCTGCTGGCCTGTGACAGGTTTGGCTGAGGTTGGCACTGTTGCCCCAATCCTGGCACTTGTCACTTCACATGGATCGGTGCCTAGTAGGGAGTGGTGCAGACCCTGAGCTCACTACAGCCTCTGAGAGATGCTGAGTCCAGAATCAGGAATATGAGGGCTCCTGGCTGGGTTATCACATTTGTGCTGTGACCATGCCTGCAGACCTGAGATGAGGCAGGCTCAGGGGGCACTCTCCTGGAAGCCCAGTGTGGCTCTCTACCATTGGTTCTCCTCACGAAGTAATGGGAGTAATGGCTAAAAATATGGACTCTGGAGCTGGACTTTCTGGGTCTGCCTCCTGGCCTCACCAATGGTTAGCTGTGTAACCTTGGGCAGGTTGCTTAACCTCTCTGGTTTCAATCTATAACTAAACTAATAATGGTACCAACCTCATAGGATTGTTTTGAAGCTTAAATAAGAAAGATCACGTGTGTAAAATACTTCGAACAATGCAGGCATGTAGTGAGTATCAGCTGAGATGATTATTACACCAACCCCTTGACACTGTACAAACCTCACTAGCTTGGATAACCCAAATGCCAGCTGGGTGCCTCCATGTTCTTGCATTTGAGTTATGACTTGGGGGAACTTCCCAATCTCTGTGACTTGGAGGAGTCCCTCTCCCTCCCTGGGACTGCTATGAGATCTGGGAGACTTGAGGTCTCTGGTTCGCATCCCTTTACTCTGAGCCCACTTGGGTTGAAGAATTCAGCTGCTACTTCATTGGGTTTTGTAAGAAATCCAGTCTCAACAAGCATTCAGGATGTGCTCACACTTGAGTGGTGGTGGGGGAGGTATCTTGGGGTGGGGGAGCTCAGCGCACAGTGCTCTCTCACTGCTCCTTCCCCCATTGTTTTCCCTCCTGCTTTCCAACCCTTCCCCATCTGTCCCCCTCCTCCCTCGGCTAAACAGAGGAGTGTCTCCCTGAGCTACACCAGTAGCTGCCGTTTATCAAGCACTTGTTATGGGCCAGGAGCTGTTCTAGGTACTTTATAAAATCACCACGTTTAAACCTCATGAGACATCTGCAAGTACCAGCTTTTGCTATCCCCATTTTGGGGACAAGGGAAGAGGCCACACAGCCAGGAAGCAGCAGATACAGGGTTCAGTCCAGGCAGTGTGGTCTCCGAGCCTGGCATTTCTACAATCTACTGCACTCTTTGGCTTCTCCTGTAACCTTAGCTCCAGGCGTGGAGGCTAAACTTACATCTACATGAGTTTATGAAAAATCTTTTCCCACCAAACATGTAATCTCTGCTTAAGGGCAATTCCTGCTCTAATCTGTGCATTCTTTGTTTGTCTCTTTGTGCACACAGGGAGACAGAAAATGTGGAAGAAAAAAGATGGACTTTGATGCTACTCAGGTTGGAATTTCAGGCTTGGCTCTTCACCTCTCTGAGGCTCAGTTTTCTCTCCTGTAAAATGGGTTAATAACAGTACACAAGACATTGTGAGGGTCAAAAGAGTTATGACATGCACACCTAGGTCAGTGGGTGGTCAGTAATGGGTGCCCGTTATCATCAGTATCTCTCCCCGCCAGCTCCCAGCATGGGGTCTACCACAGGTAACATCAGAAAGACCTTGTTAGGTTGCATTTCTAAGTCTTCTGGGTTGGCTTCTGGTGCACTTTCTCCATTGTCCACCCTATTCGTCTTCCTGCCTCCAACTGGGTTCTCTCCCACCTTGAAGCCCCCTCTTCCCTTCTGTTCCATCTCTAGCAGAAGGGGGGACCCTCTTTCCAGTGTCTCATAACCCCCCATAAAGTTGGTCTGAGAGCAGAATTCATCCAGGCTGGCAGGGGACAAGACTGAGTGGATGTGCCTCCCACTCACTTGCCCTGCTGGCAGTGACAGCCTCACCCAGCCTAGAGAGTGCCTGGCCTAAGACAGGCCAAGAGAGAGAGCCAGACTGCACTCTTCTCAGGGTGCAGTAGGTCCGGGCTCCACTTGGCTGGGACCTGTGCTGGGGGTTGGAAAAGAAGTTTCTCCTGGGAGGGGGGTGTGAGTAGCAGGAGACCTCCTGTGCCCACAGAGTGTCCAGGTCCCACTGCAATCCCTGAAGCTGCAGAGCCAAATGGGGGCAAGGATCAGGTGCCCCAGGCTTCAGGGCCAGCCCCATGCAGCTGGGCTGAGGGATCCTGGGCAGGTCCCTTCCCTATCTGTGCCTCCTTACCCTCTGCACAAAAGGGCTTGGGGACAGCTCCACCATGATGGGTGCTGGGACTCAGATCAGTGTGAAACTGTTTGGCTGGGGGTACCGTGCATCCTGCGTGGACACACCCTCTAAAGCGGGAGTGGGAAGCTGGGTTGACCTGGCCTCTGTGACTTATGTGGAGGAGAAGAGAACCCTCATTCCAGACCACAGACAGGTTTGAGCCTCCCCACAGTGGGGCCATTGACCCACTCAGCTCCTGAAGAGCCCATGTGTCTGTGTTGATGTGTGTCTCTGTGTTTGCATGTGTGTATGTATATGAGTATGTCTGTGCTGTATGCATGTGTCTGTGTATGGGTGTCTGTCCATGTTTGCATGTGTGCATGTGTATCTCTGGTTTTCTCTGTGTGTGTGTCTACATTTGCATGCATGTGTGTATGTGTGCCTCTGTGTGTACATGTATATCTCTCTGTGTGTGTGCGCATGTGTGTGCATATGTATATCTCTGTGTGTGTGTGTGCGTGCATGCGAGTGTATTTGTGCTGCTTGTGTGCTAAACTGTAAGTGTTCTTCCTGCTCCCCAAACTCCCTGGAAACCAGCCCCTTCTCTGGTGCACTATAGGTCATGTCTTCCCTGTCTTCTCTGCATAGAGTGTAAAAACCCGCGTTTTTGTGTCTCAGTCATTTCTAATGGCAGGAATGGACTTTGGCAGATGAGTCGCCTTCAGGGTTGCCACCTTCTTCTGTTCCAGCCTTTCCCTTTCTCTCTGTCTCCCCCTCACCTGTCTTATCCTCTCCACTTCCCCTTCATGGAGCCTCTGACTCTCTCTCTTGCCCTTCTTTCCCAGCCCCTGTCTCTGCCTTCCTCCTTTCGTCTCTCCTCTCTCCATCTCTCCCTTCCTTGCACTGCATCTCTCCCTGTCTCTATCTCCCCCATCTCCAGCACCAGCTGACAGCTGATCCTCTCAGAGGCGTGAAGATGGAGTTGGCAACCAAGAAGCTACAAGGGTGCCGAGCCAGGCGCCGAGTGGAGCTGCTCTGCATTCAGGATGGGCAATGGCGGCTTCCGGGAAGGCAGAGGAGCCTCTCAGAGGGCAGGAAGAGGAAGAGGAGGCAGAGCTGCCGGGAAGAACTGTGGGGTCAGGGTCAGTTATCCCCAGGAGGGGATCAAGGTCTTAAGGGAGGTAGAGATGGGGTGGATGGGGGATGAGGTTCTGAGGGTGACACATGTACGTGTGCATGAAGTCTGGAAGCTCCCAGACAGGAGAAGCCTGCCATTCTGGGTCTTGTCCCTGACTCCCCCTAACCCAACATGTACCTGGCACTAACACGTGAAACCCTAGCCAATGGCATGGGAGCCCATTTCCTGGGAGCTCTGGGGCAGCAGACCAGGAGAGAGCTGCTAGTCTGGGAGCAGAAGGTGCCCAGCATGCATCACTGCACCATCAATTATGCTGAGGGCCGTGGAGGAGAACCGGGAGGCAGAGAGCAGGAGCAAGATCTGAGGGCTCCTTGCTCTCCAGTGCCCTGACCATGGTGCACAGCAATGAAAGTGGCCTGAAGGACAAGGACTCAGAGTCACCTTGTGCTCTTCAGAGAGCTGCTCACAGAAGCAGGTTACTCTGTTTTCAGAAACCAAGTCTCCTAGAAAGAACACACAAAGTGACAAACTCCTATTCATCCTTCAAAGCCCAGTTCAGGTGTTACATTGTCACAGGAAGCCCTTCATGACTCTCCACCTACAAGGACTCTTCCACAGCATGTCTCTACCTCGGACCTGTTTTTGGTAATACTTGTATATCTGCCCACCAATTGGTAATATTTGTATATCTGCATGTCTTCCTCATGAGACTTGGAGCTCCTTGAGGGTGGGGCAAATATCTAATCTATTTCTCTAATGTCTAACACGAGGCAGACCTAGAGTGGGTTTCTGAGTCAGACACACAGATCCTCAGATGACAGACTGGGCTAGAGAAATAGGGTTGGGCAGGAAAAGATGCTTCAAGTCCAGGGACCTATTTTGAATGACCCAGGGAGGGGCAGGGTGATGGAGTAAGTGTAGCTGCCCCTCCTGAGAATCAGGACACCACATCTTTTTTTTTTTTTTTTTTT